>NC_140246.1:1489063-1514958 GCF_949987555.1 Borostomias antarcticus | reverse complement strand
CTTTACCTGAACTCACCTTCTCCCTCTCTCTCTCTTCTCTTGTACGTGCGTACACAAGCAGGCACACACACACACACACACGCGCGCACCACACACTCTCTCATTTTCGTTTCTCTCTCTCCTTCTCTCCTCTCTCACTGTTCTTTTCTGCATCTCATCTTCCTCCACTCACTGTCTGATTATCCCTCCCTCTCTCTCCTCCCTCCCTCTCTCTCCTCTCTCCTCCCTCTCCCCCCCTCCAGAGTCCTGCTGCTACAGACACCTCCCTCTCTCTCTCTCTCTCTCTCTCCTCCCTCTCCCCCCCTCCAGAGTCCTGCTGCTATATGACACCTCTCTCTCTCTCTCCATATCTCTCCATATCTCTCTCCATATCTCTCCATATCTCTCTGCATATCTCTCTCTAACTCTCTGCATATCTCTCTCTATCTCTCTGCATATCTCTCCATATCTCTCTCCATATCTCTCTCTAACTCTCTCCATATCTCTCTCTATCTCTCCATATCCATCTCTATATATCTTTCTCAATATCTATCTATTAATAGAACTCCTAGTCTAGTGAGTTCAACTCATGCACACACACACGCACACACACGCACGCACGCAAACGCACACACGCACGACACACAGACAGACACACACACACACACACACACTCTCATCTCGCCTGACTGTTTACTCTTCTGCTTTAATGTTCTATATTTTTCTTGTGTCCTTATTTCTCTCCTTTTGCCCTCACTCTGCATGACGCTACTGTCCTCCTCTCTCTCTGGCTTCTCCCTCCTGTCTCTCTCTCTCTATCTCTCTCTCTCTCTGGCTTCTTCCTCCTGTTCCTCTCTCTCTCTCTCCTCTCTCTCTCTCTCTCTCTCTCTCTCTCTCCTGTCTCTCTCTCTCTCTCCTCTCTCTCTCTCTCTCTCTCCTCTCTCTCTCTCTCTCTCTCTCTCTCTCTCCTCTCTCTCTCTCTCTCTCTCTCTCTCCTCTCTCTCTCTCTCTCTCTCCTGTCTCTCTCTCCTCTCCTCTCTCTCTCTCTCTCTCTCTCCTCTCTCCTCTCTCTCTCCTCCTCTCTCTCTCTCTCTCTCCTCTCTCTCTCTCTCTCCTCTCTCTCTCTCTCCTCTCTCTCTCTCTCTCTCTCTCTCTGGCTTCTCCCTCTGTCTCTCTCTCTCTCTCTCTCTGGCTTCTCCTCCTGTCTCTCTTTCTCTCTCTCTCTCTCTCTCGCTCGCTCTCTCTCTCCTCTCTCTCTGGCTTCTCCTGTCTCTCTTTCTCTCTCTCTCTCCTCTCTCTCTGGCTTCTCTCTCTGGCTTCTCCTTCCTGTCTCTCTCTCTCTCTCTCTCTCTCTCTCTCTGGCTTCTCCCTCCTGTCTCTCTCTCTCTCTCTCTCTCTCTCTCTCCTCTCTCTCTCTAACAAACACAATCCTTTCTCTTGTTCTCTTGCTCTCAGTTGTCTGTTGTCTGTATTACTAGCAGGCAGATGCTCTCTCTCACGCCAGGCTGAGGCCCTCAGAAGACCCTGATCTGACAGGCTCTGCTACTGAGCAACATGCTGACACTCAGGAAGACCAGAGAGAGAGAGGGAGAGAGAGAGAGAGAGAGAGAGAGTGAGGGGGAGAGGGAGGGAGAGGGAGGGAGGGAGAGTGAGAGGGGGGAGGGGAGAGAGAGGGAGGGAGAGAGAGAGAGAGGGGGGAGGGAGAGAGAGAGAGGGAGGGAGAGAGAGAGAGAGGGAGGGGGGAGAGAGAGAGGGAGAGGGAGAGAGAGAGGGAGAGGGAGAGCGAGAGGGGGAGAGGGAAGGAGAGAGAGGGGGAGAGAGAGGGGGAGAGGAGGAGAAGGAGGGAGAGGAGGGTGCCCTGAAAAAGCAGTGAGGAAGGGATAAAAATAAAAATAAATAAATGCATGAACTGGAGCAGAGGTAGAAGAGTGTAATATGTATTGGAGGGGGAAATAAAGGGATATTGGATATTATGGTTTGAAAGCTAACAGCTTCATCTGGGCCTCGAGGTATAAATCAATAGGGTTTGGAAAATGTAATTTTGCACAAATGTTTTTTTCCATAGGGCGGCCCTCGAGGTTTTTCAATATGATTTGAATTGATTTTGGTAATCAAAGACCAGAGCTCGTTAGACTCTCCCTTCTCTCTATGATTGAATTCAGAGGGCTTTATTGGCATGGGAAACATAATGTTTACATTGCCCAAACAATTCTCATTCTCTCGCTCTCCCCCTCCCCCCATGCTGGTGCACTTTCAAGTCTTCAGTCAAAAAATGCACTAAAATTAATCTCTTTCTCTGTCTCTCTCTCTTTCTCTCTGTCTACCCTCCCAGAAATCGACCGAGCAGATGAAAAAGGTTCCCACCATCGTTCTCTCCGTCTCCTACAAGGGAGTCAAGTTCATCGACGCCACCAACAAGGTGAGAAGTGCAAACTGACATTATTTCAAATACTTTCAAAGTGAATCGACCCGGTTCTGATTTATATTTCGTTGATTCAGGCTTTGCAGTAGCAGAGTAGTTATGACGCCAAGCGTACTCTAGCGCCCGGAGGAAACGCTCCCTGTGTTCTCTGGATACCTGCTGATGAATGCTTTACACCGTACACTACTAACAATACTACATAAGAATACTACGTTCTAGACGCAGCTTCAAATTCAGTAACAAAACCAAGATATTGAACATTTTTCAGGATAATTGACCTTGGCCCGTGTGAATCTTCTCTAAGCTCTCTCTCTCTCTCTCTCTCTCTCTCTCTCTCTCTCTCTCTCGGTTTCTCTGTAGAACATTGTCTCTCTCTCTCTCGGTTTCTCTGTAGAACATCATAGTCTCTCTCTCTCTCTCTCTCGGTTTCTCTGTAGTACATCATAGTTTCTCTCTCTCTCGGTTTCTCTGTAGAACATCATAGTCTCTCTCTCTCTCTCCCGGTTTCTCTGTAGAACATCATAGTCTCTCTCTCTCTCTCTCTCTCTCCCGGTTTCTCTATAGAACATCATAGTCTCTCTCTCTCTCTCTCTCGGTCTCTCTCTCTCCCGGTTTCTCTGTAGAACATCATAGTCTCTCTCTCTCTCTCGGTTTCTCTATAGAACATCATAGTCTCTCTCTCTCTCTCTCTCTCTCTCTCTCTCCCGGTTTCTCTGTAGAACATCATAGTCTCTCTCTCGGTTTCTCTGTAGAACATCATAGTCTCTCTCTCGGTTTCTCTGTAGAACATCATAGTCTCTCTCTCGGTTTCTCTGTAGAACATCATAGTCTCTCTCTCGGTTTCTCTGTAGAACATCATAGTCTCTCTCTCGGTTTCTCTGTAGAACATCATAGTCTCTCTCTCGGTTTCTCTGTAGAACATCATAGTCTCTCTCTCGGTTTCTCTGTAGAACATCATAGTCTCTCTCTCTCTCGGTTTCTCTGTAGAACATCATAGTCTCTCTCTCGGTTTCTCTGTAGAACATCATAGTCTCTCTCTCGGTTTCTCTGTAGAACATCATAGTCTCTCTCTCAGTTTCTCTGTAGAACATCATAGTCTCTCTCTCGGTTCCTCTGTAGAACATCATAGCGGAACACGAGATCCGGAACATCTCGTGTGCTGCGCAGGATCCGGACGACCTGTCCACGTTCGCCTACATCACCAAAGACCTGAAGTCCAGCCACCACTACTGCCACGTGTTCACCGCCTTCGACGTGGTGGGTACAGGGTGGCGCCCCCTGCCTGTGTGGAGGAGCAGGGTCCTGGCTTGGCTACTTTGCTGTTGCACCAATATTAGCTTTATTGCATGTTTTAACTACATCAAATGTATGTTTATGTGTGCATGTGATTATGTGTGTGTGTGTGTGTGTGTGTGTGTGTGTGTGTGTGTGAGAGAGAGAGAGAGTGTTTATGTGTGTGTGTGCACCTGTGTAGATTGTTTGTGTGTGTTTTTTGTGTGTATGTCTTCTGTCTGTACAGTATGTGTCAAATTCAATATGAGTTATTTGAATTATGAGTTACCTGTATCACAGGTCATCAAGAATAAAACTCCGTGTACGAACGAGTCCTGCTCTGCTGGAGTTTGAGCTGCTCTTAAAACTCTTTCCATGTCCTGGATGCCATCCCCGTCTTCTCTTTAGCAAAAGCTGTAGCATCCATGGTTAAACTTGGGACTGAATGTAAACAAAGCCGGCGTGTTGGGGAAGGGTGGGGGGCGGAGAACCCGGAAGCAATAGCCAATGAAACCAAATCATGCTAATCGATCTGCCCGCCCCCAAACCCGACTCGAAATCAGCTAAAAACGAGCTTAGTTTGCAGACTAATTATACGTATTTTGGGAACCTAAAACTGTTGTCTGTTATAGTAAGTGGGTTCTTCACAACTTCAACTTTGGTAATACAAAAAAGAAAAAGAAAAAACTTTTTTTTATTTATTTTGCCCCCTAGCGCATTTCGGGGTTTGCCGAGTTGCGGACCAAATCACCAGCCGCTGTCACATATGTGTATAACGCTATCTTCCTTTCCTGCTTGTGTGTACCCGTGTGTGTGTGTGTGTGTACCTGTGCGTGTGTGTGCGTGTGTGTACCTGCATGTGTGTGTGTGTACCTGCGTGTGTTTGTGTGTGTGTACCTGCGTGTGTGTGTGTGTACCTGCGTTTGCGTGTGTGTGTGTGTGTGTACCAGAACCTGGCGTACGAGATCATCCTGACGCTGGGCCAGGCGTTCGAGGTGGCGTACCAGCTGGCCCTGCAGGCCAGGAAGAGCGGTCACGGCTCGTCCACGCTGCCAGAGAGCTTCGACAACAAGCCCAGCAAGCCTGTACCCAAGCCCCGCGTCAACATCCGCAAGTCTGTGAGTCCCAGAGCACCAGCCCACCTTCAGAACCCCTCACCCTCTCACCCTCATCCTCTCACCCTCTCAAACTCACCCTCTCACCCTCTTAAACTCACCCTCTCACCCTCTCAAACTCACCCTCTCACCCTCTCAAACTCACCCTCCTAAACTCACCCTCACACTCACCCTCTTAAACTCACCCTCTCACCCTCACCCTCTCACCCTCTTAAACTCACCCTCTCACCCTCACCCTCTCACCCTCTTAAACTCACCCTCTCAAACTCACCCTCTCACCCTCTTAAACTCACCCTCTCACCCTCACCCTCTCACCCTCTTAAACTCACCCTCTCAAACTCACCCTCTCACCCTCTTAGACTCACCCTCTCACCCTCTCAAACTCACCCTCTCAAACTCACCCTCTCACCCTCTTAAACTCACCCTCTCACCCTCTCAAACTCAGTCTGTCACCCTCTCATGAACTCTGGCTCCACCCTCTTACTCTCTCCATCTCTCACCCTGTTCTGCTGATCTCTAGTCTTAACGGTGGCGTTTTTGTTTCTTTGCATTGGTTGCTGTGTAGTGTGCTGTGATTGGTTGATGTGTAGTGTGCTGTGATTGGTTGATGTGTAATGTGCTGTGATTGGTTGATGTGTAGTGTGCTGTGAATGGTTGATGTGTAGTGTGCTGTGATTGGTTGCTGTGTAGTGAGCTGTGATTGGTTGCTGTGTAGTGTGCTGTGATTGGTTGCTGTGTAGTGTGCTGTGATTGGTTGCTGTCTAGTGTGCTGTGATTGGTTGCTGTTTAGTGTGCTGTGATTGGTTACTGTGTAGTGTGCTGTGATTGGTTGATGTGTAGTGTGCTGTGATTGGTTGCTGTGTAGTGTGCTGCGATTGGTTGCTGTGTAGTGTGCTGTGATTGGTTGCTGTGTAGTGTGTGTCGTGTGCTGGAGTCTGAGTTTCACTTTGCCAAGTTTACCTTTTCATATCGGCTTGGTTATCTGTGTGTGTGTGTGTGTGTGTGTGTGTGTGTGTGTGTGTGTGTGTGTGTGTGTGTGTGTGTGTGTGTGTGAAACAAGTTAAATGATTTTTGTGTATCAGACTTACTGTATACACTGTATCAGTGTTAACTCAGTGGAGGTTGTTAACGGAGGTATGGATGTGTGTGTGTGTGTGTGTGTGTGTGTGTGTGTGTGTGTGTGTGCTAGTGTTTTAGCGGAGGTATGGATGTGTGTGTGTGTGTGTGTGTGTGTATGTGTGTGTGTGTGTGCTAGTGTTGTAGCGGAGGTATGGATGTGTGTGTGTGTGTGTGTATGTGTGTGTGTGTGTGCTAGTGTTGTAGCGGAGGTATGGTTGTGTGTGTGTGTTGTAGCGGAGGTATGGATGGGTGTGTGTGTGTGTGTTGTAGCAGAGGTATCGATGTGTGTGTATGTGTGTGTGTGTGTGTGTGTGTGTGTGCTAGTGTTGTAGCGGAGGTATGGATGTGTGTGTGTGTGTGTGTGTGTGTTGTAGCGGGGGTATGGATGTGTGTGTGTGTGTGCTAGTGTTGTAGCGGCGGTATGGATGTGTGTATGTGTGTGTGGGTGTGTTGTAGCGGAGGTATGGATGTGTGTATGTGTGTGTGTGTGTGGTAGCGGGGGTATGGATGTGTGTGTGTGTGTGTGTGTGTTGTAGCGGGGGTATGGGTGTGCGTGTGTGTGTGTTGTAGCGGGGGTATGGATGTGTGTGTGTGTGTGTGTTGTAGCGGAGGTATGGATGGGTGTGTGTGTGTGTGTGTGTGTTGTAGCAGGGGTATGGATGTGTGTGTGTGTGTGTGTATCTGTAAACAGGGCTCTCTATCTTCCTCTCCCTCAGTCTCTTGCAGGATGACTGATGATGTCTGTTTGCTTTGCGCTCTGTGGAGTTCTGCCCAGTCCAGTGGGTGTGTTTGTTTGTGAATGTGTGTGTGTGACCCACCCATAGTGTACCCCCTCGCCTCGCTCCCCGGCCTCCCCTCACCTGTGTGTGTGTGTGTGTGTGTGCGTGTGTGCGTGTGTGCGTGTGTGCGTGCGTGCGTGCGTGTGATCAATCTGTGTGTACTGTATGCAAAAGCAGTGTGTGGTCATTTACGTGTGTGGTTGTTTGTGTGTGTGTGGTACAGTATGTGTGTTTGTGGTATATGTGTGTGTGGTGTGTGTGTTTGTGGTATATGTGTGTGTGGTGTGTGTGTTTGTGGTATATGTGTGTGTGGTGTGTGTGTTTGTGATATATGTGTGTGTGGTGTGTGTGTTTGTGGTATATGTGTGTGGTGTGTGTGTTTGTGGTATATGTGTGTGTGGTGTGTGTGTTTGTGGTATATGTGTGTGTGGTGTGTGTGTTTGTGGTATATGTGTGTGTGGTGTGTGTGTTTGTGGTATATGTGTGTGTGGTGTGTGTGTTTGTGGTATATGTGTGTGTGGTGTGTGTGTTTGTGGTATATGTGTGTGTGTACGTCATAGGCCTGCAGAGATGGACGGGGTGTGTACAGTAGACGCATCCAGCTGACTCAGCTGCTGTTACATCAACCATTAACTGTCTCTGTGTATGTGGGTGTGTGTGTGCGTGTGTGTGCGTTTTCTGTAGTTAATGGGCTGCGTTGTGTGCTGGTACTGTTCACTGACCAGCTGCTGGTTAGCGTTGAGAGGCAGGATCCCAGCCCCCCCCCCCTCCTCCCTCCCAGACCCCCCCCCCGCCTCTCAATGCTAACCAGCAACTGGGTGAACTTGAGCTAATGCTAGTTAGCTAGCTCGGTCGTAACTGAATAAATGGCACAACATGAACACAAGACTGCTGATAGCTAGCTTAATGATATAACTACACGACATCCGCTTCAAAAAAGAACGAACAATTCACAGACAGATTTGGCTACAGTGTCAGTAAAGCCAGAAAAGCCTGCTGGCTTGCATACTGCAAAATACGACTAGATCATCCTGGTATTTTTGCCATACTAAATGTGGCATACTATGTATTGGGACATACTACATCCTTTTTTGGCATACTATATAGTATATATATATTTTTTTTTTTATTTGATTTGATTTATTTGACAAAAGCAATTCCAATCAGTATATATAAAAACATACAGTATGTCTGCAATGTCAGGGATAAAAGTGAAAAGTCCAAGACTTATTTCCATCGCTGTCCCTGATGTACAAGGGACGTATGGAAGTATGCGATTCGGAACGCAGCCAGAGTGTATGTATGTATGTGTCTGTGTGTGTGAGTGTGTCTGTGTGTGTGTGAGTGTGTGTGTGAGTGTGTGTGTGTGTGAGAGAGAGAGAGAGTGTGTATGTGCCCCTACCTGCATGGTGTGCTACCTTCAGTGGACCCTGAGTGTCAATGAAGCGTTGCCATGGTGATCCTATGTTGTGCTGTTGCTTGCTGTTAGTGTTTTTGGCGTGCTGTTGCTGTGCGGTAACTCTGGTAACCATCTCTATGGTGTTGCCACGGTTTTGCTATGCTGGTCCACTTCCCAAGTGGTTGCCGTGGTTCCTGTTGCAGTGCCGTTGTTGGTGTGTTGCCATGGTGTAGCCATACCGTCGCCGAGCCGACGTTCTATGACCTCTCTGTGACCTCTGTGTCTCCGCCCCCTATAGGTCATGCCCCCTCCCAGCCGCTGGTCGCTGGGCCACATATACACTCCCCACCGGCCTCCTCTCCACCCCCCTCCTCCTCCCTCTCGACTCCTCCATCACCCCCAGGTCCTCCTCCTCCCTTCTCCTCCTCTGGTCTCTCCTCCTACTCCTCTGGTCTCTCCTCCTACTCCTCTGTTCTCTCCTCTTACTCCTCCTCTGTTCTCTCTTCTTACTCCTCCTCTGTTCTCTCCTCCTACTCCTCTGTTCTCTCCTCTTACTCCTCCTCTGTTCTCTCCTCTTACTCCTCTGTTCTCTCCTCTTACTCCTCTGTTCTCTCCTCTTACTCCTCTGTTCTCTCCTCTTACTCCTCCTCTGTTCTCTCTTCTTACTCCTCTGTTCTCTCTTCTTACTCCTCTGTTCTCTCCTCCTACTCCTCTGTTCTCTCCTCTTACTCCTCTGTTCTCTCCTCTTACTCCTCTGTTCTCTCTTCTTACTCCTCTGTTCTCTCCTCTTACTCCTCTGTTCTCTCCTCTTACTCCTCTGTTCTCTCCTCTTACTCCTCCTCTGTTCTCTCCTCTTACTCCTCTGTTCTCTCTTCTTACTCCTCTGTTCTCTCTTCTTACTCCTCTGTTCTCTCCTCTTACTCCTCTGTTCTCTCCTCTTACTCCTCTGTTCTCTCTTCTTACTCCTCTGTTCTCTCCTCTTACTCCTCCTCTGTTCTCTCCTCTTACTCCTCTGTTCTCTCCTCTTACTCCTCTGTTCTCTCCTCTTACTCCTCCTCTGTTCTCTCCTCTTACTCCTCTGTTCTCTCTTCTTACTCCTCTGTTCTCTCCTCTTACTCCTCCTCTGTTCTCTCCTCTTACTCCTCTGTTCTCTCTTCTTACTCCTCTGTTCTCTCCTCTTACTCCTCTGTTCTCTCTTCTTACTCCTCTGTTCTCTCTTCTCCTCTGTTCTCTCTTCTCCTCTGTTCTCTCCTCTTACTCCTCTGTTCTCTCTTCCTACTCCTCTGTTCTCTCTTCTTACTCCTCTGTTCTCTCCTCTTACTCCTCTGTTCTCTCTTCTTACTCCTCTGTTCTCTCTTCTTACTCCTCTGTTCTCTCCTCTTACTCCTCTGTTCTCTCCTCTTACTCCTCTGTTCTCTCCTCTTACTCCTCTGTTCTCTCTTCTTACTCCTCTGTTCTCTCTTCTTACTCCTCTGTTCTCTCCTCTTACTCCTCTGTTCTCTCCTCTTACTCCTCCTCTGTTCTCTCTTCTTACTCCTCTGTTCTCTCCTCTTACTCCTCTGTTCTCTCCTCTTACTCCTCTGTTCTCTCCTCTTACTCCTCCTCTGTTCTCTCTTCTTACTCCTCTGTTCTCTCTTCTTACTCCTCTGTTCTCTCTTCCTACTCCTCTGTTCTCTCCTCTTACTCCTCTGTTCTCTCTTCTTACTCCTCTGTTCTCTCTTCTTACTCCTCTGTTCTCTCTTCTTACTCCTCTGTTCTCTCTTCTTACTCCTCTGTTCTCTCTTCCTACTCCTCTGTTCTCTCCTCTTACTCCTCTGTTCTCTCTTCCTACTCCTCTGTTCTCTCTTCCTACTCCTCTGTTCTCTCCTCTTACTCCTCTGTTCTCTCCTCTTACTCCTCTGTTCTCTCTTCTTACTCCTCCTCTGTTCTCTCTTCTTACTCCTCTGTTCTCTCCTCTTACTCCTCCTCTGTTCTCTCTTCTTACTCCTCTGTTCTCTCCTCTTACTCCTCTGTTCTCTCCTCTTACTCCTCTGTTCTCTCCTCTTACTCCTCTGTTCTCTCCTCTTACTCCTCCTCTGTTCTCTCTTCTTACTCCTCTGTTCTCTCTTCTTACTCCTCTGTTCTCTCCTCTTACTCCTCTGTTCTCTCCTCTTACTCCTCTGTTCTCTCTTCTTACTCCTCTGTTCTCTCTTCTTACTCCTCTGTTCTCTCTTCTTACTCCTCTGTTCTCTCCTCTTACTCCTCCTCTGTTCTCTCCTCTTACTCCTCCTCTGTTCTCTCTTCTTACTCCTCTGTTCTCTCTTCTTACTCCTCTGTTCTCTCCTCTTACTCCTCTGTTCTCTCTTCTTACTCCTCTGTTCTCTCCTCTTACTCCTCTGTTCTCTCTTCTTACTCCTCTGTTCTCTCCTCTTACTCCTCTGTTCTCTCCTCTTACTCCTCTGTTCTCTCTTCCTACTCCTCTGTTCTCTCTTCTTACTCCTCTGTTCTCTCCTCTTACTCCTCTGTTCTCTCCTCTTACTCCTCCTCTGTTCTCTCTTCTTACTCCTCTGTTCTCTCCTCTTACTCCTCTGTTCTCTCCTCTTACTCCTCTGTTCTCTCCTCTTACTCCTCTGTTCTCTCCTCTTACTCCTCCTCTGTTCTCTCTTCTTACTCCTCTGTTCTCTCTTCTTACTCCTCTGTTCTCTCCTCCTACTCCTCTGTTCTCTCCTCTTACTCCTCTGTTCTCTCCTCTTACTCCTCTGTTCTCTCTTCTTACTCCTCTGTTCTCTCCTCTTACTCCTCTGTTCTCTCCTCTTACTCCTCTGTTCTCTCTTCTTACTCCTCTGTTCTCTCTTCTTACTCCTCTGTTCTCTCTTCTTACTCCTCTGTTCTCTCCTCTTACTCCTCCTCTGTTCTCTCCTCTTACTCCTCCTCTGTTCTCTCTTCTTACTCCTCTGTTCTCTCTTCTTACTCCTCTGTTCTCTCCTCTTACTCCTCTGTTCTCTCCTCTTACTCCTCCTCTGTTCTCTCTTCTTACTCCTCTGTTCTCTCCTCTTACTCCTCTGTTCTCTCCTCCTACTCCTCTGTTCTCTCCTCTTACTCCTCTGTTCTCTCTTCTTACTCCTCTGTTCTCTCTTCTTACTCCTCTGTTCTCTCTTCTTACTCCTCTGTTCTCTCCTCTTACTCCTCCTCTGTTCTCTCCTCTTACTCCTCCTCTGTTCTCTCTTCTTACTCCTCTGTTCTCTCTTCTTACTCCTCTGTTCTCTCCTCTTACTCCTCTGTTCTCTCCTCTTACTCCTCCTCTGTTCTCTCTTCTTACTCCTCTGTTCTCTCCTCTTACTCCTCTGTTCTCTCTTCTCCTCTGTTCTCTCTTCCTACTCCTCTGTTCTCTCCTCCTACTCCTCTGTTCTCTCCTCTTACTCCTCTGTTCTCTCCTCTTACTCCTCTGTTCTCTCTTCTTACTCCTCTGTTCTCTCCTCTTACTCCTCTGTTCTCTCCTCTTACTCCTCTGTTCTCTCTTCTCCTCTGTTCTCTCTTCTCCTCTGTTCTCTCTTCTCCTCTGTTCTCTCTTCTCCTCTGTTCTCTCTTCTTACTCCTCTGTTCTCT
The DNA here is from genome assembly GCF_949987555.1 of Borostomias antarcticus. NCBI lineage: Eukaryota > Metazoa > Chordata > Actinopteri > Stomiiformes > Stomiidae > Borostomias > Borostomias antarcticus. The sequence continues at coordinate 1,503,288 of NC_140246.1, read as the reverse complement.
CTTCTTACTCCTCTGTTCTCTCCTCTTACTCCTCTGTTCTCTCTTCTTACTCCTCTGTTCTCTCTTCTTACTCCTCTGTTCTCTCTTCTTACTCCTCTGTTCTCTCTTCTTACTCCTCTGTTCTCTCCTCTTACTCCTCTGTTCTCTCTTCTTACTCCTCTGTTCTCTCCTCTTACTCCTCTGTTCTCTCTTCTTACTCCTCTGTTCTCTCCTCTTACTCCTTCTCTGGTCTCTCTTCTTACTTCTCTGTTCTCTCCTCTTACTCCTCCTCTGTTCTCTCTTCTTACTCCTCTGTTCTCTCCTCTTACTCCTCTGTTCTCTCTTCTCCTCTGTTCTCTCCTCTTACTCCTCTGTTCTCTCCTCTTACTCCTCTGTTCTCTCCTCTTACTCCTCTGTTCTCTCTTCTCCTCTGTTCTCTCCTCTTACTCCTCTGTTCTCTCTTCTTACTCCTCTGTTCTCTCCTCTTACTCCTCTGTTCTCTCTTCTCCTCTGTTCTCTCCTCTTACTCCTCTGTTCTCTCTTCTCCTCTGTTCTCTCTTCTTACTCCTCTGTTCTCTCTTCTTACTCCTCTGTTCTCTCCTCTTACTCCTCTGTTCTCTCCTCTTACTCCTCCTCTGTTCTCTCCTCTTACTCCTCTGTTCTCTCTTCTTACTCCTCTGTTCTCTCTTCTCCTCTGTTCTCTCTTCTTACTCCTCTGTTCTCTCTTCTCCTCTGTTCTCTCTTCTCCTCTGTTCTCTCTTGTTCTCTCTTCTTACTCCTCTGTTCTCTCTTCCTACTCCTCTGTTCTCTCTTCTTACTCCTCTGTTCTCTCTTCCTACTCCTCTGTTCTCTCTTCTTACTCCTCTGTTCTCTCTTCCTACTCCTCTGTTCTCTCTTCCTACTCCTCTGTTCTCTCTTCTCCTCTGTTCTCTCTTCTTACTCCTCTGTTCTCTCTTCTCCTCTGTTCTCTCTTCTCCTCTGTTCTCTCTTCTTACTCCTCTGTTCTCTCTTCTTACTCCTCTGTTCTCTCTTCTTACTCCTCTGTTCTCTCTTCCTACTCCTCTCTCTGTTTCTCTCTTGTTGTCTTCACACCTTTTTGTTTTTGATGCTGAATCCATTTGATTTATCTGGTTTATTTACATTTGTCTCTCAACCTCCTCCTGCTCTGATTAAAGTATATCTCAGTGTGTGTGTGTGTGTGTGTGTGTGTGTGTGTGTGTGTGTGTGTGCGTGTGTGTGTGTGTGCGTGTGTGTGTCGCTGTCATCTCTGTTAGTCTCTGCGTCTGACAGCCATTCAGCAAACAGAGTCGTTAGTTAAACAGTGAAGCGGTGTTATTTGATCACACATCCGCGCCACATCCGTTTACAGTCTGGCACAGACGCGTTGAGCCACACAGACACACAACTGAAGGCTTCAAAAACACACACATGGGAGCTTGACTGTCCAGGTGGGCAATTAGCTGCACATCGTCTGACTTTGCTTTAGTTTCATGGTTGGGGTGTGTGTGTGTGTGTGTGTGTGTGTGTGTGTGTGTGTGTGTGTGTGTGTGTGTGTGTGTGTTATAGTGCAGACAGGATTTGAATGTGTAATATTAATGTTGCAGAAGCACAGTATCAGTATGTGAGACCAGACAAAGAGACGCGCACCTCAGATCAACCCTACTGCCTCAGTCACTGAGCGCTGTGTGTGTGTGTGTGTGTGTGTGTGTGTGTGTGTGTGTGTGTGTGTGTGTGTGTGCGCGTGTGTGTCCGCCACTGTCAGGATTGCAGTGTTCAAGGGCAGTCATCTCCCTCCCCCAATCATCTTTGACTCGAATGGAGTCAGAATGGACCAATTGAGTGGAAGGAAAGTACCCTAGGCAACGAGAATGGGCAATTTGATTGGTTGTGGAACCGTTGTCGTCGAGGAGGATGTAGACCCTCTGCAGTCATTGGAAAAACAGGATTTAATTTGAGGATCTTCAAGAGTGAATAGAACATTGTTGCTTTTTTCTCTCTAGGAATAAAATTTCTGCTCACAAATAAAAGACAGAAATAAAAGAATGTGCGACAGAATTGTTCTCATTTGAAATATGAAGACAAAAAATCACTCTGTGTTTGTGAGTCCACAGATCATACAGATCACCTGCTCTCTGTCACTACTCCCTCCCTCCCTCCCTCCCTCTCTCCCTCCCTCTCTCTCTCCCTCCCTCTCTCCCTCTCTCTCTCCCTCTATCTCCCTCTCTCCCTCCCTCCCTCTCTCTCTCTCTCCCTCTCCCTCTCTCTCCCTCTGTCTCTCCCTCTGTCTCTCTCTCTCTCCCTCTGTCTCTCTCTCTCTCTCTCCCCATGACTTAAAATCTGTTCCTTTCTACTTTTCTTGGTCAGTTTTTGAACTCTCACCACTCTCTCAACCCGCCCCCCCCCTCTCTCTCTCTCTCTCAACCCCCCCCCCCCTCTCTCTCTCTCTCTCTCTCTCTCAGATGGAGCAGCCGTCGATGGACCAGAAGGGTAGTCACGGCAACGTGCCATGGATTGTTGAGCCGGGCCAGGAGGCCAAGCGGGGCGTCAACACCAAGTACGAGACCACCATTTTCTAACATACCCCCGTCTCTGTCCACTCCTCTGTGTGTGCGCCTCTCGGAGTGTGTCCACTCGATGGCACGGCCAACCCTCCCCCAACCCGACCCGACCCCTCCCTCGCCCGCCTGCCCGCTGACGGAGCCTCGGGGGGCACGAGCGACCCCTCACCCGCCCCGGGCCGAAAACACGCCCCCCGCCCGCTGTTAGCTCGTCTGCTGCATGACGACGTTTGGCGCTGCGCTCTTTCTCTCTCTCTCTCTTTCTCTCTCTCTCCCCCCCCCCCACCCAGACCTCCTCTCCCTCCCCCCACCCAGACCTCCTCTCTCTCCCCCACCCCCCCAGACCTCCTCTTCCCCCCCCCTCCCCCTACCCCCCAGACCTCCTCCCCCCCCCCCCAGACCTCCTCTTCCCCCCCCAGACCTCCTCTCCCCCCCCCCTCCCCTCCCCCCCCAGACCTCCTCTCTCTCCCCCACCCCCCCAGACCTCCTCTCTCTCCCTCCCCCCCCAGACCTCCTCTCTCTCCCTCCCCCCCCAGACCTCCTCTCTCTCCCCCACCCCCCCAGACCTCCTCTCTCTCCCCCACCCCCCCAGACCTCCTCTCTCTCCCCCACCCCCCCAGACCTCCTCTCTCTCCCTCCCCCCCCAGACCTCCTCTCTCTCCCCCACCCCCCCAGACCTCCTCTCTCTCCCCCACCCCCCCAGACCTCCTCTCTCTCCCCCACCCCCCCAGACCTCCTCTCTCTCCCCCACCCCCCCAGACCTCCTCTCCCTCCCCCCCCAGACCTCCTCTCTCTCCCCCACCCTCCCAGACCTCCTCTCCCTCCCCCCGCCCCCCCAGACCTCCTCTCTCGCCCCCACCCCCCCAGACCTCCTCTCTCTCCCCCACCCCCCCAGACCTCCTCTCTCTCCCTCCCCCCCAGACCTCCTCTCTCTCCCCCACCCCCCCAGACCTCCTCTCTCGCCCCCACCCCCCCAGACCTCCTCTCTCGCCCCCACCCCCCCAGACCTCCTCTCCCTCCCCCCACCCCCCCAGACCTCCTCTCTCGCCCCTGCCGTCCTCCACCCAGACAGGCAGAGCATGACGTTGGTTGTGACCAAGGGGCGGCGATAGGCCAGGTTTTTCTCGCTCTCGTCTCCTGGTAGGGAATGCAATCGTTTGTCTTTCTTATTTTTTCTCCTCCTACCTGCCATGTTCCTCATTCCCGCGCTTTTCTCTTTATTCTGACCCCCCCTCGACAACCTGAATGAGAATCTAAACCATAATGCTGCTAAGATCCCATCCTTAACAGTCCTGTTCTCTTTTGAGCAAAGCCAATTCATGTTGGGGGGAGGGATGTTTTTCCAAACCTGGCAACCAGAGGAAGCTGAAGGGAGAGGGGGTTTTGTTGCTGGGCAGCTGGTGAACAGGAGAGGAGAACGGACAGCCAGAGGAGATGATGTAGCAAAATCCATACAGCCACTCGTCAGCCTCCTCTTATATCAGTTTTTGATTTTTACGACATATTTTGAAAGATGGTGACAGTTTTTCACTAACAGCTGTTTCGTTTACCCTTTGGCGTCTCGCACTCTGTCAGAGGAAGAAACCGTCTTCAGTTTTTGAGAGTATATTTACCTTGATAAATCATTGTATGTCTTTACCCAGATGTAATCAGCCTAAAATTAATTATTGCATAACCTTTATAGTCTCTGTTTGTGAAAAAGAAGAGGTTTAGCTTATGGCTTGTGAGCGGCCATGTTGGATTGGCTGAGGAGGAGGAGCCGGTGGGGAGGCGGGGTTTGAGGAGTCTCTGGATAAGTGATGTGATCTCATTCACAGGGCAATGGCGGATGCTCATGTCTATTACTGTGGAATGTAGCCAGCCCTAAACATGGACCCTCTCACACACACATTGCAAAAAGGACTACAAATATGGACCTTGTTGCTCACAGTGTCAGAGGACTACACGCATGGCCGTTCTCTCATAGAGACTTGGGTGTTTAAGGTTGACTACAGAATGAGGACATTCATCGTACTGTTGTACTGCTACAAGCATTTTACTGATGGGACTGTCTTCACACACACACACACACACACACACGCGCATACACACACCTAAGGACTGCGGAGATAAATACGTCTATATGATCTGAATGTACACTTTTCATGGACTGGACCCAGAGCCCCTGTTCTGGGGTCGACAATGCATCCGCGACAGGGAGGCATGACCTATGAACTTCGAACCTTTGGAAGGTCATTACATGTCCCTTTAGTGACTGTGAGCACCGTTCCCCAAAGTGCTGGCCCTCTAAAAGCACCAATGGGTATGTCTGTATTTGACTGGGTGTGTGTATTTGAATGGGTATGTCTGTATTTGAATGGGCATGGGTTTTAAATACTTCTAGTTCGCTCTTCTCCTCTTGTTTCATTTTGTTTATGGTCAATAATACAACATGGATATGCACAACTACTAGCGAGATGTGGACTAGTCGCGCTGGACCACCATGCAACAGGTGTGTCCCACGTGACATCACAGTGGGCGGGGCCAGCCTATGCCACCGACACGCCATCAGGCTTCATGAACAATTCGTACCGGCAGACATTTTAATGTTTAATATGAGAGAGTATTATATTACCATGACTATGATTATTCTTGTGCAATTCTTGTCTACTGTTGTCTTAATGTTACATTATTTTTATATGATATGTTGAAATGAAAGTCTCGGATCTGAGAGTGATCATCATGCTTTTAAGAAATGAAAATGTAAAAATAGTTCTATTTAGAGAGTGAATGTTTTGGGATGGCTTGGCTGCGTCAGGTTAACCGGCATATTCTTTTTCACGGGGCTCGATTAGAACTACAAGCAGATATTTTATCGCAGTATTACTGTATTATTTGGATGAAGCATAGTCCAACTATAAAATGTACATAGATATTTTGCATTGTTCATACATGTAATGTAGTGATAGAGAAAAAAAGATGAAAGAAAAAAATGAATGGCGGTAAATGGCACTGAAACAAGGTACCAGAGAATAGATGGTTCAACTCTAGAGATCGTAGGGGGGGGGGGGGGAGGGGGGGGCGTTTGGTGACATCACTGCTGACTAACTACATGTACATAGGCTTGGGCTTCCAGCACAACGATTTTTGTAATGGTCATTATTTATATCCTTGTAAAGCACATGGAATAAACACGACTTGTACAACCATTAATCAACATTGCTTTCCTGCTCTCTGCTTTGCTTGTGTGCTTTGACCAATGTGGACTGAAGTCAATGTGGTTTCCAAGGAGACGGGGATGGAGGTTGATTCCACCCACAGGTCACAACCCTTGCTTACATAGAGCGTAGGCCTGTTGTGGTATTTCACATGCCTCTGTCATATGATCTTTAGAAACATCTTTAGCTTCCTCACTTGCTCCGGCACGCATGCGCACAGCGTGTTGGAGCAACTAGGGAAGCTATTTCGTTTCGAAAGACGTTTCTAAAGATCATATTACAGAGGCATGTGAACAACCACAACAGGCCTACGCTCTATGTAAGCACAACTAGCGATTCATAAAGACAGATTGATGAAAACAACCGTTTCGCGGCAGAAAATAGATTTTTAGAAACTGCATTCTCGGTGCCCCCACCACCGCCATTACATGGATATACTTGGCTCGCGCTGGATTTTAAATTTCTTCTACATGCCTCCGAACTACACCAAAGTTATCTCGGTGAGTCAAACGTCTTATAATATGTCGTAAATAAGGTCCAGGTTGTCAAAAACGAGCATTGTCCTTTAAGAACTTTATTCGATAGAAGGATAGCGTTGATTGCTGGGTGGATGTCGTGAGATTATTGGCCTAAAATCTAAGGTAGCTGTTGTCGTCATTGCACGTGACCTACCGTTTTCCAGGAAGTAGGAAATTATATACTTTGATATAAGATTACAACAAAAGTAGAATTTTGCATTTTTTGGGGTATACATCGTTGAATAGGTGAACAATATGACCAAGTATGTGAACCAAAGTGGGACAGAATGCTTTTTTCATTTCAGTGCGACTTTAAGTAGTTTTATCCACAGAACACAAAAAGTGCAAACTCACTTCACATACTTTTAAGCTGCAAGTAGTAGAAGCTGTAGGTTTTGGGTTCAGATCCGATTCTGCGTCTCGGTTGCTTCCAGTCCCGACACCAGCCAGCCCCGTGGACCGAAGGCCTTCCTGTGGAGGACAGACCAAAGGTTATCCTAACGGTTAGCGTCTCTCCGAGGGAGAAGCAGGACGAAGTGATACGTCGACTCCTTTTATTTTGCTGCAAACGCTCACAAGTCGTCAGAAGGATATGCGTGAGGCACGGGCAAATGAAACACAATGTGTGAAACAAATGGCAAAGCAGTCCCGCATCTGGCCCGCAACGGGACCGAATCAACAGGGCTCTGGTCCCCCGGATGACGCCCTGCGTCTCTAGCCCCTCCAGAGGTACAGGTAAAATAGTATGTTTCTATAGCACCTTTCACACTTCAAAGATCACAAAGTGTTTCACAATAATTAAGTAATTTAAAACAACAACAGGGGGTTAGACAAAGATGAGTCTGAAAAGATGAGTCTTTAAGCTGCGTTCTAAAGGAGTCAACAGAGGCCACGGATCATAGGTGCTATGGAAGGGGGTTCCACAGACTATGAGCCACGACTTCGAAGGCTGGGTCACCTTTAGCCTTTAGCCTTGAGCGGGGGACGACCGGCCCTGGTCAGACGACCTGAGAGATCTGCTAGAGATGTAGGAGTGGAGCAGGTCACCGATGTGCGCAGGTGCCAGACCATGCAGAGCTCTAAGAGTGACGACAAGTACCTTCAACTGGATCCTAAAACTGATGGGAAGCCAGATTAAGGAAGCTAGGTAGTAATGACAGGATTTTCTGGACCTAGTCAACAGCCCTGCAGCAGAGTTTTGGACCATTTGTAGACAGTCCATGGATGCCTTGCTGAGTCAGGTGAAAAGGGAAGTACAGTAGTCCAAATGAGATACAAGATACAAACACATGAATAATCATTCCCAGCTCAGACTGGGAAACCACAGACCGGAGTTTGGCAATATTTCTAAGATGGGAAAAAAACAATTTCGGGTCAGTGACAATGTGATGATCACATGGCCTGGTCTATATGACATTATCTGAACCAATAATAAGAACCTCATCTTGTTAGTGTTATGCTGAAGGAAATTGTTGGCCATCTTATCCTTAACTGCGGTCTTATCTGTCTTAAATGTACAGCTGAATATCATCAGCGTAGCAGTGACAAGAGACATCTTCAGTCCTAAGGGAAGCATATATAAAACAAACAAGACAGGACCCAAAACAGAACCCTGGGTCACACCACAGGACAGCAGATTCAGACAGAACCAACTGACGCAGAGAAACTCCTATTGGAGAGATAGGAGACCAGTCCAGGGAACGGCCAGAGATACCTACCCACGGCCTAGGCCTTTCTATCAGTATAAAGTCATCTACTGTATTGCATCGCATTACTAACCCCCACATCACATCACATTATTAACAACCCCAACATCACATAACATTATTAACAACCCCAACATCACATTATTAACAACCCCCACATCACATTACTAACAACCCCCACATCACATCACATTAATAACAACCCCCACATCACATTATTAACAACCCCCACATCACATCACATTAATAACAACCCCCACATCACATTATTAACAACCCCCACATCACATTATTAACAACCCCCACATCACATTATTAACAACCCCCACATCATATTATTAACAACCCCCACATCATATTATTAACAACCCCCACATCATATTATTAACAACCCCCACATCACATTATTAACAACCCCCACATCATATTATTAACAACCCCCACATCATATTATTAACAACCCCCACATCACATCACATTATTAACAACCCAAACATCACATCACATTAATAACAACCCCCACATCATATTATTAACAACCCCCACATCACATTATTAACAACCCCCACATCATATTATTAACAACCCAAACATCACATCACATTAATAACAACCCAAACATCACATCACATTAATAACAACCCCCACATCATATTATTAACAACCCCCACATCATATTATTAACAACCCTCACATCATATTATTAACAACCCCCACATCACATCACATTATTAACAACCCAAACATCACATCACATTAATAACAACCCCCACATCATATTATTAACAACCCCCACATCACATTATTAACAACCCCCACATCATATTATTAACAACCCCCACATCACATTATTAACAACCCCCACATCATATTATTAACAACCCCCACATCACATTAATAACAACCCCCACATCACATTATTAACAACCCCAACATCACATCACATTAATAACAACCCCCACATCACATTATTAACAACCCCCACATCATATTATTAACAACCCCCACATCACATCACATTATTAACAACCCAAACATCACATCACATTAATAACAACCCCCACATCACATTATTAACAACCCCCACATCATATTAACAACCCCCACATCACATCACATTATTAACAACCCAAACATCACATCACATTAATAACAACCCCCACATCACATTATTAACAACCCCCACATCACATCACATTATTAACAACCCCCACATCACATTATAAACAACCCCAACATCACATCACATTACTAACAACCCCCACATCACATTACTAACAACCCCCACATCACATCACATTACTAACAACCCCCACATCACATCACATTACTAACAACCCCCACATCACATCACATTACTAACAACCCCCACATCACATCACATTACTAACAACCCTCACATCACATCACATTACTAACAACCCCCACATCACATCACATTACTAACAACCCTCACATCACATTTACTAACAACCCTCACATCACATCACATTACTAACAACCCCCACATCACATCACATTACTAACAACCCCCACATCACATTTACTAACAACCCCCACATCACATCACATTACTAACAACCCCCACATCACATTACTAACAACCCTCACATCACATCACATTACTAACAACCCCCACATCACATCACATTACTAACAACCCCCACATCACATCACATTACTAACAACCCCCACATCACATCACATTACTAACAACCCCCACATCACATTACTAACAACCCCCACATCACATCACATTACTAACAACCCCCACATCACATCACATTACTAACAACTCTCACATCACATTACTAACAACCCTCACATCACATTTACTAACAACCCCCACATCACATCACATTACTAACAACCCTCACATCACATTACTAACAACCCCCACATCACATCACATTATTAACAACCCAAACATCACATCACATTACTAACAACCCCCACATCACATTACTAACAACCCTCACATCACATTACATTACTAACAACCCCCACATCACATCACATTACTAACAACCCCCACATCACATCACATTACTAACAACCCCAACATCACATCACATTACTAACAACCCCAACATCACATCACATTACTAACAACCCCCACATCCCATTATTAACAACCCCAACATCACATCACATTACTAACAACCCCCACATCACATCACATTACTAACAACCCCCACATCACATTACTAACAACCCCCACATCACATTATTAACAACCCCCACATCACATCACATTACTAACAACCCTCACATCACATTACTAACAACCCCCACATCACATTACTAACAACCCTCACATCACATTACTAACAACCCCCACATCACATTACTAACAACCCCCACATCACATCACATTACTAACAACCCCAACATCACATCACATTACTAACAACCCCCACATCACATTACTAACAACCCCCACATCACATCACATTACTAACAACCCCCACATCACATCACATTACTAACAACCCCCACATCACATCACATTACTAACAACCCCCACATCACATCACATTACTAACAACCCCCACATCACATCACATTACTAACAACCCCCACATCACATCACATTACTAACAACCCTCACATCACATTACTAACAACCCCCACATCACATTACTAACAACCCCCACATCACATCACATTACTAACAACCCCCACATCACATTACTAACAACCCTCACATCACATTACTAACAACCCCCACATCACATCACATTACTAACAACCCCCACATCACATTACTAACAACCCCCACATCACATCACATTACTAACAACCCCCACATCACATTACTAACAACCCCCACATCACATCACATTACTAACAACCCCCACATCACATCACATTACTAACAACCCCCACATCACATTACTAACAACCCCCACATCACATTACAAAAGTATCCGCAAATGATTAACAAATAGTTCCATTAAAAATACATTTATTTAAAGTTCGTATTGTCTTTCTTTTTGAAATATGGACGGATAAATGTGGCAACCGTTGTATAAAAGCATTATGGAACGAGAAGCCGTGGGATGTCACGGATATCACCACGGCTAGCGGGAGTGGTTAGACACGACGCGCAGCAGAGAGCCGTTACACCCCGCTAGCCGTGGCCATATCCGTGACATCCCACTGATTCTCGTTCCATAATGCTTTATTATGTCATGCTTAACAATATATGTAATTCTTACAGCATGTTATTATTACAGAAGATTTGTCATTCTAACAGGATATTTGTCCTTCTTGAGGATATAGGTCATTCTTACAGGATATATGTCATGTTTAAGGATATATGTCATGCTTAACAATATATGTAATTCTTACAGCATATACTGTATGTTATTTCAGAATATTTGTAATTCTTACATTATATGTCATTCTTAAGGATACGTGTGATTCTTACAGTATGCATGTCATTCTTAAGGATACGTGTGATTCTTACATTATATGTCATTCTTAAGGATACGTGATTCTTACAGTATGCATGTCATTCTTAAGGATACGTGTGATTCTTACAGTATGCATGTCATTCTTAAGGATACGTGATTCTTACAGTATGCATGTTATTCTTAAGGATACATGTGATTCTTACAGTATGCATGTCATTCTTAAGGATACGTGATTCTTACAGTATGCATGTCATTCTTAAGGATACGTGATTCTACATTATATGTCATTCTTAAGGATACGTGTGATTCTTACAGTATGCATGTCATTCATAAGGATACGTGATTCTTACAGTATGCATGTCATTCTTAAGGATACGTGTGATTCTTACATTATATGTCATTCTTAAGGATACGTGATTCTTACAGTATGCATGTCATTCTTAAGGATACATGCGATTCTTACATTATATGTCATTCTTAAGGATACGTGTAATTCTTACATTATATGTCATTCTTAAGGATACGTGTGATTCTTACAGTATGCATGTCATTCTTAAGGATACGTGATTCTTACAGTATGCATGTCATTCTTAAGGATACGTGATTCTTACAGTATGCATGTCATTCTTAAGGATACATGTGATTCTTACAGTATGCATGTCATTCTTAAGGATACGTGATTCTTACAGTATGCATGTCATTCTTAAGGATACGTGATTCTTACAGTATGCATGTCATTCTTAAGGATACGTGATTCTTACAGTATGCATGTCATTCTTAAGGATACGTGTGATTCTACAGTATGCATGTCATTCTTAAGGATACGTGATTCTTACAGTATGCATGTCATTCTTAAGGATACGTGATTCTTACAGTATGCATGTCATTCTTAAGGATACGTGTGATTCTACAGTATGCATGTCATTCTTAAGGATACGTGATTCTACAGTATGCATGTCATTCTTAAGGATACGTGTGATTCTTACAGTATGCATGTCATTCTTAAGGATACGTGTGATTCTACAGTATGCATGTCATTCTTAAGGATACATGCACATACATTCTAACAGGATATGTCATTCTTACGTGCATTCTGACAGGAAACATATTCTTAAGGATACAAGTCATCCTTACAGGATATGTGTCATTCTAACAGGAAATGTGTCATTCTTATTGGGCTATTACAGCTGCAGTTTACACCAAGGTCAGTCGGGATCAGGCTATGAATGTCGCTCACCATTTTTTTTTTTACACACAAACCACAAATAAGCTGTTCTGAGCCCGATAAAACCCCAATGGCAGACATTTACAGTCAGCGAGAAAGAGAGAGAGAGTGTGTGTGTGTGTGTGTGTGTGTGTGTGTGTGTGTGTGTGTGTGTGTGTGTGTGTGTGTGTGTGTGTGTGTGTGTGTGTGTGTTCTGTGCCATAAAGCTCAGCTATGAACCAACAAGGCCCCACAATCCACAATCAAACGAACACCAATGAACCCTCAGCCTGGGCTCTGAGCAGGAGAGAGAGGGGATTTGAGACGCCATCGTTGACTTGCTGGGCATCAAGAGTTCACAGACGATTTCCTGCGTTCCGCTGAATGCCGATTGGCTCCCTGCTCTACTGTGAGGCGGTAGAATGTGGGTGGAGTTAGTATAAGCCTTTATTTCTGTCTTCACAAATGGAGGGATTTTATCAGGGAGTAAAGCCATGTTCTATCTGATATCTAGGGATGTGGAGGGGTGTGTGTGTGTGTGTGTGTGTGTGTGTGTGTGTGTGTGTGTGTGTGTGTGTGTGTGTGTGTGTGTGTGTTGCCTGTGGACTATTAATGGGTACATAAACACACAGTACACACAGTACAGTACTGGATCAATGTGCAGCTAAAACAATAAACACTGATATCTGTGCATCTATGTGTGTTCTGGTCTGTAGTGAATTTCTTTTGTTATGACAGGCTAAAATATACTGCTGCTTTCTCTGCAGTGGCTCTCTCTCTCTCTTTTTCTCTCTCTCTCTCTCTCTCTCTCTCTCTCTCTCTCTCTCTCTCTCTCTCTCTCTCTCCCTCCCTCCCTCCCTCCTCCAGGCAGTGTGACTGATGGCCCAGATGGTGTGTTGCCTACGGCCATCGCCTAAATGCACCAGCCGAGGATAAGAGCTTTTATACAATGAACATACAATTAAGACTTGATAAGATACGAGCGTTCATGTCATAAATATCTTAGTCATGAAGACTTGGACGGCGAAGCTCCACTAATCCCAGACATGTCCAACAGGCCCACCCATGACCCACTCAGTCGCCCCCAGCCCGGAACAAGACGGGCCCTGACCAAGAGCCAGCAGCGCCAGCAGCTCCCAGCAGGCCGCGGGGCGTGGCGTTCTGACAGGACAGAGAGCAGAGCTGGACCTGACTGTCCATTGAGGAGAGCGTTTACACAACGGCCATGTGCTTCATCTGGTACATGACTGGCCGTGTGCATCAGCGTCCCCAAACTGGCGTTGCTCTGAGTCACTGCACCTGTTAGTCACAGTGACACACGCGCGCCGCGCGCACACACACACACTTTACTTGGCTAGCAATGTCTCCTGTTAAAAATGGACATGCTGGGGAGAATGGGCCGATGGCTTGAAAGCTGGCACTGCCTTATACAGAAACAAACACACACACACACACACACACACACACACAATTTGGTCTGGCAGCCACTGTGGGGTATGTTGAATGAGGACCCATAAACATAGGGAGGACACACACACCCACACCCCAACACACACACCCCCACACCCCAACACACACCCCCCCACACACACCAACACACACCCCCACACACAACAGCAGCCACTCTCTCCATGGCTAGCAAAG
>NC_140246.1:1471563-1484063 GCF_949987555.1 Borostomias antarcticus | reverse complement strand
GAGCACATCTCTCCCAAGCACAAGCACGCCTCAAAGGTTTCAGGTGCTCGCTTTGAACACACAGCACCACGCACACAAACAGCTGGGCTCCATGGAGACAGTGGACTGCTATGTATGATCTGGAGGAATAGCCTCACCGCTAGCCTATGGCTCGTGATACTAACTGAGGCTAGTAGGCTAATAGGCTAGTAGCCTGCGAATGATAGCTAAACTTTCCTAACGTGAATGTAGGACGCTGAGTTGGATCCTACTGTAACCTCAGTGAAGCATTCTCCTCATGTGCCTAAAGGCTTAAGCCTAATTTATACTTCATGAGCCGTGAGCCACATTTTTTGGCTCATGGCTCACGGCTCATAGCTCTGTGCATTTATACTCAATGAGCCGTGCCCTGCTGTGTCCTGTAACACAATCATGTTATGTTGTTACCAAACAAGAAAATCTTTCTCATCTCCTAGCAACTCAGAACGCTTCGTCTCTCCAGGCCAGTCAACCAATCAAATATGTGCGACATATGATTACGTGGTGTGAGCCACTAGAAATTTGAGGTGGTACGAGCCAAGCGGCTCACAGCCTGCGAGATGTTCCAAATGACATCAATGAGCCAAAAATGTGGCTCACGGCTCACAAAGTATAAATTAGGCTTTATTCATGCTCCCTTTTCGTACAAAAATCTCTCCGTCCATTTTAGGGATGCACCAATTTGAAAATTTTGGCCAATACCAATAACGGATATTAACATTGCTGTCATGGCCGCTAACCGATATTTACGTTGATATGATCTGTATAAAAACATGTTTCTATGAATCAAATGTTATACATACTGAAAAACACATGGACACACTGTCTCTATTTCCAAAACATTTGGAAAAGCTGATAAATCATAGATTTACTGCATCGTTTCCTCTCAAAAATAACACTAGGCTAATCAGGCTAACAACGCTAGGCTAACTAGGCTAGGACACCATGGGATTTCCTGTGTAATGCAAGCAGAATTAATGCTCCTGTCAGCGCCCGGGCAAGTCCCCGTGCTGGAGGGCACGCAGGGTGTAAGTGGCACCACTTTGTGCCCTGAGAGAAGGAGGAAAGATGCTCAGGCAATTTTAATTACCTCAGGCAGAGACAATGATTAATTAAAAGGGTGGAAAGTAACTCGGTGAGACTAAAAAAAAACTATTCCCAGGTGGTGGGTTTGTACTGTATGGATGTTCACACACGCATCTGATCAGAATTGCTTGTACTACATACCTGTGAATGTTCATGAAGATTGTAGATAAAAATAAATTTGGTCTGAAAAAAAAACGCCATACATACCCCTTATGTTTTTTTTCAGGTGGAAATAATTTAATTGCTCACTGCTCAGCCTAGGAATGGACTAGACACCCCTGGGTGGCTGATCTCTGATCAGAATTGCTTGTACAACATACCTGTGAATGTTCATGAAGATTGTAGATAAAAATAAATTTGGTCTGAAAAAAAAAACGCCATACATACCCCTTATGTTTTTTTTCAGGTGGAAATAATTTAATTGCTCAATGCTCGTCCTAGGAATGGACTAGACACCCCTGGGTGGCTGATCTCTGATCAGAATTGCTTGTACTACATACGTGTGAATGTTCATGAAGATTGTAGATAAAAATAAATTTGGTCTGAAAAAAAAAACCGCCATACATACCCCTTATGTTTTTTTTTCAGTTGGAAATAATTAAATTGTTCACTGCTCGGCCTAGCAATGGACTAGACACCCCTGGGTGGCTGATCTCTGATCAGAATTGCTTGTACTACATACCTGTGAATGTTCATGAAGATTGTAGATAAAAATAAATTTGGTCTGAAAAAAAAAACGCCATACATACCCCTTATGTTTTTTTTCAGGTGGAAATAATTTAATTGCTCACTGCTCGGCCTAGGAATGGACTAGACACCCCTGGGTGGCTGATCTCTGATCAGAATTGCTTGTACTACATACCTGTGAATGATCATGAAGATTGTAGATAAAAATAAATTTGGTCTGAAAAAAAAAACGCCATACATACCCCTTATGTTTTTTTTCAGGTGGAAATAATTTAATTGCTCACTGCTCGGCCTAGGAATGGACTAGACACCCCTGGGTGGCTGATCTCTGATCGGAATTGCTTGTACTACATACCTGTGAATGTTCATGAAGATTGTAGATAAAAATAAATTTGGTCTGAAAAAAAAACCGCCATACATACCCCTTATGTTTTTTTTCAGTTGGAAATAATTAAATTGTTCACTGCTCGGCCTAGCAATGGACTAGACACCCCTGGGTGGCTGATCTCTGATCAGAATTGCTTGTACTACATGCCTGTGAATGTTCATGAAGATTGTAGATAAAAATAAATTTCGTCTGAAAAAAAAAACGCCATACATACCCCTTATGTCTTTTTTCAGGTGGAAATAATTTAATTGCTCACTGCTCAGCCTAGGAATGGACTAGACACCCCTGGGTGGCTGATCTCTGATCAGAATTGCTTGTACTACATACGTGTGAATGTTCATGAAGATTATAGACAAAAATAAATTTGGTCTGAAAAAAAAAAACGCCATACATACCCCTTATGTTTTTTTTCAGGTGGAAATAATTTAATTGCTCACTGCTTGGCCTAGGAATGGACTAGACACCCCTGGGTGGCTGATCTCTGATCAGAATTGCTTGTACTACATACCTGTGAATGATCATGAAGATTGTAGATAAAAATAAATTTGGTCTGAAAAAAAAAACGCCATACATACCCCTTATGTTTTTTTTCAGGTGGAAATAATTTAATTGCTCACTGCTCGGCCTAGGAATGGACTAGACACCCCTGGGTGGCTGATCTCTGATCGGAATTGCTTGTACTACATACCTGTGAATGTTCATGAAGATTGTAGATAAAAATAAATTTGGTCTGAAAAAAAAAACGCCATACATACCCCTTATGTTTTTTTTCAGTTGGAAATAATTAAATTGTTCACTGCTCGGCCTAGCAATGGACTAGACACCCCTGGGTGGCTGATCTCTGATCGGAATTGCTTGTACTACATACCTGTGAATGTTCATGAAGATTGTAGATAAAAATAAATTTGCTCTGAAAAAAAAAACGCCATACATACCCCTTATGTTTTTTTTCAGGTGGAAATAATTTAATTGCTCACTGCTCAGCCTAGGAATGGACTAGACACCCCTGGGTGGCTGATCTCTGATCAGAATTGCTTGTACTACATACGTGTGAATGTTCATGAAGATAATAGACAAAAATAAATTTGGTCTGAAAAAAAAAAACGCCATACATACCCCTTATGTTTTTTTTCAGGTGGAAATAATTTAATTGCTCACTGCTCGGCCTAGGAATGGACTAGACACCCCTGGGTGGCTGATCTCTGATCAGAATTGCTTGTACTACATACCTGTGAATGTTCATGAAGATTGTAGATAAAATAAATTTGGTCTGAAAAAAAAAACGCCATACATACATACCCCTTATGTTTTTTTTCAGGTGGAAATAATTTACTTGCTCACTGCTCGGCCTAGGAATAGACTAGACACCCCTGGGTGGCTGATCTCTGATCAGAATTGCTTGTACTACATACGTGTGAATGTTCATGAAGATTATAGACAAAAATAAATTTGGTCTGAAAAAAAAAAACGCCATACATACCCCTTATGTTTTTTTTCAGGTGGAAATAATTTAATTGCTCACTGCTCGGCCTAGGAATGGACTAGACACCCCTGGGTGGCTGATCTCTGATCAGAATTGCTTGTACTACATACCTGTGAATGATCATGAAGATTGTAGATAAAAATAAATTTGGTCTGAAAAAAAAAACGCCATACATACCCCTTATGTTTTTTTTCAGGTGGAAATAATTTAATTGCTCACTGCTCGGCCTAGGAATGGACTAGACACCCCTGGGTGGCTGATCTCTGATCAGAATTGCTTGTACTACATACGTGTGAATGTTCATGAAGATTATAGACAAAAATAAATTTGGTCTGGAAAAAAAAAACGCCATACATACCCCTTATGTTTTTTTTCAGGTGGAAATAATTTAATTGCTCACTGCTCGGCCTAGGAATGGACTAGACACCCCTAGGTGGCTGATCTCTGATCAGAATTGCTTGTACTACATACCTGTGAATGTTCATGAAGATTGTAGATAAAAATAAATTTGGTCTGAAAGTAAAACGCCATACATACCCCTTATGTTTTTTTTCAGGTGGAAATAATTAAATTGTTCACTTCTCGGCCTAGGAATGGACTAGACACCCCTGTGTGGCTGATCTCTGATCAGAATTGCTTGTACTACATACATGTGAATGTTCCTGAAGATTGTAGATAAAAATAAATTTGGTCTGAAAAAAAAATGCCATACATACCCCTTATGTTTTTATTCGGGTGGAAATAATTAAAGTGTTCTCTGCTCGGCCTAGGAATGGACTAGACACCCCTGGGTGGCAGATCTCTGATCAGAATTGCTTGTACTACATAACTGTGAATGTTCATGAAGATTGTAGATAAAACAGTACACACACACACACACACACACACACGCATAGGCCTACACACCAACACTCCTCCCCCTTCCCCCAACTCCACCACACACAGTCCAGCAGAGTGCTACAAGCCCTTCTCAAACCAGTCCCATATTTCAAAATTGTCACAACCAATTGACTCTGGATTTGGATGTTCTAAACCCAGACCACAGATACCTCTCACAGCTCCAGTCCAAGTCAATGGTACAGTATGTGAACAGCCATAACAGATAGAGTAGGCTATAGCCTGCTGTGTGTGAGAGTAGAAAGTCAAGCTGACAACTGAACATCACAAAGTACTCAAACATCTGGTGTGTAGCAACCCACTACACATGGGATGAGGACCTGTTCAGAATAAGATATAGCCTAGGTGTGTGTTACAAAAACAATATATTGTGCACAACATGTATCTCTGAACACCAGAGCATACAGTGCCTATGTCTTATTCTTAATCATCCAACCTCAACGTCAGTGGAATACATCAGTCTCACCAGCCTCAACATCAGCCTCAACATCAGCCTCACCAGCCTCAACATCAGCCTCACCAGCCTCAACATCAGTCTCACCAGCCTCACCCGCCTCCTGTGGCCTGTCCTTTGGAAGAGCAGAAGTCCAAAGCCCGGGTAGATCCAGGAGGAGGTATCTCCCAGGGTAGATCACTTGGTATCTCCCAGGATGGAACAGGAGGAGGTATCTCCCAGGGTAGATGACTTGGTATCTCCCAGGGTAGAACAGGAGGAGGTATCTCCCAGGCTTTCTGTCACATTTCTTGTATAAAATGTCAAGTCTGATGATGTTGGTTAAAGGATACACCCTCAGATTCACTGACGGTTA
Organism: Borostomias antarcticus; assembly: GCF_949987555.1. NCBI lineage: Eukaryota > Metazoa > Chordata > Actinopteri > Stomiiformes > Stomiidae > Borostomias > Borostomias antarcticus. The sequence goes on along the minus strand of NC_140246.1, from coordinate 1,478,695 downwards.
AATCAATGGCTCAATATCTTGATTGACATAGTGATCTTGGGATGCATATCACATACTGATTTCAGAACAGAATATCATATACACAGACGACCAGCCCTGCAAAAGAAAAGCTTTTTTTCAAAACCCATGACTATGCCCATTCTGTATAACTAGTACTCAGTATTCAGCTGTATTTAATATTCAATATTAAGTATTTTTGTATGTACATTTAATGCATGTGTTTTTGTACGCAGGGCTCCCTTTGAAAACGTCTCAATGCATGAAACTATCGCTACTGCGCTGAGAGAGGGTGTGAGCGTCAGCCTTGTGGAATCACCGTGTCTCTGTGACATTTAGAGTGGAGATGGGGACAGCAGGGGTGGGGAGCGTCACCCTCGGCCGTCCGCTTCCATCAGCGGCTCGTCGCAAACGGACGCAGCGTGACAGACGTGGTGTCAGCGGCCCGCCTCCCAGGGGAGCTACTGATGCTGCTCCCTCAGCGGGGTTCTCTCTCTCTCTCTCTCTCTCTCTCACACACACACACACACAGTCACATACCCACACATACACACACACTCGCCAGAGGAACTGAATCCGATTATTAATGAAACACACACACACACACACGCACGCACGCACGCACGCACACACACACACACGCACACACACACACACACACACACACACACACAACCTCTCAATGTGATCTTCATCATTCTGATCTCACACAGCAGGGTCTGACAGGCAGAGTAATATTCCTATAAGATTCACAGTAAGGATTCAGAAGAGCCCACAGCTTCTGTCATTGAACGGTTTTATTCTTAGAGACTCATAAATTACACTCACCATGCACAAAGCACTTCACCATAACAGTATTCACATCCTGGGCAGGTACCAATATTTCACGTTACACTGACACAGAATTCCCATATTGGATCGACGGGACATTGCTCTGCAGATTGTCATGGGCGTTAGATTACAGCACCACTAGGAATTATGACTTCTGACATCCTGGATAGAGGGCCCAGTTCCAATACTTTTGAAGCACATCCTTCTTTGCAGCAACAGCTGAGGTGCTAAATGCTAGGCAAGGAGGAAAGGAAGGAATGGAGGATGTGCATTTCCAAAGTATTTGAACTAGGCCGTGACTTTGAAGTAAACAATCACTCTACTGTAGCACCAGTTGCAAAAGTGCTGGACAGCAGGTGTGGCTCAGTAGCAGTAAGAAAACAATTACAAATGTATGAAGTTGTGTTTTATATAAATATATAAAATGAAAAATGCTCAGCAGTACTGTACGTAATCAGAAATGCAAAGGTCTCTTTGATTGATTCAGATCTTTATGCACACGGGCTCTTGCAGGAACCCCAACAGTGCTGTAATTGTTAATGCGTATGGTGGCCACATCACAGTGATATTTAAACGTTATAAGGTGCCCTGAATTGAAGTACCCAGCACCTGACAGACTGGCTTAATTTCAACCCTGCGTTTAGTTCATATAAAACTCCCATTCAAATGAAGGCTTGGTTTAGTTTTTCACCACAGAGTAAAGACTGGTTCGAAGTCATTACATAAGAAAATCACAAAGTACAAAATACATAATTTTTTAAACGAATAGCCAGGATCTAGCTACAGTAAAAAGCATTGGGCACTTAGAAGTACAGAAATGATTCACTGTTATATTTCATCACATTTAATTAGAACATAAAACTGTGTGTCTTGTTAATTTTATGTTCAGTCTCATAATGACATGAATAGTAGACAATAGGATTAATTAAAATCTAATATTACGTGCAATACATTAACCCCAGTGCAGGATGAATCAAATCAATTTGTTTTCAGTGGTCCCCTAATAGAGCATGGTAATAAAATCCACCAATATTACTGCCTGTCATGTTCATGCAGAAGATAGGCTCTTTCACAGGAAGTGCTTCTCTCTGATGTATCCCAGAAGTCTAAAATGACTCCTCCCCTTGTGTCTTCTGACTCCTCCCCTTCTCCAATCTGACTCCTCCCATTGCCCACTCTGACTCCTCCCCTTGTGCCCTCTGACTCCTCCCCTTGTCTCTGCACTGACAGAGAGAAGAGAGGACTACTGTATATGCTGGATGTCGACTGCCATTCACTTGACCAGTTCCGTTACATGAGTGCAGATGGAGAAAAGGGCACAGGCGAAGGAAGCCACTTGAGACTACTGAGACGCTTCCCTCCTCACTCCACCTTCTTGAGGACGTAGAGCATTCCGATGTTGTCGATGGTGACGAAGGTGGAGAAGTCAGGTGACACGTGGATCCTCTTCAGATTGGTTCCTGTGGGATAGAAGGTCTGGAGGGCCTCCCCCTTCGCTACGTCCCACCACTGAGAGAGAGAGAGAGAGAGAGAGAGAGAGGGAGGGAGAGAGAGAGAGAAAGAGGGAGAGAGAGGGAGAGAGAGAGAGAGAGAGAGAGAGAGAGAGAGAGGGAGAGAGAGGGGGAGAGAGAGGGGGAGAGAGAGAGGGCGAGAGAGAAAGAGAGAGAAAGAGAGAGAAAGAGAGAGAAAGAGAGAGAGAGGAAGAGAGAGAGGGGGAGAGAGAGAGAGAGAGAGAAAGAGAGAGAAAGAGAGAGAGAGGAAGAGAGAGAGGGGGAGAGAGAGAGAGGGGGCGAGAGAGAGAGTAAATGAATGGGTGCATTGATCTGACAAACTGCTTACTTGTTCACCAGGACTACATCTAACGTTTCCATCTCACCTTGAGTATCTATCTTCTCCCATTCTAGGAAAGCCCTTGCTAACGTTGCTATGGGGACAAATACCTGTCCGTAAAGCTATCAGTAGTGCAGCTTGGTCCTCTGACACACAACACACACACACACACACACACACACACACACACACACACACACACACACACACACACACACACACACACACACACACACACACACACACACACACACACACTTCAGGCTGTGTTGTTAACTGATTCTGTTTAATCTGTTTAAAGCTGTCATTTTCCAGTAAAGCTCCATCTCTGTGATGAATAATCAAAGTCATGTTAAGTCAATCATTTATGGTGTGTGTCCTTCTAATAATTCTCCCATCTTCAGTATATCACCAAGTTCAGTTGAAATGATTATTATCACAAGTCAGTTAATAATAAGTAATATAATAGCATATTACAGTATGTGGTATCGTGTAGTACAGAATACAATTAAATCCACCGTACAGTGGAGGTCAAGTCAGATGTACAGCATGCCAAAATACAGGCACACTGCATTGTGGGCATAACTGCTGTATGTCTCTCATGTGTAGATGAAGTGGTGTGTGTGTGTGGCAGAGAGCAGTGAGTGTTATGTGATGGAGTGTGTCAGGGTTTAATGAGTGTAATAGATGGGCAGCGTTGGAAGGCAGAGCTGCTGTCTGGTCTGGTCCATCCTCCTACAGGTTGGAGAAGCAAACAGAGACAGCAGCACTGTGCTGAGACAGACAGCGGCAGTGCCACCCACACACACACACACATACGCGCGCGCACACACACACACACACAAGCTCACACCTCAATTAATCATAGAAACCCTAAAAAGCAGGTCTCTCTTCTAGCTACTCGTGTCTCAGTGGTGGTGTAGAGTTATGGGTCTGGAGGCCCGGCCGTCTGCAGGGGGCTGGCGGTGGTTTGGGGGTCTGCCAGGAGGCCTCACCTCTGTTCTGAATATCATGACGACTTCAGCACTACCACCATTCACACGCAAGAGCACACACGCACGCACAGACACCGGCGCGCGCACACACACACACACACACACAAGCACACACACGCACGCACGCACACACACACACACACACACACATACACACACACACACACACACACACACACACACACACACACACACACACACACACACACACAAACAAACACGCCAACAGACACACACAGGCACAAACACAGAAACCCACACACTCATATTTGTGTGCAGGGCATGTGTCCTCCTTTGTATTCAGGGCTGCAAAAGTTCCTAGTTCCTGTGGTTTAAAAGGCCTGTCACGCTCTCCACCCCACTGCCTCTGTCTCCGTTCTAAATGTCACAGGCACTGGCGTAGAGTATGAAGACGCAACCCTGTATGAAGACTGGAGTACAGTATGAAGACTCAACCCTGTATGAAGACTGGAGTACAGTATGAAGACTCAACCCTCTATGAAGACTAGAGTACAGTATGAAGACTCAACCCTGTATGAAGACTGGAGTACAGTATGAAGACAACCCTGTATGAAGGCTAGAGTACAGTATGAAGACTCAACCCCGTATGAAGACTGGAGTACAGTATGACGACTCAACCCTGTATGAAGACTAGAGTACAGTATGAAGACTCAACCCTGTATGAAAACTGGAGGACAGTGTGAAGACTCAACCCTGTATGAAGACTAGAGTACAGTATGAAGACTCAACCCTGTATGAAGGCTAGAGTACAGTATGAAGACTCAACCCTGTATGAAGACTGGAGTACAGTATGAAGACTCAACCCTGTATGAAGACTGGAGGACAGTGTGAAGACTCAACCCTGTATGAAGACTGAGTACAGTATGAAGACTCAACCCCATATAAAGACTGGAGGACAGTATAAAGACTCAACCCTGTATGAAGACTGGAGAACAGTATAAAGACTCAACCCTGTATGAAGACTGAAGGACAGTATTTAGAGACTCAACCCTGTATGAAGACTGGAGGGCAGTATGAAGTCTCAACCCTGTATAAAGACTGAAGGACAGTATGAAGAGACTCAACCCTGTATGAAGACAGAGAGAAAACTCAACCTTGTATGAAGTCTGATGACAGTATGAAGACTCAACCCTGTATGAAGACTGGAGTACAGTATGAACAAATGGACGCAAGGCTGCAGTCATAGCCCATATCTGCAGCCTTGCGTCCATCTGTTCATGCTGTCCTCCAGTCTTTATACAGGGTTGAGTCTTCATACTGACTTTTATCTTGTTTTCCTGGAGGAGACAAAGACGTACAGAGAGGGAGAGTGTGGGTTTCCGCGGTTATTATGTGATGTACCCATGTCCTCCCACGCAGGCACGCACAGACATATATGTACACACATGTACACACACACACACACACTTTATGTAACCAACAAGATCTCTTTAATAATTGAAAGCACTTGGTTAAGACCTCTCAGTGCTTCTCTGTTCATCATCTGAGCAGCTACTATACATCTCTACTATACTATACTATACATCTCTACTATACTATACATCTCTACTATACTATACATCTCTACTATACTATACATATCTACTATACTATACTATACATCTCTACTATACTATACATCTCTACTATACTATACTATACATCTCTACTATACTATACATCTCTACTATACTATACTATACATCTCTACTATACTATACATCTCTACTATACTATAATATACATCTCTACTATACTATACTATACATCTCTACTATACTATACTATACATCTCTACTATACTATACATCTCTACTATACTATACTATACATCTCTACTATACTATACATCTCTACTATACATCTCTACTATACTATACTATACATCTCTACTATACTATACTATACATCTCTACTATACTATACATCTCTACTATACTATACTATACATCTCTACTATACTATACATCTCTACTATACATCTCTACTATACTATACTATACATCTCTACTATACTATACATCTCTACTATACTATACTATACATCTCTACTATACTATACATCTCTACTATACTATACTATACATCTCTACTATACTATACTATACATCTCTACTATACTATACTATACATCTCTACTATACTATACATCTCTACTATACTATACTATACATCTCTACTATACTATACATCTCTACTATACTATACATATCTACTATACTATACTATACATCTCTACTATACTATACATCTCTACTATACTATACATCTCTCCCCCTCTCCACTCTCACAACACATGGAAAACAAGAGAGAAGAGATGATGATGATGCTGATGATGTTGATGATGATGCTGATGATGATGATGATGCACTTGAGTTCACGTAGAACAACTGAAAAGCCACTGAGGTTCAGGTAGTTTTAAGTGAACAAGCTGCAGCTTCTCCAGCCACAATGAAGAGTACCAGACACAGTACAGTACTGTACACACACACACACACACACACACACAGTACTACACACACACACACACACACACACACACACACAGTACTACACACACACACACACACACAGTACTACACACACACACACACACACACACACACACACACAGTACTACACACACACACACACACACACACACACACACACACACACAGTACTACACACACACACACACACACACACACACACACACACACACACAGTACTACACACACACACACACACACACACACACACACACACACACAGTACTACACACACACACACACACACACACACACACAGTACTACACGCACACACACACACAGTACTACACACACACACACACACACACACACACACACACACACAGTACTACACACACACACACACACACACACACACAGTACTACACACACACACACACGCACACACACACACACAGTACTACACACACACACACACACACACAGTACTACACACACACACACACACACACACAGTACTACACACACACACACACACACAGTACTACACACACACACACAGTACTACACACACACACAGTACTGTACACACACACACACACACACACACAGTAGTGTACACACACACAGTACTACACGCACACACACACACACACACACACACACACACACACACACACACAGTAGTGTACACACACACACAGTACTACATACACACACACACACACACACACAGTAGTGTACACAGAAGAACCATCCATTCCCACAGACATGAGCCAGCTAGCGCCTGCCCACATGATGAACCAGAGAGAGAGGAAACACCCGCTTAAACTGAGGAGGGAAGGAGGGATGGAGAGAGAGAGACGGAGAGAGAGAGCGAAGGAGGGAGGAAGAGGGATGGATGGAGATGGAGAGGGAGGGAGGGAGAGAGTGAAGGAGGGAGGAAGAGGGATGGACGGATGGACAGAGAGGGAGGGAGGGAGGGTCAGGGGGAATGGAGAGAGAGA
>NC_140246.1:1451563-1459063 GCF_949987555.1 Borostomias antarcticus | reverse complement strand
GAGAGATGATATTACACCCTCACTCAGAGAGCTGGTATTACACCCTCACTCAGAGAGCTGATATTATACCCTCACTCAGAGAGCTGATATTACACCCTCACTCAAGAGAGATGATATTACACCCTCACTCAAGAGAGCTGATATTATACCCTCACTCAGAGAGCTGGTATTACACCCTCACTCAGAGAGCTGATATTATACCCTCACTCAGAGAGCTGGTATTACACCCTCACTCAGAGAGATGGTATTACACCCTCACTCAAGAGAGATGATATTACACCCTCACTCAGAGAGCTGATATTACACCCTCACTCAAGAGAGATGATATTACACCCTCACTCAGAGAGCTGGTATTACACCCTCACTCAAAGAGATGGTATTACACCCTCACTCAGAGAGCTGGTATTACACCCTCACTCAGAGAGCTGGTATTACACCCTCACTCAAGAGAGATGATATTACACCCTCACTCAGAGAGCTGGTATTACACCCTCACTCAGAGAGATGGTATTACACCCTCACTCAGAGAGCTGGTATTACACCCTCACTCAGAGAGCTGGTATTACACCCTCACTCAGAGAGCTGATATTACACCCTCACTCAGAGAGCTGGTATTACACCCTCACTCAGAGAGCTGATATTACACCCTCACTCAGAGAGCTGGTATTACACCCTCACTCAGAGAGATGATATTACACCCTCACTCAGAGAGATGATATTACACCCTCACTCAGAGAGATGATATTACACCCTCACTCAGAGAGCTGATATTACACCCTCACTCAGAGAGATGATATTACACCCTCACTCAGAGAGATGATATTACACCCTCGTTCAGAGAGCTGATATTACACCCTCACTCAGAGAGATGATATTACACCCTCACTCAGAGAGCTGGTATTACACCCTCACTCAGAGAGATGATATTACACCCTCACTCAGAGAGCTGGTATTACACCCTCACTCAGAGAGCTGGTATTACACCCTCACTCAGAGAGCTGGTATTACACCCTCACTCAGAGAGATGATATTACACCCTCACTCAGAGAGCTGGTATTACACCCACACTCCTTCACGCCTTCAACACTTTATCAATCCCCGACACACACACACACGCACACACACAGACAAGCACACACATGAGTATATTTAAGCTTTAACACAAAGACCTGCCAACATGGGCAGGATCAGCTTTAACACAAAAGTGTATGGTATCATGTTTTATATATATCATTTATATATTTCACACTCTTTGGTTAAGTGCTTGATTTGGTGTAATGTCTTTTCTGGATGTCTGCCTTGCTGTGACCCATACAGGCAGGCCATCTATAACACGGTGGCTTTCTACTCTTTGGTGATTATAGTGAGATGATAGTGAGAATGTTAACATGTCAAAGCTACATTCAAGAGCAAGTGATCTCGGCGAAACATTGGCGTGACATCGGACAGGTCGCTCACATTCCGCCGACACCTCGAGTCACTGCGCAAGAAGTTAACAGGTCGTGTGGCGTTGATGAGCAACTGGTCCGATCAGGCTGGGGTGCCGGCGCAAAAACACTGCGTACGGCAGCCCTCCCATGTGGACAGCCTTCCCATCCTCGCAGGCATCCAGCCCGCTGGCCTCCGCCGCACAGGAACCACAGCACATCTCGCCTGCCGGGCCGTGGAGCCTAACCACCTGCTCCACGACAGGCTCGCTGCTACAGCGGAGCCTCCCCGGCGTCTCCAGACACCCCTCTGTGCCTGCCGCACGGGATCTCCTGCAGCAATGCAGAGATCTCAACATCAGCGAGGCAGGGTGGGCGGACTACGGGTCTGTCCCAATTCAAGGGTGGCGTCCTACCTAGGTCGCATGGCCTGACGGTTTTGGAGGACGAAACGGTGACATGGCTCCTGGAGGCGTGCCCGGATATAAAGTAAAAGGATAGCCCCTCGGCCCCGAGCCTGGGGGGGAGAGGACATAACACCTAACCCGCACGACGAAGAAGAAGATGTTAACATTGACTACTTTCCTAGCAGGATGGATACACTGTTTGCCTAGCCATTGCTCAGACTGAGGTTGAATCTTTCCGTCATTTAAATATGTACTCTATAGGTCTGTACTTCAAAGTTGACTGGTCTCTAATGAAGAGGTGGGGTGGGGTGTGCTCAAGTGATTTGTTATTGGTTGATATGAACGATTCATCATTTTCCCGGTGAAATGATTGGCTGGTGACATCCGCATTATCCCACTCGGACTATCCAGTCAAATGCATGATTGATCAGCGGTTCCTCGATGCCCTGCAGAACCTCAGGCCTCCAGCGGCGTCCTGTATGAGTGACTGATGGTCAGCCCCGTCTCTGCGTGAGAGTTGACCGATGAACAGTCCCGTCTCCTGATCCCACAGGTAGTCTGTCAATCTGGGCCGGCAGACGCACTTTAATCATCCCTCGTCCTGTCCTCTGTCTATCGGCCAAGCGACCCGTCGCTTCCTCGGAATACACGCCGGCGTGGTCGTGATGATGATCGATAGACTGGCTGTCGTATCGAGAGACGGAGCGATTGATCGATCGGGCCGGCGTTCGCGGAGGGATACACCCGTTCAGCACGGGAGTAAGAATGGATTCATCTCTCTGATGAATCTCTACAACCGCACGTGCTGGTCGGTTAACTCACCCCTCCCTGCCTGGGGGGCAGGAGGACAAGAGGGAGGGAGGGAGGGAGAGAGGGAGGGATGGAGGGAGGGATGTAACCTGCCGTTCCCCCCCGGCGTATGAGGGGGAGTGTTATTAGGAGGTAACCTATGAGGGGGAGTGTTATTAGGAGGTAACCTATGAGGGGGAGTGTTATTAGGAGGTAGCCTATGAGGGGGAGTGTTATTAGGAGGTAACCTATGAGAGGGAGTGTTATTAGGAGGTAGCCTATGAGGGGGAGTGTTATTAGGAGGTAACCTATGAGGGGGAGTGTTATTAGGAGGTAACCTATGAGGGGGAGTGTTATTAGGAGGTAACCTATGAGGGGGAGTGTTATTAAGAGGTAACCTATGAGAGGGAGTGTTATTAGGAGGTAACCTATGAGGGGGAGTGTTATTAAGAGGTAACCTATGAGAGGGAGTGTTATTAGGAGGTAACCTATGAGGGGGAGTGTTATTAAGAGGTAACCTATGAGAGGGAGTGTTATTAGGAGGTAACCTATGAGAGGGAGTGTTATTAAGAGGTAACCTATGAGGGGGAGTGTTATTAAGAGGTAACCTATGAGAGGGAGTGTTATTAGGAGGTAACCTATGAGGGGGAGTGTTATTAGGAGGTAACCTATGAGGGGGAGTGTTATTAAGAGGTAACCTATGAGGGGGAGTGTTATTAGAGGTAACCTATGAGAGGGAGTGTTATTAAGAGGTAACCTATGAGAGGGAGTGTTATTAGGAGGTAACCTATGAGGGGGAGTGTTATTAGGAGGTAACCTATGAGGGGGAGTGTTATTAGGAGGTAACCTATGAGAGGGAGTGTTATTAAGAGGTAACCTATGAGGGGGAGTGTTATTAGGAGGTAACCTATGAGGGGGAGTGTTATTAGGAGGTAGCCTATGAGGGGGAGTGTTATTAGGAGGTAGCCTATGAGGGGGAGTGTTATTAGGAGGTAGCCTATGAGGGGGAGTGTTATTAGGAGGTGACCTATGAGAGGGAGTGTTATTAGGAGGTAGCCTATGAGGGGGAGTGTTATTAGGAGGTAACCTATGAGAGGGAGTGTTATTAAGAGGTAACCTATGAGGGGGAGTGTTATTAGAAGGTAACCTATGAGAGGGAGTGTTATTAGGAGGTAACCTATGAGGGGGAGTGTTATTAGGAGGTAACCTATGAGGGGGAGTGTTATTAGGAGGTAACCTATGAGAGGGAGTGTTATTAGGAGGTAACCTATGAGAGGGAGTGTTATTAGGAGGTAACCTATGAGGGGGAGTGTTATTAGGAGGTAACCTATGAGGGGGAGTGTTATTAGGAGGTAACCTATGAGGGGGAGTGTTATTAGGAGGTAACCTATGAGGGGGAGTGTTATTAAGAGGTAACCTATGAGGGGGAGTGTTATTAGGAGGTAACCTATGAGGGGGAGTGTTATTAGAGGTAACCTATGAGAGGGAGTGTTATTAGGAGGTAACCTATGAGGGGGAGTGTTATTAGGAGGTAACCTATGAGGGGGAGTGTTATTAGGAGGTAACCTATGAGGGGGAGTGTTATTAGAGGTAACCTATGAGGGGGAGTGTTATTAGGAGGTAACCTATGAGGGGGAGTGTTATTAGGAGGTAACCTATGAGAGGGAGTGTTATTAGGAGGTAACCTATGAGAGGGAGTGTTATTAGGAGGTATCCTATGAGGGGGAGTGTTATTAGAGGTAACCTATGAGGGGGAGTGTTATTAGGAGGTAACCTATGAGAGGGAGTGTTATTAGGAGGTATCCTATGAGGGGGAGTGTTATTAGAGGTAACCTATGAGGGGGAGTGTTATTAGGAGGTAACCTATGAGAGGGAGTGTTATTAGGAGGTAACCTATGAGGGGGAGTGTTATTAGGAGGTAACCTATGAGGGGGAGTGTTATTAAGAGGTAACCTATGAGGGGGAGTGTTATTAGAGGTAACCTATGAGGGGGAGTGTTATAAGGAGGTAACCTATGAGGGGGAGTGTTATTAAGAGGTAACCTATGAGGGGGAGTGTTATTAGGAGGTAACCTATGAGGGGGAGTGTTATTAGGAGGTAACCTATGAGGGGGAGTGTTATTAAGAGGTAACCTATGAGGGGGAGTGTTATTAGGAGGTAACCTATGAGGGGGAGTGTTATTAGGAGGTAACCTATGAGAGGGAGTGTTATTAGAGGTAACCTATGAGGGGGAGTGTTATTAAGAGGTAACCTATGAGAGGGAGTGTAATTAGGAGGTAGCCTATGAGGGGGAGTGTTATTAGGAGGTAACCTATGAGGGGGAGTGTTATTAGGAGGTAACCTATGAGAGGGAGTGTTATTAGGAGGTAACCTATGAGAGGGAGTGTTATTAGGAGGTAACCTATGAGGGGGAGTGTTATTAGAGGTAACCTATGAGGGGGAGTGTTATTAGAGGTAACCTATGAGGGGGAGTGTTATTAGGAGGTAACCTATGAGGGGGAGTGTTATTAGGAGGTAACCTATGAGGGGGAGTGTTATTAGAGGTAACCTATGAGGGGGAGTGTTATTAGGAGGTAACCTATGAGGGGGAGTGTTATTAGGAGGTAACCTATGAGGGGGAGTGTTATTAAGAGGTAACCTATGAGGGGGAGTGTTATTAGGAGGTAACCTATGAGGGGGAGTGTTATTAGGAGGTAACCTATGAGAGGGAGTGTTATTAGAGGTAACCTATGAGGGGGAGTGTTATTAAGAGGTAACCTATGAGAGGGAGTGTTATTAGGAGGTAACCTATGAGGGGGAGTGTTATTAAGAGGTAACCTATGAGGGGGAGTGTTATTAGGAGGTAACCTATGAGGGGGAGTGTTATTAAGAGGTAACCTATGAGAGGGAGTGTTATTAAGAGGTAACCTATGAGGGGGAGTGTTATTAAGAGGTAACCTATGAGAGGGAGTGTTATTAGAGGTAACCTATGAGGGGGAGTGTTATTAGGAGGTAACCTATGAGGGGGAGTGTTATTAGAGGTAACCTATGAGGGGGAGTGTTATTAGGAGGTAGCCTATGAGGGGGGGTGTTATTAGAGGTAACCTATGAGGGGGAGTGTTATTAGGAGGTAGCCTATGAGGGGGAGTGTTATTAGGAGGTAACCTATGAGGGGGAGTGTTATTAGGAGGTAACCTATGAGAGGGAGTGTTATTAAGAGGTAACCTATGAGGGGGAGTGTTATTAGGAGGTAGCCTATGAGAGGGAGTGTTATTAGGAGGTAACCTATGAGGGGGGGTGTTATTAGAGGTAACCTATGAGGGGGAGTGTTATTAGGAGGTAACCTATGAGGGGGGGTGTTATTAGAGGTAACCTATGAGGGGGAGTGTTATTAGGAGGTAGCCTATGAGGGGGAGTGTTATTAGGAGGTAACCTATGAGAGGGAGTGTTATTAAGAGGTAACCTATGAGGGGGAGTGTTATTAGGAGGTCCAGAGAGACACTAGTTGAGAAGCACTACATTAGTATCCATTGAGTTCATGAACACTGAACGACATGTTGACTGATTTTAACAGGTTTAATGAGCTCAGCGTTCTCTGTGGGCGGAAAACGGCTGCTAGATATGTGACGTCAGACCGGACCAACAGCCGTTCAGTGGCGTCCATTTTAGTAAACAACAGTCTCCATGCCTCTGGCTCGTTCGCCCATGCTTTCTGTCCCCCGCGTCTTTCTTTAGTACGTCTACGTACGTTAGTGTGGGACGCCTTCATGACCGATGCCCGTGTGTCAGCTCCACAGCACCAGTTTGCTGGCTGGGGGCTCCCGGTGTCTCGGGCAGTGACCAGCCAGCCTCGTTCTCCTGGCTGCCATCTTCTCACTCACCCCTGGTGACCCCCCTCATACAGATGCTTGTTGGTAGCGTGCTCGTTCTGGTTGATGTTAAGTACTGCACGCAGCATTCTGTTGTAGCACTTCTTGCTGTAGCATTCACAGCCATATAGGAGAACGGACTCTACCGTCGCACAGAAGAAGCTGAGCTTGATTTGTCGGGGGAGGTTGGAGTTCCACACACTGGCCATGCCCTTCAGACCCCTCCATGCCAGCGCCTTCCTGCATACCGACAATGAAAGCAACCAGCTAAAAAACAAGCTGAAAATGTTCACGGCCATCCCAGTGCTCTAGTCTAATGCACCTTCCAGCTGGTGTTACAGACATCGCTTTTCAAACCGCTGTGTTCAATTTATTTGTCTTCACTAATACGTGAAATCCCATAATTGCATGTAGCGTCGAGTGCTGTGTAATTAAATTAGCCATGGCGTTTGGATGACTGTGAGACAGCTTTCCATCTCACACTGAATCATTGCGGGCGCAGGGAACACGCTAATGTGTGCTAGCGCTCTCTTTCGCTGGGTTCCCGTCAGAAGATTTTTGAGCACAAACATCACAGCTGTGAATCTCCATATCGGTGCTGTTTTGCATTCGTACCGACCGTGATTCATTGACAGACCTCGCTAACCTGACGCACACCAGATGCTGTTTCCTTCGCAGAACCATCTGGGGACTGTCCGTCCCCAGATTTTCCAGTTTGGAAAAGAGCAGGCCCTTTCAAAAATACCTGGCAGGTGATTGGATGAGCCGTCTGTCTATCACCGTCTACAGCGCTCTTCGCAAACTCAACCACTCACTCGCTTCAGTCACACCTAAACCGTAGCTGTTTGAATTTGCGGACGCCGATTGGCGAGATCGTTTTGTGATCTGGCACAAACAGATCTCTGTGGAGTGTATCCAGAACGTGAGCTCATGAGATAAGGATGGTCCCACGAGACCTAAATCATCCCTTGCCTTGGGGATAACTGCCATAATGCTAATGCAGTCGTCTGGCACTTAGGTCTGCTGCTC
>NC_140246.1:1423918-1436418 GCF_949987555.1 Borostomias antarcticus | reverse complement strand
CAACAGCGTGACAAACGCATCATGAAATCACCCCAAAAAAAAGACTAGAAACGGTGCTCGGATGTCCCCCCGCACACCCCAGTCCAAACCCCTTGTCTCTAGTGCAGCTTGTGGGCCTGCCCCGTGATTCAGACCCGCTCCAAAATGTAATGGGTTCCAAGTTGGACCCTACACCCTTCCACCGAGTTTGGTGAAAATCGGTCCAGTAGTTTTTGTGTAATCCTGCTAAAAAACAAACAAACAAACAAACAAACGCACACTCCACTGAAAACATTACCTCTTGCCCTGCACTGTCGCTGGGGCAGAGGTAATAATAGTCGTATCTGAGACAGCCTACCACAGCCCGCTGCCCCCCCCCCCCCCCCTCTGCCCAGACCAACCCGCAGGGTCCTACTGCCCCCTACTATTAGGCCAATAACTCCAACAACAGCTGCATGCATTTAATACTTTGCTTTAATCTCTACTCAACACGGCAGCCTCCAGCTGCACTTCCATTCAACTGATCACTCTCACGTGCGCAGTGCGGAGGGTGGGACTAGTTAAAGTCGCACTGAAACGGACGTTTGAGATCATCTAACTTCCGTATTTCCGACGCAAACAAGCTATGAGGGTGGGACGTATGTTTAGAGGAATTTGATTGGAACATTGACAAGTGGACGGGTTTTAAGAACTTTAGACAGATTCGATAGAAGGATAGCGTTGATTGACGGGTGGATGTCGATGATGAGATTATTGGCCTAAAATCTAAGGTACCTGTTGTCGTCATTGCACGTGACCTACCGTTTTCCAGGAAGTAAGAAATTATATACTTTGATATAAGATTACAACAAAAGTAGAATTTTGTAAATTTTTTGGCATACATCGTTGAATAGGTGAACACTATGACCAATTATGTGAACCAAAATGGGACAGAATGCTTTTTTCATTTCAGTGCGACTTTAACTTTGCCCCATGCGCAGTGTTCAACGTGGAACCTCTGCCACCTCTGCCCAGGCCTTACCCGCACGGTCCTGCTGGCGCCGCAGGAGGCGATCCTGGCGCCGTCGTGGGAGAAGCAGGCGGAGAAGACGGCCCCCAGGTGGGGGTGGACCACCAGACGAGACAGGCTCTCCAGGCGGCTCTTGTTCCTGAACAGCGGTCGGTGTGGTGAGACAACCGTTAGACAGCCGTTAGACAACCGTTAGACAACCGTTAGACAGCTGTTAGACAACCGTTAGACAACCGTTAGACAGCTGTGAGACAACGGTGAGACAACCGTTAGACAACCGTTAGACAGCCGTTAGACAACCGTTAGACAGGCGTTAGACAACCGTTAGACAGCCGTTAGACAACCGTTAGACAGCCGTTAGACAGCCGTTAGACAGCCGTTAGACAGCCGTTAGACAGCCGTTAGACAGGCGTTAGACAGCCGTTAGACAGCCGTTAGACAGCCGTTAGACAGCCGTTAGACAGCCGTTAGACAGCCGTTAGACAGCCGTTAGGGCCACAGATGTGTGTGTGACAGGGCTAGCGGAGCAGAGCGAGTCATGAGACTGAGTGGGTGAGCAAGCAGTTGACAGACAGAGAGAGAGAGAGAGAAACAGACAGAGAGAAAAACAAACAGAGAGAAAAACAGACAGAAAGAGAGAAACAAAGAGAGAAAGAGAAACAGAGAGAGAAAGAGAAACAGACAGAGAGAGAGAAACAGACAGAGAGAAGGAGAGAGAGAAAGAGAAAGACAGAGAGAGAGAGAGAGAAAGAGAAACAGACAGAGAGAGAGAGAGAGAAAGAGAAACAGACAGAGAGAGAAAGAGAAACAGACAGAGTGAAAGAGAAACAGACAGAGAGAGAGAGAGAGAAAGAAACAGACAGAGAGAGTTAAAGAGTAACAGACAGAAAGAAAGAGAGAGAGAGAGAGAGAGAGAGAGAGAGAGAGAGAGAGAGAGAGAAACAGCCAGGCAGAGACGGAGGAAGGCGCGGCGGCGGACGTACTGCCAGTCCAGGTAGAGTCTCCCCCTGCTGGCGCGGTGCTGGGCCTGCAGCAGGGCCTGGCGGTACACCTCGGAGGAGCTGGGCTGGGCCAGCGCCAGCTGCACCACGTCAGGGAACGGACGCTGCTCCAGCTGGTGGCCGTTCAGAGACAGGAACTCCTGGAACTGGCCGCGCACCTCACTGTTCTGGTGGGGAACGTAGTAACGGACGCACGGTTAACACCTGGCTGTTCTGGTGGGGAACGTAGTAACAGACACACGGTTAACACCTGGCTGTTCTGGTAACGGAACGTAGTAACGGACGCACGGTTAACACCTGGCTGTTCTGGTGGGGAACGTAGTAACGGACGCACGGTTAACACCTGGCTGTTCTGGTGGGGAACGTAGTAACAGATGCACGGTTAACACCTGGCTGTTCTGGTGGGGAACGTAGTAACGGACGCACGGTTAACACCTGGCTGTTCTGGTGGGGAATGTAGTAACAGACGCACGGTTAACACCTGGCTGTTCTGGTGGGGAACGTAGTAACGGACGCACGGTTAACACCTGGCTGTTCTGGTGGGGAACATAGTAACAGACGCACGGTTAACACCTGGCTGTTCTGGTGGGGAACGTAGTAACGGACGCACGTTTAACACCTGGCTGTTCTGGTGGGGAACGTAGTAACAGACGCACGTTTAACACCTGGCTGTTCTGGTGGGGAACGTAGTAACAGACGCACGGTTAACACCTGGCTGTTCTGGTGGGGAACGTAGTAACGGACGCACGGTTAACACCTGGCTGTTCTGGTGGGGAATGTAGTAACGGACGCACGGTTAACACCTGGCTGTTCTGGTGGGGAACGTAGTAACGGACGCACGGTTAACACCTGGCTGTTCTGGTAACGGAACGTAGTAACAGACACACGGTTAACACCTGGCTGTTCTGGTGGGGAACGTAGTAACGGACGCACGTTTAACACCTGGCTGTTCTGGTGGGGAACGTAGTAACGGACGCACGGTTAACACCTGGCTGTTCTGGTGGGGAACGTAGTAACAGACGCACGGTTAACACCTGGCTGTTCTGGTGGGGAACGTAGTAACAGACGCACGGTTAACACCTGGCTGTTCTGGTGGGGAACGTAGTAACGGACGCACGTTTAACACCTGGCTGTTCTGGTGGGGAACGTAGTAACAGACGCATGGTTAACACCTGGCTGTTCTGGTGGGGACAGTATTGACAGACGCACGTTTAACACCTGACTCTTCTGGGGGCTCACTGAACGAAGTGGCCGGTGCTCAGTACGTACCTCTTTGTCCAGTATGGCTCCGTACTCAACATAGTCGTTGATGAGGGGAGCCGGGCCCATGATCTGGGCCTTGGTTCTGACCCAGTCCAGAGAGAACATCAGAGAGAACAGCTCCTACAGGGAGAGAGAGAGAGCATCAGAGAGAACAGCTCCTACAGGGAGAGAGAAATTCACATACCACTGCCATACTGCACATTATACGCTGTTTGCTTATATGATGCATGCATGTGTGTGTGTGTGTGTGTGTGTGTGTGTGTGTGAGATACATTTACATTACATTTACATTAGTCATTTAGCAGATGCTTTTATCCAAAGCGACTAACAATAATTGCATTTAACGTAGGAAAAGCCAATGCTACTACTTGCCAGAACTCACAAGTGCATCTTCCTTCTAAAACAAGTGACTAAGAGCATAATCTAGTGCTGAAGGCAAAGTGCAAGAATCGCAATCTAAAGTACAGTGCAATATAATAATAGATACCTGTGTGAGGTTGGCTTTAGCCATGTGGTAGGTGAGGAACCTGAACCAGTAGAGACTCTCCTTGTCCCCTGAGGTGGGGGGACCCTGCTGGTAGTACTTCTGGTACTGACGCACTACCTTGGCATGTAAGCTCTGGAACATGAACACACACACACACACACACACACACACAGCTCAGAATTTATATTCTTGAATATAAAATCTTAAGTACTTTTATATATAATTGACATTGTCAGCAGATAAAGGCTGAACTTGTCTACAACAAAGCATTGGACTAGTGACCGTGGGACAGAAAGTTGGACAAGTGACTGTGGGACAGAGAGTTGGACTAGTGACCGTGGGACAGAGAGCTAGGTTAGTGACTGTGGGACAGAGAGCTAGGTTAGTGACTGTGGGACAGAGAGCTAGGTTAGTGACTGTGGGACAGAGAGCTAGGTTAGTGACTGTGGGACAGAGAGCTAGGTTAGTGACTGTGGGACAGAGAGCTAGGTTAGTCCTGTGGGACAGAGAGCTAGGTTAGTGACTGTGGGACAGAGAGCTAGGTTAGTGACCGTGGGACAGAGAGCTAGGTTAGTGACTGTGGGACAGAGAGCTAGGTTAGTGACCGTGGGACAGAGAGCTAGGTTAGTGACCGTGGGACAGAGAGCTAGGTTAGTGACCGTGGGACAGAGAGCTAGGTTAGTGACAGTGGGACAGAGAGCTAGGTTAGTGACTGTGGGACAGAGAGCTAGGTTAGTGACCGTGGGACAGAGAGCTAGGTTAGTGACTGTGGGACAGAGAGCTAGGTTAGTGACTGTGGGACAGAGAGCTAGGTTAGTGACTGTGGGACAGAGAGCTAGGTTAGTGACTGTGGGACAGAGAGCTAGATTAGTGACTGTGGGATAGAGAGCTAGGTTAGTGACTGTGGGACAGAGAACTAGGTTAGTGACTGTGGGACAGAGAGCTAGGTTAGTGACTGGGGGACAGAGAGCTAGGTTAGTGACTGTGGGACAGAGAGCTAGGTTAGTGACCGTGGGACAGAGAGCTAGGTTAGTGACTGTGGGACTGTGACGGCCCCGCCTACTCCATTTGCCTGTCTGGGTGTGTTGTGTGTGTGTTCAGTCTGTGTGTCTGTCCTAGCAGGTTCCTGAGGTGGGCGTGGCCGTCATCAGCTGCTACCCTGGCACACCTGGGCCTGGTGTGTCAGGGCTCTACAAGAAGAGCTGGGAGCTCAGTTGCTCTCTCGATTCCTCCCGGGGACACCGATTGCTTTGTTTTGCTTTATAGTTTGAACCTGGTTTTGCACTACTCAACACTGCATTCATACACCCTTCACTCACTCATTCACTCACTTACACCACTGATAACTGACCGCACATCCCATGTTTGATTTATGTACTTTGTCTTGTTTGAGTTTAGTTTAATTAAACCTTATTGTTAATCCTTAGTTTGGTGTGCGTCCCCCTCCTTTGTCACGGCCATACACGGCTTGGTTTGTGACAAATGGGGGCTCGTCCACTTTTTTGTTTGTGGGGCTGATTTGGGCCGTTTGGTTACCTTGTTGGGGTTTGGTTGTCTTTGGTCTGGTCTGCTTTTGTGTTTGGCTCGCTCTGTGTTTTGGAGGGGGATGCTTTTGGTTGCTGTGGACGCGTTTGGTTGCTTAGGATGCTTTTGCTTTTGGTTGTTTAGTTGCTTTGGTTTCTTTGGTTGTTTTGTTTGGTTGATTGGTTAATTGGCTTGTTGGTTCTGCAGTCCGGGTGGGGCTGATTGGTGGTGATTGCTTGGTGGCGTTCTGGTGTGTGGCCTGGCTTGTTGGTGGGATTTCCCCTGGTAGGCTTAGCAACGTGTCCTGTTGGTCGCGTTGGTTTGTTGTTTTAGTTTCTTATTTTTGTGTGGTGTGCGGTTGGTAGCAGTTGTCTCGGGGACACTTCCATAGCTGTTAGGTGGGTAACCAGCTTGCTGGGGGCTTGGCCAGGCTATTGGGTTTGTGTTTAAAGAGCCCGCCGCTAATCCACACGAAGACTAGGGGCTAGAGTGGTTAGCTTAGTCTGTGGCAGGCAGTCTAGGTAGTGGGGACGTTCCGCTTTCGTTGGTGCGCACCAGATTAGCCTGCCTTTGCGTCACTTGTGGTTCTGCTGTAGTTTCTTTTTTTTTTTTTCCTTGGTTGGTTTGTTCGGCTGGTCCATGATGGCGGCGGTTGATGCGTTTGTGGCTGCTCCGAGTGAGGGCCTTTTGGATGGTTGTACGCTTGACCAGTTCTTTAAGATTGCTGATCGGTATGAGGTGGATCTGAGTGGTCTGGCCGATAAGCGGAAGGGGTCCGTGAAGGCGCGCATCATTCTCCGGCTGGTGGAGATGGGGGTGCTGGCTGCTACATTGGAGGCCCCTGGGCGGTCTGTTTCTCCGCCGTTGATCAGGAAACGTCCGTTTAATGTTGGCGCTCTGTCCTTTGAGCAGCAGAAGGAGTTGCTGTTGCTCCAGTTGGCTCATGATAAGCACATACTACAGCTGGAGTTGGATCAGAGGTTGGCTGTTGAGCGGCTGCGTCGGGAGACGGAGCAGGCTAAATTGGATCTGCAGTCTGGTAGATTGAGCTTGGTCAGGGACGGTAGGCTCTCCGGGGAGTTCTTGAGGGGGGAGGAGCGTTCAGTTAAGTCGTCTGATCTGGTCAGTGATTTGCGTCTTGTGCCTAAATTTAATGAGCGTGACCCGGATGTGTTTTTTGCTATGTTTGAGCGGGTTGCTGTGACGCGATGCTGGTCCGATGCGGAGCGGATTTTGCTGCTGCAGTCGGTGTTGACTGGGAAAGCGCAGGAGGCGTATGTATCTTTGCACGGTGACGATATTACGTACGAGGCGGTTAAGGCTGCTATTCTCAGAGCGTTTGAGTTGGTCCCTGAGGCTTATCGCCAGCGCTTTCGGTCCTGGGAGAAGAGGGCTTCTCAATCACATATGGAATTCGCAAGGGAGCTCTCTAGCCATTTTGAGCGCTGGTGTGTGTCCTCAAGCGTGGCCGATTTTGAGAGTTTGTGTGACCTGATAGTCCTCGAACAGTTTAGAAACTCTCTGCCCAGTGGGGTTGCTACTTATTTGGCAGAACGTAAGGTCACGACGGTTACTGCGGCCGCGGGGTTGGCCGATGAGTATGTGCTCATTCACAAGAAGCGGCCTGGCGAGCCTGTGGAAGAGCCCGTGCGTGAGGAGTGGGGCGCCAGAGCGTCTGTTGGTTTTGGGGGGTTTTCGGGGAAGGGGTCCCGGGGACCACCACAGGGTGGTGATAATGTCTGCCACTATTGCCATGAGGTGGGCCATTGGAAGTCCAATTGCCCAGTGCTTAGGTCAAGGTTGCAACCTACTGCTTTGGCTGCCAGCGTTTCTACTCCTGCGGTGGGGGAGGAGAATAGTTGGCGGGTGCAGGCTGATGGGATAGGCAGTCCCAGTGACTCATACCGGCCATTTATCACCAGTGGGTTTGTGTCTCGGGTGGGTAGTGACATTAAAGTACCCGTTAAGATTCTGAGGGATACAGGGGCTGCTAACTCCTATGTGCTGGACTCTGTTTTGCCGTTTTCTGAGGAGTCTGACCGTGGGGGTAGGATACTTATGCGAGGGATGGGATTGGAGGTGTTGCCTGTCCCAGTACATGGGCTGAGACTGGAGTGTGACTTGTGGAACGGGGAGGTGTCTGTTGGGGTGAGACCGGCGTTTCCGGTGGAGGGGGTAGATTTCATTTTTTTAATAATTTCTTTACAGCTGGAGAGAAAAAAAACTTTACATATAGATTTCATATAAACTCTCATTCCCCACGTACTCTTATTAATCACGTAGGCATCGTATAAATATTACAAAAGTCTTTCTGTTCTGTTTACATCTTAGTCAAGAATATAACTCTGCTCAGAACCAGTGAAACATGGTGCTCGTTCGCGGCCTACGCTGGTTCTGTTTCCATAAAACACACATTTTGGTTGAAACATTGTGAACCCCAACAGCAGACAGGAGTACGTGGTAATGCATTAAAAGTGGTTTACAGACAGGGAAATGGACATTCCTAGATCTCTATTACACAGAGGAACTGAGGAGACAACCTAGGCCCTTTTCCGCCCCTTGTTGGAGCGACTGCTGTGGAGCTTTGACTCGGATTAGGAGGACCAAGGGTATCCAAACACGGATACTATTCTCTCTATAGACAATAACTCATATTTCTTTAACCTTCCCGTAAACTAGAAATCATTTCGTAATATTTGTGACTGATGACAATCGAAATTATTCTATTTCTAAGCTGTTGTTTGTCTTAGAAACCCCACTGGGTTGTCAGTGCAAGATTAGCTTGCTTGTTGGCTAGTTAGCATTAGCATTAGCAGCTAGCTAATACATGTAGCCGAGAAGTAAATGTGGAACAAAGAAAGGGAGATGACCAGCAGGTAGAACATACGCGTGACTTTGATGTTTTTCGACCCCCTGGTGTGGTCTCCTCGGTGAAGGGGAAATAGAGATATAAAAGAGGATAGGTTGGGGCTCCAGGCTTTGGGAACACACTGTACGGACTGCCTCCAGACAGGCAGGGTGCTCCACAGCTGAGTGGTCAAGAGGAGGGGGGGTAGGAATGGAAGATAAGTTAATGTTATTTAGTAGATTTGCGCTTAAAAGTAGCTAGATTTCATTCTTTAGTATTTTTTATTTTCCCATTGATAGACAGTGAAATCCACGCATAGGTGGATCGAGGGAAGAGAGCCATCAGCATTTCTCGACAGCAGCAATGGTCACTTTCTTGTAATGGGGGCTCGTCCGCTTTTTTGTTTGTGGGGCTGATTTGGGCCGTTTGGTTACCTTGTTGGGGTTTGGTTGTCTTTGGTCTGGTCTGCTTTTGTGTTTGGCTCGCCTATGTTTGGGAGGGGGATGCTTTTGGTTGCTGTGGATGCGTTTGGTTGCTTAGTTGCTTTGGTTTCTTTGGTTGTTTTGTTTGGTTGATTGGTTAATTGGCTTGTTGGTTCTGCAGTCCGGGTGGGGCTGATTGGTGGTGATTGCATGGTGGCGTTCTGGTGTGTGGCCTGGCTTGTTGGTGGGATTTCCCCTGGTAGGCTTAGCAACGTGTCCTGTTGGTCGCGTTGGTTTGTTGTTTTAGTTTCTTATTTTTGTGTGGTGTGCGGTTGGTAGCAGTTGTCTCGGGGACACTTCCGTAGCTGTTAGGTGGGTAACCAGCTTGCTGGGGGCTTGGCCAGGCTATTGGGTTTGTGTTTAAAGAGCCCGCCGCTGATCCACACGAAGACTAGGGGCTAGAGTGGTTAGCTTAGTCTGTGGCAGGCAGTCTAGGTAGTGGGGACTTTTCCGCTTTCGTTGGTACGCACCAGATTAGCCTGCCTTTGCGTCACTTGTGGTTCTGCTGTAGTTTCTTTTTTCTCCTTGGTTGGATTGTTCAGCTGGTCCATGATGGCGGCGGTTGATGCGTTTGTGGCTGCTCCGAGTGAGGGCCTTTTGGAGGGTTGTACGCTTGACCAGTTATTTAAGATTGCTGATCGGTATGAGGTGGATCTGAGTGGTCTGGCCGATAAGCGGAAGGGGTCCGTGAAGGCGCGCATCATTCTCCGGCTGGTGGAGAAGGGGGTGCTGGCTGCTACATTGGAGGCCCCTGGGCGGTCTGTTTCTCCGCCGTTGATCAGGAAAGGTCCGTTTAATGTTGGCGCTCTGTCCTTTGAGCAGCAGAAGGAGTTGCTGTTGCTCCAGTTGGCTCATGATAAGCACAAGCTACAGCTGGAGTTGGATCAGAGGTTGGCTGTTGAGCGGCTGCGTCAGGAGACGGAGCAGGCTAAATTGGATCTGCAGTCTGATAGATTGAGCTTGGTCAGGGACGGTAGGCTCTCCGGGGAGTTTTTTTGGGGGGAGCGTTCAGTTAAGTCGTCTGATCTGGTCAGTGATTTGCGTCTTGTGCCTAAATTTAATGAACGTGACCCGGATGTGTTTTTTGCTATGTTTGAGCGGGTTGCTGTGACGCGATGCTGGTCCGATGCGGAGCGGATTTTGCTGCTGCAGTCGGTGTTGACTGGGAAAGCGCAGGAGGCGTATGTATCTTTGCACGGTGACGATATTACGTACGAGGCGGTTAAGGCTGCTATTCTCAGAGCGTTTGAGTTGGTCCCTGAGGCTTATCGCCAGCGCTTTCGGTCCTGGGAGAAGGGGGCTTCTCAATCGCATATGGAATTCGCAAGGGAGCTCTCTAGTCATTTTGAGCGCTGGTGTGTGTCCTCAAGCGTGGCCGATTTTGAGAGTTTGTGTGACCTGATAGTCCTCGAACAGTTTAGAAACTCTCTGCCCAGTGGGGTTGCTACTTATTTGGCAGAACGTAAGGTCACGACGGTTACTGCGGCCGCGGGGTTGGCCGATGAGTATGTGCTCATTCACAAGAAGCGGCCTGGCGAGCCTGTGGAAGAGCCCGTGCGTCAGGAGTGGGGCGCCAGAGCGTCTGTTGGTTTTGGGGGGTTTTCGGGGAAGGGGTCCCGGGGACCACCACAGGGTGGTGATAATGTCTGCCACTATTGCCATGAGGTGGGCCATTGGAAGTCCAATTGCCCAGTGCTTAGGTCAAGGTTGCAACCTACTGCTTTGGCTGCCAGCGTTTCTACTCCTGCGGTGGGGGAGGAGAACAGTTGGCGGGTGCAGGCTGGTGGGATAGGCAGTCCCAGTGACTCATACCGGCCGTTTATCACCAGTGGGTTTGTGTCTCGGGTGGGTAGTGACATTAAAGTACCCGTTAAGATTCTTAGGGATACAGGGGCTGCTAACTCCTATGTGCTGGACTCTGTTTTGCCGTTTTCTGAGGAGTCTGACCGTGGGGGTAGGATACTTATGCGAGGGATGGGATTAGAGGTGTTGCCTGTCCCAGTACATGGGCTGAGACTGGAGTGTGACTTGTGGAACGGGGAGGTGTCTGTTGGGGTGAGACCGGCGTTTCCGGTGGAGGGGGTAGATTTCATTTTGGGAAATGACTTGGCTGGCAGTCGTGTTTGGGCTGGTGTTTCCCCTCCTCCAGTCGTCACTCCGTCGCCGTTGCCGTCAGAACAGCCTGATGACTGCGCTGAGCAGGGTCCTGACGTTTTTCCAGCATGCGTGGTAACGCGTGCGGTGGCTCGGGCGGAGGCTGGTGAGAAGGTGTATAAGACTGCGCCATGCTTACCTGGTATACCGTTGTCTATATTTCATAGCGAGCGTGTGCAGAGAGCTGATCCCTTTATGCCGGAGTTGTTTGGGTTGGTGCCATCTGTTGAGGTGAACGGTGGATTCCTCATTCAGAACGCTCTCCTGATGAGGAAGTGGATGCCACATGGAGGGGGTTTTGTGGGAGATCCTATTTTTGGTGGTGTGTGGTGTGGTGTCTATTTTTACAGTCCCATGACTTGGACATTCGCCACATCGGGGGCCGTGACAATGTGGTGGCAGGCTCCTGTGTTGGGCTAGCTGAGTTTGTTTTTTGCTCGTTTTTTGTTTTGCGCTTGGGTTGCTCTGGTGACGGTGGTCTTGTAGGGACCCCGTCTTATGGGGGGAGGTGTGACGGCCCCGCCTACTCCATTTGCCTGTCTGGGTGTGTTGTGTGTGTGTGTTCTGTCCTAGCAGGTTCCTGAGGTGGGCGTGGCCGTCATCAGCCGCTACCCTGGCACACCTGGGCCTGGTGTGTCAGGGCTCTACAAGAAGAGCTGGGAGCTCAGTTGCTCTCGCGATTCCTCCCGGGGACACCGATTGCTTTGTTTTGCTTTA
Organism: Borostomias antarcticus; assembly: GCF_949987555.1. Taxonomy (NCBI): domain Eukaryota; kingdom Metazoa; phylum Chordata; class Actinopteri; order Stomiiformes; family Stomiidae; genus Borostomias; species Borostomias antarcticus. The sequence goes on along the minus strand of NC_140246.1, from coordinate 1,424,954 downwards.
TAGTTTGAACCTGGTTTTGCACTACTCAACACTGCATTCATACACCCTTCACTCACTCATTCACTCACTTACACCACTGATAACTGACCGCACATCCCATGTTTGATTTATGTACTTTGTCTTGTTTGAGTTTAGTTTAATTAAATATTATTGTTAATCCTTAGTTTGGTGTGCGTCCCCCTCCTTTGTCACGGCCATACACGGCTTGGTTTGTGACAAATGGGGGCTCGTCCGGGACAGAGAGCCATGTTAGTGACTGTGGGACAGAGAGCTAGGTTAGTGACTGTGGGACAGAGAGCTAGGTTAGTGACTGTGGGACAGAGAGCTAGGTTAGTGACCGTGGGACAGAGAGCTAGGTTAGTGACTGTGGGACAGAGAGCTAGGTTAGTGACTGTGGGACAGAGAGCTAGGTTAGTGACCGTGGGACAGAGAGCTAGGTTAGTGACTGTGGGACAGAGAGCTAGGTTAGTGACTGTGGGACAGAGAGCTAGGTTAGTGACTGTGGGACAGAGAGCTAGGTTAGTGACTGTGGGACAGAGAGCTAGGTTAGTGACTGTGGGACAGAGAACTAGGTTAGTGACTGTGGGACAGAGAGCTAGGTTAGTGACTGTGGGACAGAGAGCTAGGTTAGTGACTGTGGGACAGAGAGCTAGGTTAGTGACCGTGGGACAGAGAGCTAGGTTAGTGACTGTGGGACAGAGAGCTAGGTTAGTGACCGTGGGACAGAGAGCTAGGTTAGTGACTGTGGGACAGAGAGCTAGGTTAGTGACCGTGGGACAGAGAGCTAGGTTAGTGACTGTGGGACAGAGAGCTAGGTTAGTGACCGTGGGACAGAGAGCTAGGTTAGTGACCGTGGGACAGAGAGCTAGGTTAGTGACCGTGGGACAGAGAGCTAGGTTAGTGACCGTGGGACAGAGAGCTAGGTTAGTGACTGCTAGTGGACAGAGAGCTAGGTTAGTGACTGTGGGACAGAGAGCTAGGTTAGTGACTGTGGGACAGAGAGCTAGGTTAGTGACTGTGGGACAGAGAGCTAGGT
>NC_140246.1:1416418-1418918 GCF_949987555.1 Borostomias antarcticus | reverse complement strand
ATAAATGAAGGAATGAATAGTGCATTAATTCATTCAATGATTCATTCATTCATATTTGGAAATCAGTATCGATACCCAGCCCTAGTATTGATGTGTTGCATAACTTTGCAGTTAACAAAAAAAAAAAGTTTTAGTAACACTAACCGAATCGATATTGAATCAAATTGAATTGAATCATGATAATCGATTCTGAACCTTGTGAATCGGAATCGAATCTTGAAATTCGAATCAATACCCAGCCCTATTCATAGCTACCTTGCTCCTGACCCTCTCCTCCTCGTCTCTGCTCAGAGCGCCGTCGCTGATCATGTGGTCCATCAGGTACGTGGCCTTGATGTCCTGCTCCAGCGTGGCGCGCGAGCGCAGCAGGCAACTCCGCGCCCCTTCCTCCATCGTCATGACGGCGGGTCGGACCAATCATACAGGCCCCTGACCTGGAGAGCGAGGCTGGGATGGTGATGGATGAGTGGATTGTATCCTGGTTGGTTGGTTGGTAGGAGATAGATAGATAGATAGATAGATAGATAGATAGATAGATAGATAGATAGATAGATAGATAGATAGATAGATAGATAGATAGATAGATGAGATTGATGATGGGTTGTATTCTGGTTATATCACTTCAACTGGAAAGAGACAGACTGTGTTCAAGTCAGCCTATGATGTCTAAACGAGTCGGTCTAGATCAATACATACTGCATGCACAATATTATCTACATGGCAAAGTACAATAAAAAGCATTTAGGACCAGAGGTGCACCATCTGGAGTGTGATTTCTAATGACCACTCACTTATAACCTCTTAATCTCTCATGTCTTGGCAGTTTGAACCGAAAAAGCATAGATGACTATACAGTTAGAAGATAACTACAGTATAGTTGTGGAGTCAGCAGTCTGACCTGCATCAAAACATCCAGAACTACTTTCACTCTTTCAGGGATTAACTTGCTGACGTTACTTCTGTGGCTTGAGAGTGTCCACTCATCCAGGCCTGAGTGTTTTAAGACATGAATGTTGGCATGTAGACCTGGACCAGGTCTAGTTGGCATGCAGCTCTGGCTGCTAGCCTGCCCTACAGCTGCTGTTGACATGGATATTATAGTCAAAGGGTGTAGCCAGCTACCCTATTCATTGAACTATTAGTCTAGAACAGTGTGGGCAACCCTAGACAAGATACTAACTATGCAGACACAATACAGTTCAGTCTGTCCACACAGTGTCGTCTTGCCCACTGGCTCTTCTTAGACAAGCCCAGTCAGATGAAGTAGCTAGTTTCAAAAATTCAACAAAGAAATAGCGTTACTCACGAGAATCTTCTTGTACAACGCAAAAAAAACCGACGTGACAACCGATATCGGTTGGTCATCTGACAACTTTTTATTGTTCGAACAGTTGTGCAATTATTTCCATATTACATTAAAACTCTCCTGGTTTTTAAACGACTTCCTGACTTCCAACACAAACAACCTCCCCGGTGCGAGACGACCAATCAGCAGGCGAGGACGAGGCCACGTGACAGGCTGAGCTCATGCTGTAGCTGGGCAGACGGAGGCGTGGCCTGTTGAGACAGCCCTGGTATCGCGAGAGCAGCCTGTTGAGACAGCCCTGGCATCGCGAGACTAGCACACTGTACAGCCTGTACCGCACCATTAACACACGTATTATCAAACGCCATAAATGGACACTCGTTTTACAAGCAATGTAATTTGTCAGGGGCAGTTAAAGGCCAAATCAAAACACCCAATACGTAAATTATTGATGAATAACACTTGCCTGAAACTTGACTCTTTCAAACATGCATCAGCTGGGCAATAAAAAGATATTAAATTATTCAGGAAAATACTAAAGTGGATAAAATCGGTCAATACACACGTTCTTTCTAAGTAGTAATGAATGAATACCAACATAGCCACCAAGAAGAGAACACGATCAATTCATCCAGCGTTTTATTCATTTGTTATTGACAGCGTTCAAACGTCTACTGGCCACACACAGCTCAGTGGGGTGGGTGGGGTCGAGGGGGTGGGGTCGAGGGGGGGCAGCCTGGCAGGGAGGGAGCCCCTCTGCTCCAGGGCCTGGACCCGCCGCTCCTGCTGCAGTAGAGCATCTCGATACGGTCCCAGCGCTGCTTTTCCCCGTACGGCCTGCCCTGTGGAGAGACCAGCTACAGGTATCAGCTCTGCTCTGTGGAGAGACCAGCTACAGGTATCAGCTCTGCTCTGTGGAGAGACCAGCTACAGGTATCAGCTCTGCTCTGTGGAGAGACCAGCTACAGGTATCAGCTCTGCCCTGTGGAGAGACCAGCTACAGGTATCAGCTCTGCTCTGTGGAGAGACCAGCTACAGGTATCAGCTCTGCCCTGTGGAGAGACCAGCTACAGGTATGGGCTCCACTGCTCACCAGGTTTAGTCTCTTCTCTTTAAACAGGCGTGAACGTTTAAAAACATTTAAAAACTGAGAGACTAACATTACAAAAATACTAAACGTAGTGAATGTAGTGA
>NC_140246.1:1408918-1411418 GCF_949987555.1 Borostomias antarcticus | reverse complement strand
TCTAATACCACACACACTAGGTCCAGTCTGGTCTAATACTACACACTAGGTCCAGTCTGGTCTAATACCACACACTAGGTCCAGTCTGGTCTAATACCACACACGCTAGGTCCAGTCTGGTCTAATACCACACACACTAGGTCCAGTCTGGTCTAATACTACACACACTAGGTCCAGTCTGGTCTAATACCACACACGCTAGGTCCAGTCTGGTCTAATACCACACACTAGGTCCAGTCTGGTCTAATACCACACACACTAGGTCCAGTCTGGTCTAATACCACACACACTAGGTCCAGTCTGGTCTAATACCACACACACTAGGTCCAGTCTGGTCTAATACTACACACACTAGGTCCAGTCTGGTCTAATACCACACACACTAGCACACACACACATCCTTATGCCACGCAGTCTCCAACAAACATGCACCAAGTCACTCTCACTCATACTCACACACACACACACACACACACACACACACACACACACACACACACACACACACACACACACACACACACCTGGCTGGAGATGTACTGGAGGTAGTCGTCCAGGGAGAGGGTGGTCTTCCACCACTGCAGCCAGGTGGCGTGGGCGCGGGAGCTGACGTCTGCCGGCCTCTGGTGCTCCGCAGGAACCTCCAGCCTCTTCCTGACCACACACACACGCACACACACGCACACGCACACACACACATGCACACGCACACACACACACACACACATGCACACGCACACACAGACACACACACACACGCACACACACACGCACGCACACACACACACACGCACACACACACACGCAAACACACACACACACACACACGCACAGACACACGCACACACACACAGAAGGATCACACAGCTACACAGTTAACACAAAGAGGCACTGGGTGAAAGTAATCAGAGTACAGCTTTGAATCAACAAGGAAGATCTTTGTTAAGTGTTAAAATACTACAAAATAGTCTATTAAAAAAAGGCTAAATGACATCGTGGTGAAATTGGGACTAAAGATAATGGAGGAGTCTGTGTGAGGTCCAGCAGTGGAAATGTTACAGAACATTATGAAATTAGGCAGTTCTAAATCCAGAACCCTTACATAACACGTTCCACTAGTTCCTAGAAGATGGATGATACAACGCTTATAACCCCCCTGCACTACCTGAGTGACAGGTGTTCTACCTGAGTGACAGGTGTTCTACCTGAGTGAGAGATCTTCTACCTGAGTGAGAGATGTTCTATCTGAGTGAGAGATGTTCTACCTGAGTGAGAGATGTTCTACCTGAGTGAGAGATGTTCTACCTGAGTGAGAGATGTTCTATCTGAGTGAGAGATGTTCTACCTGAGTGAGAGATGTTCTACCTGAGTGAGAGATGTTCTATCTGAGTGAGAGATCTTCTACCTGAGTGAGAGATGTTCTATCTGAGTGAGAGATGTTCTACCTGAGTGAGAGATGTTCTACCTGAGTGAGAGATGTTCTACCTGAGTGACAGGCCCTGGGTGTTCTATCTGAGTGACAGGTCCTGGGTGTTCTATCTGAGTGACAGGTCCTGGGTGTTCTATCTGAGTGACAGGTCCTGGGTGTTCTACCTGAGTGACAGGTCCTGGGTGTTCTACCTGAGTGACAGGTGTTCTACCTGAGTGACAGGTGTTCTACCTGAGTGACAGGTGTTCTACCTGAGTGACAGGTGTTCTACCTGAGTGACAGGCCCTGGGTGTTCTACCTGAGTGACAGGTGTTCTATCTGAGTGACAGGTGTTCTACCTGAGTGACAGGTGTTCTACCTGAGTGACAGGTGTTCTACCTGAGTGACAGGTGTTCTACCTGAGTGACAGGTGTTCTACCTGAGTGACAGGTGTTCTACCTGAGTGACAGGTGTTCTACCTGAGTGACAGGTGTTCTACTTGAGTGACAGGTGTTCTACCTGAGTGACAGGTGTTCTACCTGAGTGAAAAGTGTTCTACCTGAGTGACAGGTGTTCTACCTGAGTGACAGGTGTTCTACCTGAGTGAAAAGTGTTCTACCTGAGTGACAGGCCGTGGGGGTTGTGCCTCTGCAGCTCAGGGTTGATGGATCTCTCGTGGTTCCTTTTTCTCAGGCTGTATCTGGTGCTGGTCAACACAGGTTCTATCATGGGGTCCTACAGGACAAACCAGACAGGTGTGAAGCATCTCATCCCCACAGTGTCCTACTGTATATCTGAACCACATCACACCATGAACACACTGGCGGAAGATAGTATTTGAGAGGCACATGAACTGAGACTTGTTGAATTGATCAATTCTGACCAGTTAAAGCTTTTGCTGAGTGTTCACAGCTAGTGGCTCCATTTACTTCCACTAGCATTGCTAATAATGCACATTAACGTCAACATGAAATATCTCCAGAGCCATGAGGTGGGTTTCAACCCAGCATGGATGGATCAGTAGTTCTCTGGATGAGTGGAAAAAAAACAGCTAAACGTTGACAATGTCAAACTAGCGCTTTAATGTAACCA
>NC_140246.1:1386418-1388918 GCF_949987555.1 Borostomias antarcticus | reverse complement strand
CTCCGATGACCTTGAACTCAAAGCTGTGAAAAACCATTCAGGTCTGAAACTCTAATTTCCAGCAGCGGATATTAATAAAGAACCACAGCATCTACCTGCAATAACAAAGGCCGGATGGATCGGCCTGTCTCTCCCTGGCTTTGGTGTGTGTGTGTGTGTGTGTGTGTGTGTGAGTCTCTGCCCTGGCGCGTGGGAAGTGTGTGTGACGTGTGAAGGCGCTGTGGGACTAAGCCTGTGGTCGTCCGGAGATCAGCGTGTTTACAGAGAGCGCTGCACGCATCAGGACAGGTATTTATTAGCCGCTTTGAAGCCCAGCCCAACCGGTCCGGAGGCCGCCCACCTCCACCTATCCAAACCAGCTGGAGGTCACGGGGTTAATCCCCGCGCCCGCGCCGGAGCGCACGGGCGCTGGGCAGCCAATGAGCGGCATCGGCAGCGACCTTTGATCCCTTGGGACCAGGAAGAGTGTGCGGCTAAGCTAGTAAGCTATCGCTGAGTCACCTGAGGAATGTGTCGGTATCTAGACTCCGCGCTCCATCACCGGCCGCGAGAGAAACACGTAATGAAAACCAGCTGGGAAAGTCTTCTAGTGTTATAAATTGACACTTCAGGGTAGAAAGGCAGTGTGTGTGCATGTGTGTGTGTGTGTGTGTGTGTGTGTGACAAAGTTACAATTTCTCTACAGAATATCCAGTTAAGGAAATCGTAAAGATGACATGATATAATATTTCATATTTGTCTTTGTTGCACTTTCACCGTGAAGAGATTGAGAAAGGGATTAGCTTCTAACAGACATCAAACCGGGCAAAGCCTCACATTCCGCAGGATCATTTGAATAAGATGACAACAGAGTGGCATGGATTATGAACACACACATCACACACACACACACACACACGCACACACACACACAAAGATTTAGACCATAACAGAGTTTTAATGAAAAGCTGGAGACCAGAGAATCAGTCAAACTCAACACAAACATCACACGAAAATTCATCATATTTCCTACCAATAAAGATTTCCTCCCCCCGAATCCAAGAAATCAAGGCTTCCGTCTCTCCCCCTCCTCCTCCCCCTCCTCCTCCTCCTCCTCCTCCTCCTCCTCCTCCTCCTCCTCCTCCTCCTCCTCCTCCTACTCCCTCAGAGCTAGATCTTGCCGGTGTGTAATTATATGTGAGGGGTGTAGTCGATGTCACACAAGGACACACAGTGTTTATGATGGATGCCTCCCTGAAATGATAGAATGACGGGATGAAAGGGGGAGATGTCAGAGGAAGAGACGAGTGGAGAGACACACACCAGGCTCACGGGGGCCTCTCCTCTGCCTCCAGCCCCTCCCCTCATCACATGCCGCTGTTTCATGTGGTCCCTGGACCGGGGCCCAGACCAACACTGCATGCTCGTCAGTCAGACCAAATTGCAGCAATCAGGAGGAATTGTTAATTGATGGCTTCATCAAGGGGAAGCAGTGATTATAAAACGCTCATCTTTTACTGGCCGACTGACGGACGACAGTGACTGATAGCAGAACGCTCTTTGGGTTCCTTCTCTCACACTACGCCCCCTATCCCTAGATGGTCTCTCTCTCTCTCTCTCTCTCTCTAGTCCGGAGTTACGCTCCACTACCTAGAACCACCGCGGGTTCTTTGACTGTCGCCGAGGGAGAACCCTCTGAGAAGCCCCGTGGTCCGTTCTCTGAGCGTGTACCGCGTACATTCCATTCGCGGTCAGAACCCGGGAACGTTCTAGAGCTTTGTCTCGCTTAGAGATAGTGATGCCTTGTGACCGCAGAGTCACTTGAAGCTCCAGTCCAGGCAGAGGGGAACGGACTGTAATCTGTGTGGAACGGACTGTAATCTGTGTGGAACGGACTGTACTCTGTGTGGAACGGACTGTAATCTGTGTGGAACGGACTGTACTCTGTGTGGAACGGACTGTACTCTGTGTGGAACGGACTGTAATCTGTGTGGAACGGACTGTTATCTGTGTGGAACGGACTGTAATCTGTGTGGAACGGACTGTAATCTGTGTGGAACGGATTGTAATCTGTGTGGAACAGACTGTAATCTGTGTGGAACGGACTGTAATCTGTGTGGAACGGACTGTAATCTGTGTGGAACGGATTGTAATCTGTGTGGAACGGACTGTAATCTGTGTGGAACGGACTGTTATCTGTGTGGAACGGACTGTAATCTGTGTGGAACTGACTGTAATCTGTGTGGAACTGACTGTAATCTGTGTGGAACGGATTGTAATCTGTGTGGAACGGACTGTAATTTGTGTGGAACAGACTGTAATCTGTGTGAAAGTCGCTGGATGGGAGCTGGCAGGAGAGTTTAAGGATGTGTAGACGGTCCGCCAGGAGGGACTCAAGCACAACGGCATCAGACGTCCTGTTTATTTTATCCGATCTCTGTTCCTAAATAAGGAATACAATCACACTATTGTTGTGTAAGGGACACAGTCAATTAGTCTTGTGTTTGGTTTTATGGGTTCA
>NC_140246.1:1378918-1381418 GCF_949987555.1 Borostomias antarcticus | reverse complement strand
GTATAACCCAGTTCCTTTCCTGGCCCGGACCTCTCCTGGTTCCTCTCCTGGTTCCTCTCTTGGTTCCTCTCCTGGTTCCTCTCCTGGTTCCTCTCCTGGTTCCGTCCTGGTCCTCTCCTGGTTCCTCTCCTGGTTCCTCTCCTGGTCCTCTCCTGGTCCCTCTCCTCGTTCCTCTCCTGGTTCCTCTCCTCGTTCCTCTCCTGGTCCTCTCCTGGTCCTCTCCTGGTCCCTCTCCTCGTTCCTCTCCTGGTCCTCTCCTGGTCCTCTCCTGGTTCCTCTCCTGGTTCCTCTCCTGGTCCCTCTCCTGGTTCCTCTCCTGGTCCCTCTCCTCGTTCCTCTCCTGGTTCCTCTCCTGGTTCCTCTCCTGGTTCCTCTCCTCGTTCCTCTCCTGGTCCTCTCCTGGTCCTCTCCTGGTCCCTCTCCTCGTTCCTCTCCTGGTCCTCTCCTGGTCCTCTCCTGGTTCCTCTCCTGGTTCCTCTCCTGGTCCCTCTCCTGGTTCCTCTCCTGGTCCCTCTCCTCGTTCCTCTCCTGGTTCCTCTCCTGGTTCCTCTCCTGGTTCCTCTCCTGGTCCCTCTCCTCGTTCCTCTCCTGGTTCCTCTCCTCGTTCCTCTCCTGGTCCTCTCCTCGTTCCTCTCCTGGTTCCTCTCCTGGTTCCTCTCCTGGTCCTCTCCTGGTCCTCTCCTGGTTCCTCTCCTGGTTCCTCTCCTGGTCCCTCTCCTCGTTCCTCTCCTGGTTCCTCTCCTCGTTCCTCTCCTGGTCCTCTCCTCGTTCCTCTCCTGGTTCCTCTCCTGGTTCCTCTCCTGGTCCTCTCCTGGTTCCTCTCCTGGTTCCTCTCCTGGTCCTCTCCTGGTCCCTCTCCTGGTTCCTCTCCTCGTTCCTCTCCTCGTTCCTCTCCTCGTTCCTCTCCTGGTCCCTCTCCTGGTCCTCTCCTGGTCCTCTCCTGGTCCCTCTCCTGGTTCCTCTCCTGGTCCCTCTCCTGGTCCCTCTCCTGGTTCCTCTCCTGGTCCCTCTCCTGGTCCCTCTCCTGGTTCCTCTCCTGGTCCTCTCCTGGTCCTCTCCTGGTCCTCTCCTGGTTCCTCTCCTGGTTCCTCTCCTGGTCCTCTCCTCGTTCCTCTCCTGGTCCCTCTCCTGGTCCCTCTCCTCGTTCCTCTCCTGGTCCTCTCCTGGTTCCTCTCCTGGTTCCTCTCCTGGTTCCTCTCCTGGTTCCTCTCCTGGTCCTCTCCTCGTTCCTCTCCTGGTCCCTCTCCTGGTCCTCTCCTGGTTCCTCTCCTGGTCCCTCTCCTCGTTCCTCTCCTGGTCCTCTCCTGGTTCCTCTCCTGGTTCCTCTCCTGGTTCCTCTCCTGGTTCCTCTCCTGGTCCTCTCCTCGTTCCTCTCCTGGTCCCTCTCCTGGTCCTCTCCTGGTCCCTCTCCTGGTCCTCTCCTGGTCCTCTCCTGGTTCCTCTCCTGGTTCCTCTCCTGGTTCCTCTCCTGGTCCCTCTCCTCGTTCCTCTCCTGGTCCTCTCCTGGTCCTCTCCTGGTTCCTCTCCTCGTTCCTCTCCTGGTCCTCTCCTGGTCCCTCTCCTCATTCCTCTCCTGGTCCCTCTCCTGGTTCCTCTCCTGGTTCCTCTCCTGGTCCCTCTCCTCGTTCCTCTCCTGGTCCCTCTCCTGGTCCCTCTCCTGGTCCCTCTCCTGGTCCCTCTCCTGGTCCTCTCCTGGTCCCTCTCCTCGTTCCTCTCCTGGTTCCTCTCCTCGTTCCTCTCCTCGTTCCTCTCCTGGTTCCTCTCCTGGTCCTCTCCTGGTCCCTCTCCTCGTTCCTTTCCTCGTTCCTCTCCTGGTTCCTCTCCTGGTCCCTCTCCTCGTTCCTCTCCTGGTCCCTCTCCTGGTTCCTCTCCTGGTTCCTCTCCTGGTTCCTCTCCTGGTCCCTCTCCTGGTCCTCTCCTGGTCCCTCTCCTCGTTCCTCTCCTGGTCCCTCTCCTCGTTCCTCTCCTGGTTCCTCTCCTGGTTCCTCTCCTGGTCCCTCTCCTCGTTCCTTTCCTCGTTCCTCTCCTGGTCCCTCTCCTCGTTCCTCTCCTGGTCCTCTCCTGGTCCCTCTCCTCGTTCCTCTCCTCGTTCCTCTCCTGGTCCTCTCCTGGTTCCTCTCCTGGTCCCTCTCCTGGTTCCTCTCCTGGTTCCTCTCCTGGTCCCTCTCCTGGTCCTCTCCTCGTTCCTCTCCTCGTTCCTCTCCTGGTCCTCTCCTGGTCCCTCTCCTCGTTCCTCTCCTCGTTCCTCTCTTGGTTCCTCTCCTGGTTCCTCTCCTCGTTCCTCTCCTGGTCCTCTCCTGGTTCCTCTCCTGGTCCCTCTCCTCGTCCCTCTCCTCGTTCCTCTCCTGGTCCTCTCCTGGTCCTCTCCTGGTTCATCTCCTGGTCCCTCTCCTGGTTCCTCTCCTGGTTCTCTCCTCGTTCCTCTCCTCGTTCCTCTCCTCGTTCTTCTCCTGGTCCTCTCCTGGTTCCTCTCCTGGTCCCTCTCCTCGTTCCTCTCCTG
>NC_140246.1:1360369-1367869 GCF_949987555.1 Borostomias antarcticus | reverse complement strand
TGTTACCTCTGGGTATGAAATGCACTATATAAATAAAGCTTTGATTGATTTGATTGATTGGTGGTAAGGTTAGCAGGCTAGGCCTCAGATCATGTCAATCATCACCAACAGAATCAACTCTAGCCCTGTCTGTGTATGTAGGTTCAAGTCTCGACACTTACAGACAAGAAAGAGTGAGAAATAATCTATATTGGTCTATCTACCAGCTGGGACACATGTCAAATATTTATAGTGTATGTAAACAGAATCTTCACTCTCCTGGTGAGGCTGAACAGCCAAAGAGCAGTCTATGAGTGTCTCTGCAAGAACTCACAACACAAACACTCCTCACACAGTCGTCTACAAAGAAGGTCCATCGACGGCACACGCTAGAGAACCACGGCCTTCTGAACGAGGAGGGGGGGAAATTTGAAAACAATTTAATCTCCAGTAGTTCTGCCCAGACTTAATCTAAACAGACCCATCTGAGTCCTCTGTAGTCACACCTCCTGTGTGATTCTTGCAACAGATGATTCATGTTTGTAATCTTACATCTGCCTGGGGCGGCTTTGGGCTGAGTATGAGTTATGACATGCAGTCATCCTCTCCCTCCAGAGCTGTGTGAACTCATAATGAGGAGAACATAATGAAATGTTTTCTGGTTTTGACAGGTTACCTCCGCACCACACAAATGCATACCACACACACACATGCGCGCACACACACAAACACACACATGCACGCACACACACGAACACACATATTATCTTCTCCACAACAGAGAGGTAACTGTTATAAACCTTTTTGGCTGTCAGTCAGCAGTTTTACAAGCATAGCTGAGTGACTATATTTACCCCTGTATGTGTGCGTGTGTGTGTGTGTGTGTGTGTGTGTGTGCATAACACCTCAGGGTAATTTACATAGTGTGATACTGACAGACCTCACTCTGCAGCGGAAGATATACTCGCTCTCTCTCTCCCCCTCTCTCTCTCTCTCTCTCCCCCTCTCTCTCTCTCTCTCCCTCTCTCTAAGCAGAGCACTTTCTACACAGCTGCAACTGCCACAGACCACCACCACCTAAAGTCACTCTAACACACACACACAAACATACTTACTCTCTCTCTCTCTCTCTCACACACACATACACACACACACTTACTCTCTCTCACACACACACACACACACACACACACACACACACACACTTACTCTCTCTCTCACACACACACATACACACACACACTTACTCTCTCTCTCACACACACACACACACACTTACTCTCTCTCTCTCTCTCTCTCTCTCACACACACACACACACTGCTGAAGCGCCACTGCAGCAGTAAAACAAGGTGGAGCAGAGTTGACGACAGGACTGTCAGCACCTCCGAGTGAGAGACCTTGAAGTCACTGAGAGAAAGAGAGGGAGAGAGAAGGAGAGAGAGAGAGAGAGAGAGGGGGGGGGGAAGGGAGAGAGGGAGAGGGAGAGAATGAGAGAGAGGGAGAGAGAAGAAGAGAACGGAAGAGAAAGAGGGACAGAGGGAGAGAACGGGAGAGAGAGGGAGAGAGAGAGAGGGGAGAGATGGAGGGAGGGATAGAGAGAATGAGAGAGGAAGAGAGAGAGAAGAGAATGGGAGAGAGAGAGGGACAGAGGGAGAGAATGGGAGAGAGAGAGAGAGAGGGAGGGAGAGGGAGAGAGAGAGGGAGAGAGAGGGAGAGAGGATGGGTAGATGTGGAGAGGAGAGAATGAGAAAGAGAGAGTACAGCGCTACAGGAGACAGAGACTAATAGAGAAAGAGAGTGAAGAAAGAATAATAGAGAGAGAGAGAGAGAGAGAGAGAGAGAGAGAGAGACGCTGCTTTCATCCCATCCACGAGGCCTGTGAAACATCTCAGGATGTTCTCTGCCCTGTTCGTGCCCCGCTGGTACTCCTGGTGGACGTGGGTACAGTGTAGTTGTCCCATACGTGCCCAGGATGGCACTCCTGGCCTAGGCTAACCCTAGCCCTAACCCTAGCCCTAACCCTAACCCTAACCCTAACCCTAGCCCTAACCCTAACCCTATAGCTGCTGGACCTCAACTCCCATCACCCCTCAGATCTGACCTGTACACACACAACCTAAACAACCACGAGGAGCAGGGAGACCCAGGGACAAGCAGGGAGACAAGCAGGGAGACAAGCAGGGAGACAAGCAGGGAGACAAGCAGGGAGACCGAGGAACAAGCAGGGAGACAAGCAGGGAGACCCAGGGACAAGCAGGGAGACAAGCAGGGAGACCCAGGAACCAGCAGGGAGACAAGCAGGGAGACCCAGGAACCAGCAGGGAGACAAGCAGGGAGACCCAGGAACAAGCAGGGAGACAAGCAGGGAGACAAGCAGGGAGACCGAGGAACCAGCAGGGAGACAAGCAGGGAGACAAGCAGGGAGACCGAGGAACCAGCAGGGAGACCGAGGAACAAGCAGGGAGACAAGCAGGGAGACAAGCAGGGAGACCGAGGAACAAGCAGGGAGACAAGCAGGGAGACAAGCAGGGAGACCCAGGAACAAGCAGGGAGACCCAGGAACCAGCAGGGAGACAAGCAGGGAGACCCAGGAACCAGCAGGGAGACCCAGGAACCAGCAGGGAGACCCAGGAACAAGCAGGGAGACAAGCAGGGAGACAAGCAGGGAGACCCAGGGACAAGCAAGGAGACCCAGGGACCAGCAGGGAGACAAGCAGGGAGACCCAGGGACAAGCAGGGAGACAAGCAGGGAGACCCAGGGACCAGCAGGGAGACAAGCAGGGAGACCCAGGGACAAGCAGGGAGACCCAGGGACCAGCAGGGAGACAAGCAGGGAGACCCAGGGACAAGCAGGGAGACAAGCAGGGAGACCCAGGAACCAGCAGGGAGACCCAGGAACAAGCAGGGAGACAAGCAGGGAGACCCAGGAACAAGCAGGGAGACAAGCAGGGAGACCCAGGAACAAGCAGGGAGACAAGCAGGGAGACCCAGGAACCAGCAGGCTGCAGCTGCTCTAATTTTCTGTCTTCAACTGCCTGGGTCACGGTTTGGGTTACTACTTTTTATTGAGAACAACGGTACTATTGAGGTCATGTATAGACTGTTTCGTCATAGCCTACGTTTAATGTTATGAATAAATATCTGAGATTGAGATTCCATTTTTGGAATTGTGCATTGTGATTGTTTCATTAGAGCACCATAATTTACTAAAACGTTTGCTTTTTAACATTTAGTAGGAAACCAGCGTGAAATTTCACAATTTAAACACGTTTTTACCGTTTTAAATGTACCATTTCTTTTTAATGTAGGCTACCATTGTTGTGCAAAAGATCTAAAAGAACTGTGGGATTTCAAAAACTTCTACTACAAAACAATCAGCGCATATTAGATGCAACAAATGCTGTGCATAAATTGTATCAATTAAATGTCACGAATATGGTGGTTCAACGTTTGAAGTATTTTATTCATTACCAACCGTTTAAACTAACCGAGTCTCAAACCAAACCTTGCATAAATGCATTCAGTAAAACCTCAGGCGTTTAAAACTTCAAGATGAACTTAACTAATTTCCCTGACAGACCACGTGTACATGAACATATCACACTATCGAGCCACGAAGTTTCCAAACTGTCAAACATGAGTTACAAACATGAGTTACAAACATGAGTTACAAACATGAGTTCCAGAAGAACAACACGGCGACGCGCAAAAACAAGCGCTCTTTTCCTACAAGCTTGTGCCAAGGTGCACAGGTGTCCCTGTTCTCACGCAGGGGAAAAACGGCCCGAGTAGAAACAGAGGATAGACTCACAGATAGGAGGTAAACACGCTCAGGTTGGCTGGCAGCGCGGTGAGCCCGAGGTCCGAGCAGTCGAGCCGCCACAGCATGCCGTCCCCCTCGCAGTGACAGCGGGACGGGCAGTCGCCCTGGGGAGCCCCCCTCTGCGGCGCGGCTCCACACGCCGCAAACAACACCATTAAAACCTCACGGAGTTGAAACATCTTCCAAATTGTCGTTATCAGACTATCTTATAATTCCCTGCACACTAAAAGTGTCTCGGCTGAAGTTTCTCGCCCGTTGAGAAGGTTGAAGTCCCCTGCGAGCAGGCCTGAACAGCGGGTGATCTCAGTCGGTTGCAGGCTACCCAGCCTTGGCTTGGTTGTCCGGACAGTGTGCGCGTCCCCCCTCGGCTCCTATTCTCCCAGTTCCATCCTGAAATGCTCCAGAGTTTTTAAACACTCTCGGCTATGCACCGCGTTTCGTGACGTCAGTCCGTGCCATTCAAAAGCAGCGCGAGCGGAGTGCAGCGGAGTAGAAGGAGAGCGAGCGGAGGGACGAGGGACATGAGGACGAGGGACATGAGGACGAGGGACATGAGGACGAGGGACGAGGGACATGAGGACGAGGGACATGAGGACGAGGGACATGAGGACGAGGGACATGAGGACGAGGGACATGAGGACGAGGGACATGAGGACGAGGGACATGACTCTCCACCACCCCTCCGCACGCACACGCGGGCCACCGCGCGCTCTCTCCTACGCAAATGTGCTCGATCTTGCAAATGATTGACCCGCTTCCCTCTCGCTCACCTGAAATGTTATATATGGAGAAGCCTATTCATTAAACACTATAACCTCGGGTAAAAGTTGAAAAGAAAAACCTTGCTGATGATGACGTCTAATAATAATCGACTTCCCCATGGTGTGAGTAGCCTAGGAGAAACGACTATAGTCACTGTGTAAAAAGCTAGCTAGGAGTACAGTGCTGCATTGTGTCAAATATATACAGTGCATTCTTATCCTGCTGGAGTGAATCGGCTCCAGTGATTGTGAAGCAAAATCACAGCAGGTAATATGAGATTAGATTGTTATCAAGCCGCGGGATGATGCAAGCCCGGTTGAAAGCACTTAAGAGTGAGGCAATCTCCTTCTGAGACGGGAGAGGAGCCGATCCTGGAGGCTGGGGAGGAACACGGGAGCACACAGACAAGCTTTTGTCTTCCTCGCCGTCCATTCATCATCGGAGCGACAAGCAGGAGCTGCGAGACAGAGAGGAGGTAAGAACCGAGACAGGGGGGCGGATAGAGAGTGAGAGAGGACACGGAGGAGGGAGAAGGAACGGGGGAGAAAAGAGCGAGATGTCTCCACAGCTTCTGTCAGGCGTGAAGTTAAAACGTGTGTGTGTGTGTGTGTGTGTGTGTGTGTGTGTGTGTGTGTGTGTGTGTGTGTGTGTGAACCCATTCTAGCTGTCAGTGACCTGAAGCATTAACTGTCCTGGCATCCTGGAGTCCTCTCTCTGGGAATACAGACCTGTAGAGGTGCCTAAAATAAAATAAACATTACAGATATGTACAGTAAATCAAATCAAATATGATTATATCGCATTTCATACAGAGGCAACACAATGCGTAGTATATGACCCAATACACCCAGCGTGCATTGACCCAATACACCCAGCGTGCATTGACCCAATACACCCAGCATGCATTGACCCAATACACACAGCATGCATTGACCCAATACACACAGCATGCATTGACCCAATACACACAGCATGCATTGACCCAATACACACAGCATGCATTGACCCAATACACACAGCATGCATTGACCCAATACACACAGCATGCATTGTGACATTAGGAATATGCTTTAGTGTGATTATCACAAACATACATATGAATGCTGACTGTTAAGAGCGTACAGCAGCGCATGTTATTGTGTAAAAGTGCAGTTCCTGGTAGCGATAGTGAACCCATGAAGCCTCCCTGCGAGGTCCAGCCCAACCAATCAGGACAGAGGATGGTCCACCAGAGCCAACCAGGACAGAGGACCACGCCCTGCAAGGTCCAGCCCGGCCAACCAGGTCAGAGGACGAACAGCCAACCAGGACAGAGGACGAACAGCCAACCAGGACAGAGGACGAACAATAGAGTTTGCATGTTGTCCAACTCCAATAAAACTACTTCCTAGATGAGGCCGGAGATAAGCTGCCTCTGAGGCTCTGTGTAAACACACACACACACACACACACACACACACACACACACACACACACACACACACACAGCGGGCTGAAACCATAGTGACTGACTAGTCTATGATAAACAGGCTGGGACTGGCAGCCTGATGAGCACTGCACTGCATGGAGCAGGAGATACCACATGGAGCAGGAGATACCACATGGAGCAGGAGATACCGCATGGAGCAGGAGAAACCACATGTATTAGGAGATACCACATGGAGCAGGAGATACCACATGGAGCAGGAGGTACCGCATGTAGCATGAGATACTGCATGGAGCAGGAGATACCACATGGAGCAGGAGATACCACATGTAGCAGGAGATACCACATGGAGCAGGAGATACCACATGTAGCAGGAGATACCGCATGGAGCAGGAGATACCACATGTAGCAGGAGATACCACATGTAGCAGGAGATATCACATGGAGCAGGAGATACCACATGTAGCAGGAGATACCGCATGGAGCAGGAGATACCACATGTAGCAGGAGATACCACATGTAGCAGGAGATACCACATGGAGCAGGAGATACCACATGGAGCAGGAGATACCACATGGAGCAGGAGATACCGCATGGAGCAGGAGATACCACATGTAGCAGGAGACACCACATGTAGCAGGAGATACCACATGGAGCAGGAGATACCGCATGTAGCAGGAGATACCACATGTAGCAGGAGATACCACATGTAGCAGGAGATACCACATGTAGCAGGAGATACCACATGGAGCAGGAGATACCACATGTAGCAGGAGATACCACATGGAGCAGGAGACATTGTATGTGACACCTGCAGTGGATGGGTTGGGGGTGGAGGACTGTTCTGCACCTGTTGACTTTTCACATAAACAGCACATACACACACACACACACACTCACACACACTCACACAGTCACACGCTAATTCACCCACGTCCCAGATTAAGATCCCCGGATTATACTGTCGTTATAAGTACTTAGTGAAATACTTATTCATACAGAAGACACACACTAGGACATGTGCGCACGCACACACGCGCGCACACACACACACACACACACACATACACACACACACAGACAGGGTGTGTTGCACCTCCAGGCTTCTTTGACTATTGTTGGCGTTGTTCCTGTGGCATACTGTAGGACCAGTGCCAAACAGTGTGTGTGTGTGTGTGTGTGTGTGTGTGTGTGTGTGTGTCCTGTGCAGCAGATCATGAATAGCTCATTGTGGCTCCTGGTCATTGTTTCCCTGTGGACTGAGTTCCATTAACACACCTAGTTCCATTAACACACCTAGTTCCATTAACACACCTAGTTCCATTAACACACCTAGTTCCATTAACACATCTAGTTCAATAAACACATCTAGTTCCATTAACACATCTAGTTCCATTAACACATCTAGTTCCATTAACACATCTAGTTCGATTAACACATCTAGTTCCTTTAACACATCTAGGTCCTTTAACACATCTGGCCCATTAACACATCTAGTTCCATTAACAC
>NC_140246.1:1260369-1355369 GCF_949987555.1 Borostomias antarcticus | reverse complement strand
CGCACACACACACGCACACACACATACACACACACACCTACACCACCAGTCCTGCAGAACTGCTCACTGCTGTCACGTCACGCAGTTGCTATAATTAACCCTGAATGCCGCTATTCAAACAGATCATCAACAGAGTTCATTGGTGATGAATGGAGATGTCAGCTCAGGCTATAATTAGAGAGCAGTGTTGCCTACAGGAGGAATGATAGCTAGGAGTTAGCATATGCTAAGATAGGACTAGAAGTTAGCATATGCTAAGATAGGACTAGAAGTTAGCATATGCTAAGATAGGACTAGGAGTTATCATATGCTAAACTAGGACTAGGAGTTATCATATGCTAAACTAGGACTAGGAGTTATCATATGCTAAACTAGGACTAGGAGTTAGCATATGCTAAGCTAGGACCACCAGTGGTGGTAGTTAATCCACAGACTGAGTTAGCTAGGCTAATGTTAACCTTGGCAGAACTAGCTCTATGCTGTGAGAGGCAGCGGATATGACAAATGGACTGCACTTATGGCGCTTTTATCCAAAGCACTTTACAATGGCCTCTTATTCACCCATTCACACACACATTCACACACCAGTGGCGGCAGCTGGCACGCAAGGTGCTAGCAGCTCATTGGGAGCAATTTGCGGTTCAGTGTCTTGCCTAAGGACACTTCGACATGTGGACAGGAGGAGCTGGGATTCGAGCGCCAACCCTACGACCATTGGACAACCTGCTCTACCTACTGAGCCACAGCTGGCCCCATATGACAGAAAGCATTGCCACCTCGTCACTCAAGCATGTAGAGTTGCCCCCTGAGTGACAGGCTATCCTCAGGCCACTAGCCACTGTGGCCCTGCTTGCATGTAAAGCAAATGTACATCATCTCACAGATTTCCATCAACCAACCTTGATGTATGCTGCCATCTGGTGGTCATTGTATGTCAGCACAAACTCAAACACCCCTGAGAGAAATCCCTAGGGCAGGTGTGTGTGTGTTTCATGTTTGCTCCTGTTCGACAAGCCTACAAATTGGAAACCTACAGATTTTTTATTTTTTACATTGCCTAACCCGTCCTTGTGTCCACACACCCTCCAGTCCTCTGGAAAAGAGCATGTTCAAGGTTATACAGCAGGATGATGACAGGATTACAGGACTTCAAAGCCTGAGTAGATATTCCTCTGGAATATGTAGAGAGTGGGTCGTATGCCCACCTCCCTTGTTCTCTGTAAAGCGCATTGTGTTGCCTCTGGGTATGAAATGCGCTATACAAATAAAGCTTTGATTGATTGATTGATTGATTGAGAGTCAGCGCCTGGTCAGCCATGCTCACCCTGGTCAGCCATGCTCACCCTGACCAAGGCAAGGCAAGGCAAGTTTATTTATAGAGCACATTTCGGCCACAGGGCAATTCAAGGTGCTTTTCATGAGACATTAAAAGCATTAAAACAAAAAGCAAGACATTATAGACATTTAAAACAAAAGGCAGGACAAATTAAAAGCATTAAAACAAAAAGCAAGTCATTATAGACATTTAAATTAAAAAGCAGGACAAATATAATACAGGAATAAAAGTTACAGTGCAGTATACAGATAAACATAACTCCTCTTAGAAAGCAGTGGCAAAAAGAAAAGTCTTCAGGCTTGTTTTAAAAGAACCAAGAGTTGCCATTCTCACCCTGGTCAGCCATTCTCACCCTGGTCAGCCATGCTCACCCTCACAAACTAGGGAGTGAAACTCTCATTTTGAAGGTCATCAGTCGTACCACTCAGCATGTAACACAGTTTATCGCTCACTCAAACCTGCTGACACTGCTTTTTGGCAGCACAAGTCCAGATCTAGAAACAGTGTTGAAGAGATGTGGGCTGTACTGAATCACAACAGAGTCTACAGGGAGAGCAGTTTGTTTTGAAACGGATCCAAACCACGTATGAGTTCAGTGTGATAACAGACGGCAATCCAACGTGTTTCATGATGAGACAGACTGCTGTGACACACACACACGCACGCGCGCGCACACACGCACACACACACACACACACACACACACACACACACCACTGAAGGTCATGCCACATACACACCATTTACAAAACCAAGATTTACGACTTCTGCTGGGGAGAAATTAACATCCTGTTGTACTGGTCCAGTTAAAGTTTAAACAGGTGCAACAGATGACTAAGTCAAACCATACACAGATTAAATATTGATTAAATATGAAGATACATTTTAGAAGTAAACCTCAGATATCAGAGTAACTACTTTAACAATAATACAATACAATACGAGGGCAGGTGACTGGTTTGTGAATTCCCAGCTGGTCATGGTTACAGGCTGATTACTCTCATTAAGGACTGGGCAGAGCTCCTCTTACAGGCTGGTTCATATAGTCTAAAGCTGTCTCCTTTCCTCGCCTCCTTCCTCCTCCCTCAACCCTCGTCCACGCTGATCAGCAGAGAGGGGACAGGTGAAAAAACGAGCTGGCTCTGAAGCTACTTTGACCACTGTAGTCTGTCTGCGTCAATGCAGAACGTAAACAATATGAGTTGAGGAAAGGGAATCCACTTCACACTATTGAGATGCACCCATCCCCGGCCCCGCCCCAGAGTGCTAATATAACACCATGTCCTGCTAATCGAGCTGACCAGCAGAGACATGCTACGGGATAAAGAGGAAGCCTCAAAGAACACCTCAACTATTTGGATACGGCTGCATGTAACCTACCTCTGGCTCAACAGAATACCCACATTAGTTCTGTTTTTCTCTACATACAGTAGCTGTGCTTTTTTTTTTTTTTAAAGCATCCAGGCAGACCCAGAGTCAGTTTTTATAGGGAAAACCCCTAGCACGGCTGGCTGACCACACCCACAGCTCTCAAAGGGAGTGGAGCGAGCACACACACACTCACTCACTCAGCGTTCATACACACACACACTTTTCTCTGTCTCCTTCTCTATCTCTCTCACACACACACACACACACACACACACACACACACACACACACACACACACACACATCCTGTCAAGCAGGACTGAAGAGCAACTACCCTCTACAGGACCTGACCAGTCTCTTGGTGTGTTTGTGGAGAGACCATGGCCGTCAACAAGTGCATCAAGTACCTTCTCTTTCTCTTCAACCTGCTCTTCTGGGTGAGTCTACATGTGCTAATGGCTACAGACGTTCACCTGTTAAGTCATTGGTTCTCATTCTTAACTGGTTTCATATGTTTATGCTGAGAAACAAAGAAACATGGTGCTGGACTTACAGTAAATATGTTTAAAGCATTCGTAAATATTATCGTAAGTTGCTTTGTCATTTAGCATATGCTTTTATGCAATATATAACGTAAGGTTTGATAGTGACAGTTTTCTGTAGTCAGTGGTACTCTTTTCTGTAGTCAGTGGTCAACTCGCATGTTTGCATGGGATGCTATTATGCAAATAGCCTACGTTGAAAAGCATCTTTGTGTGGAGACTGGACTATTACAACCCATCCCTTTGTATCCTCTCTGGGTGTGGAGCTGAGGCTCTCCTGTCCCAGACTGCTCCCTGGTTTGCGTCTGCTGCCTGGTGGGAGTTACCCTCACATCCTCCGCTCCATAAGATTACAGCAAATCAATAATAATTTCATCTCCTCCTCTCAGGGCCAGACTACGCTAGGCCATGTATGATTATACTAATGGAGAATATATGAAGCTGCAATCTGGATGTGAACTCCTTTATAGAACAGGACGTTGATGCTCTGGCGTCTGGCTATCTTCTGTCTGTACTTCCTGTCTTCATGACTAGACTATAACTCCATGACTAGTATGTTGCTGTGTGTCCCTGTCAGGCCTGAATGTTTCTCATATTCTGATATCCTTCTGAGACCGTAGCGTTCTCGAGGGAAATGCTGCCATCAAGGAGCAGACTCTTCATGATCCAGGATGTCAGGACCCTTCAGATCTGCCACTCCTGTCCTATATTTGAAGCAGAAGCTTTAGTTCCCCTTGAACGCATTTGAATCCTGGCATCTCGTCTTCCATTCGGGGGCGGAGCTAACCCAGAGGTGAACCAGCGGTTAGACCCGTGTGAAGAACGGAGGTGGATCTAAGAATGTGAGGATGTCGCTATAACCGGTTGTGTCAGTCAGATTGGATGTCTAGAACCCAGTATTTCTGTCGGCCTGATGGGCTACGGTACGAGTCTCTTGACACGCTGGCTCGACACACCTTAGCACAGGCGGAGTACACCCACCTACAAGGGGTTGGGTGTGGGGGTTGTGTGGTTGGGGCCCGTGTGGTTGGGGCCCAGGTTTAACTACATTATGCAGACAGGTGTTTGGGCATGTGTGTGCTGCTCTACTCTACTCACGTGTGTTTAAGGAGGAGTGTATAGGCCCACATTTCTCAAGAGCACAATTTTTCCTTATTGCACAAGGTGGAGTGGGCGAGTAGAATGAGAAGAGGGTTCGTCAACTACAATATTCCATATACAGTACTCAGGGTACAGTCATCTTAAGAGTGATTGCTTAACTTGGGCCATTGCTTAACTTGGGACAGAAATGTTCCAAAGCATCTTGGAACTGGCCTATTCATTATTAGGCAAGGCAAGTTTATTAATATTGCACATTTCAGCCACAGGGCAATTCAAGGTGCTTTACATGAGACATTAAAAGCATTAAAACAAAAAGCAAGACATTATAGACATTTAAAACAGAAAGCAGGACAATCATACAGTGCTGTTTAATGTCAGTCCCTCTCTGGATAGGTGTAGCAGAGGTGTTGAGAAAGCAGCCGGTCTCCTTGCCTGCAAACAGGATGTGATGTGAAAGAGGCCAGGCAGAGCTACGCTCAGAGCAGACACTTTCTACTGGGTCTCTCTTAGGCCAGTGCTTCCTGTCTGTGTGTGGAGTGAGTGTGTACTCTGTGCGATAAGTGGGTAGCGGCCAGGCCTCGTCATTTGTCATCTGCAGACACAAAGAAAAGTCTCAAAACGCCATGTTTGTCTCCCTGTTGCCTAGCAGCGGGGAGGTGAGGCGCATACAGGAGATGAGTGTGTTTCCATAATTTATAAATCGGTTACAAGTTTGTTTCCAGCATTTATAAAGAGCCAGTTCAAAGTAAGAGCTTTTTAACTAACTGAACAAACGGTAAGAAGTCTTAATCTACCTAGGTGGCAGTTAACCACCATGTCTAAAGTGTGAAGCCAACTGTAAAGAACAAAAGCAGGCATTGTTTTCTAAAGCAATGGGCGTTAAGATCTCGTTTTCATAGTGCAGAAGCATTCTTAAAAGCAGCGAGCCCAAGGCACTCGTCCATAGATTAACAAGCTTTAACAAGTGGCTAGTTCATTAACAATACAATATGAACAATAAAATGAGGCAGCCAACATGTTTCGGTCTCATGACCTTCATCGGGGTATGATTGTCTGTGGAAGAGCTTTGGACGTGCTGCTTTTTTAATGGATTTGTGTTTGAGCACCTTCCCACAGCCCCTAGCCTGCTTGTTTTGACCAGTGTTAGGAATGCCGTAGCCCTCCTCACTTTTATTTGCAGTAGCATTCTTGTTGAAGCCACTCCAGCCATTGGTCATTCCAATAACCTGCTGTGCGGTTTTTCCAGCTCTTCTATACGTCTGGTGTGGGAGTGGCACAATGCGACCATGTTTGAGATCTGAGTCAGGTCAGTGCAAACATGACGGCCTCTTTGTTTTGCCATGAATGTAGGGACAGTAAAGGTCTGTGAGAAGCCTGGGGCAAGAGAAGCCCATATTTGCAGTTTGTTCTTATCGCAAAACATGTTTTTATCTTATTTCCCATCACAATCGGCATTGAAACGTGTCTCACTCCACACTTGGTGGAAAAGGCATGGCATTTTTTGAATAAGGAGCATTTTGTGAAATGGGATCTAAAATCATTCAACATCAAATCCCACAACGTGATGTAACCCTCGGACCACTAGGTTTTTCTGTCTAACCAGGGGTCTGTTTTGCTGTAGCTTCAACAGATGTATATTCTACTTCCTGAGGACGTGCTGGGGTTCAGGGCATGTTCTATGAAATAGCTTCTGTTATTAATCATTCATGGCATGGATCAGGTTTCTTGCTGCTTGCTAATTGTTTTCAGTTAAATATTTCATGTAACCCACACACTAACCGTGGTTTACTCCAGTGGCTGTGTGGTAACATTGTGGGACCCCAGCCAGAAGAACTAATTCTACAAATATGTCGATGGCTGCAGTTACCTGGATTGGTCACCAGAGGGAGCTAGTGCCTCAATGGCAAGCGCACCTTTGACTAGTTCAGATGGGTCTTTGGGTGGGTAGGTACTTTATCAATCCCGAGGGGAAATTGTTTTGCTGTCCCGTGAATGTGGCAGCGCAAAGTACATCAAAGGGACATGGAACACGAAGCACAAAAGGCGCAAATTATACACTATACAATCTGATTTTTTTTTAAGTTGTATTCCTCCAGAGAAACCTCACCACTTCCCTCCCTTCCCACGCTTTGATTCATCTTCCAGGTGAGTGGATGCATCATCCTCGGCGTGGCCATCTACCTGAAAGTGAGCAAGGATGGGAACAAGGTAAATATCCTTTAGTGGCTCTGGCTGAAGAGGCAGCTAGAGATTCTGGGTCTGCATGTTGCTCGATCTGTGCATGCGTATATATGACGTCTACGATATGACGTCTACGATATTATATTCACAAGTAATGTGTGAATATCGTACATTATTCAGTGTCACACACACCCGTGACGTAATCCTGTGTCCCCAGATCACAAGTGAGGTGGTTCCAGGAATAGACCTGCTCATCGCCATCGGGGTCATCATCATGGTGTTGGGGTTCCTGGGCTGTTGTGGTGCCATCCGGGAGAACCGCTGCATGCTGTTGCTGGTGGGCATACACACACACACACACACACACACACACACACACACACGCATACGTGGACTTGACCTCCATTAGGAAAATGATGGGTTTGTTGAATGGGGTCGTAGCCGGGATGTTTGTTGAATGGGGTCGTAGCCGGGATGTTAGTTGAATGGGGTCGTAGCCGGGATGTTAGTTGAATGGGGTCGTAGTCGGGATGTTAGTTGAATGGGGTCGTAGCCGGGATGTTAGTTGAATGGGGTTGTAGCGGGGATGTTAGTTGAATGGGGTCGTAGCCGGGATGTTAATTGAATGGGGTAGTAGCCAGGATGTTAGTTGAATGGGGTCGTAGCCGGGATGTTAGTTGAATGGGGTCGTAGCCAGGATGTTGACCTGTTGTTCTGTTGCAGTTCTTCATCGGGCTGCTCCTCATCTTCATCCTGCTGCTGGCCGCTGGCATTCTGGGAGCCGTCGGCGAGGACAAGGTGAGGAAGTGATGTCATTGATGGCTCTGGGTGAAGAAGCGGCGAGAGATCCATGGTTCTTCTGTTGCTCTATCTGTGCATGATGATGTCTGTCAATGCCTGGTCTGTAGACTAAGGAGTGGGTGAAGGAACGTCTGGAGAAACTTCTGCCTCTGAGCCAAAAACCTGAGATCCAAACAGACCTGCAGAAGCTGGAGGAGGAGGTGGGTACTACTGAACTACAACTCTGGACTAAGGACTGGACTCTTCAGATCACAAGCGGACGAGTCCCGATGTTCTTTAGTCTGTGTGGCTCTTGAGACGGTGGGAACTGACCCTGTCCTCCTGTCCCCTGCTGCCTGTAGGGGAAGTGCTGTGGTCTGATCAACGGTCCAGAGGACTGGGGCAGCAACGTGCCCTCCTCCTGCAACTGCAAGGACACCACCCAGAAGTGCAAGCTGGTGGACGGACGGCAGGTCTACGAAACGGTGAGAGAAGGAGCTTCAGAGCTGTGTTCATGCTCTGCTCATAACATGCAGCCATGCTCATAACATGCAGCCATGCTCATAACATGCAGCCATGGGGCCCAGAGGAAAGCCGCTCTGCTCATAACATGCAGCCATGGGGCCCAGAGGAAAGTCACCAAGCTTTTTATTAGTGTTTCATGTGTTGATGCTGCACAAGCTGGCTCTGAACTAGAGGGCTCTGAACTAGAGGGCTCTGAACGAGATGGCTCTGAACTAGAGGGCTCTGAACGAGATGGCTCTGAACTAGATGGCTCTGAACTAGATGGCTCTGAACTAGATGGCTTGCCTGTGACCGAAAGAAACGTTAGCGATTTCCCCGTTGATGGGAGTCGTCTGGTCCTTAATGTCTGTCAGTCCTGTCAATCCAACCCTTTTTTGAGTGGCGTCTCTCTCTTCCTCAGCCCTGTGTGAAGTTTGTGACCTCGTTCATGGAGAAGCACGCTGTCGTGGTGCTGGGCATCGCCTTCGCCATCGCCATCCTCATGGTGAGAACCAATCGCATTGAGCACCATTTCATACATCTAAAATGTCTAGTGTACAGACTCGTTCTTGAGATTTGTAGCAAACGTCATGAAATGGATTGGCTGGATGAACATCTTCTGATCTGAAATTTTCCTTCTCCTGAATGAATGGTGAATGCATTGTGATGCTCCTTCTGTTTTCTCCTCATCAGCTCTTTGGAATGGCCTTTGCCATGACTCTCTACTGCCAGATAGGGAAAGTGGATGCCACCACTGCCTAGGAACTGATCCGTTTTTACCTGGGCAGATGTTCCAAGAACCTCTTCTACCTGACTATAAATTGTGCACTGAAAAGTCAAAATATATTGTATTGAAGTCTGCATGTACTTAAAAACGCATTTATACTGTATTCCACATTTTGTTCTGATCAATGTTTTCTCAAGTTGTTTTAGTGACTGCCATTTGTTTTGATCTAATCGAATTGTGACCTAGCAGTCATTTCCATTCGGTGATACTGGATTGTGATACTGGATTGTGATACTGGATTGTGATTCTGTTGTGAACATGCATTGCAGCAAATGTGCTGCAATGGTGTTTTATTGGTGTTTTAATCATTTTAGTTGTATTGCTCTCTGACTCTTGAATTTATGGATACAGTATATAATTTTGCCAGTTTATAGATTGATGCTAGAAGGTAACTGCTGCCATAGGATGATGTTCTGTTTGTGTTGATGTACTGTTTTTGTTGAATGTTTTTTGCAGTATGCACATTCTCTGTGGGTGCCTTTGGAAATAAAGAATATCTAATAATGATTTACCTGAGTTTCATCCTCATCTGGGAAACGCTATTTGTTGTGATTGCTGCCAACATGACAGAAATGTAGGAAGTGTCTGCTGTTTTTCTGTGATGTCAGAGCCCTGTATTTGTCCTGTGTTTGATCCGATGGGTCGAGGAGCCCCCGTCTCTGAAGAGCTACACAAACGGGGCGGTGGGAAATCATCCTGAACTTGTGATGACGTCTGAAGAAAAGCCGCGACATTCTACTTTACAATCGTACCCACTCAAGCGATCTAATTAATGCATTTTTCAGTGTTTTCAAGAAGTGCTTGCTACTGAGAATATGCAAAAAACAATTAAAATTGCTCACCAAAAGCCATCTTTCATTACTGCTCTTCTCTCTTGGCAGTGTTGACCCTTTTGCTAGTAAAAAAACAGATGACCTTCCAAACTTGGTCATTTTCCATGTCTAAGAATAACAAGCAGAGCGATCAGTCTTTAAACAATGTAAATCACCTCAGGTCTGGATCTCTGGAGCCTCAAGAGTCCTGAGCCCCAGGCACATTTCAGCTGGAGCCGCCAGAAAGGAGGATATTATCTAACCATGGCTGCAGAGAGGACCTACATCAGAGGGCTGTGCATTGCCGTCAGTGTTCTGCTGCTGGTGAGTTCACCTGAGCCGTCAGATGCTCGCTGACCTGGGGACTGAACTGGGATCGCAGACATGATTTCGGTACCCATAAGGTTGGTATGGCTCTAAAGGGAGAACAGGGAGAGTGCGTCTGCTGGAGAGGGACTAGCCTACTGTAGCCGCTGAGCAGCAGACGACACCTGACCAGGACATTAACTCTTTCTTATTTAGATTTTTTGTTTGATTTAAGGTTTGTACTTTCTGAAATATCTACATTGGGGCGGTTCTTCCAGATATTGTGTCTGTGTGTGTGTCTAAGGATGCCAAACATTGATGAACATTATGACGTACTGTAATGGAAATGACTCAGGCCTACAGTTAAACCTCACTGTACGTTTTCAGATCTTTGGTGGATTTCTCCTGGTTGTTGGCTTCACATATACCTTCAAACAAGGCCCTGAGGTAGGAGGACCAGGTGGTGGTATTACCCCAGGGCTGTATCTACACTAACCTACAGACACCACTGCTCCAGTGGAAACTAAAAGCAGAGGCCAGGTTCCTCTGAATCTACTGTAACTCATAATGTGTTCTATTCTATTCTACTGCTGCTCTACTGTGCTCTGCTGTGCAGCTGGAGTGGCGGAGTTCTTCCCAGGGCGGGTTGGTGCTCAACGTGTTTGGACCGCTGACGGTGCTGTTCTCTGTGGTGGGAGCCTACGCTGCCTACACTGACAGGAAACTGCTCCTGGTTCTGGTCAGTCGTCACATGGCTGTCTTACCATCTTAATAGCCATGTTTCCATCCACACGTTTTATGCGAATTAAGTTATATCGAATTAAAAATGCCTTATGGAAACAGTAAAATTCGATTAAAAATCATGAAAATCGACAAAAAGTTTGTACTGTTGATCTCATCGGATTTTCTCTTGTTCGATAAAAGGCTTTTGTGATAAATGCTTTATCCGATTTAAAGCTCTAGATGGAAACGCACGTTCACCGGCTTTATTCGCATTCATATTTCTAGCGATCCTCACACAATTCGATTGACAAGTGGATGGAAACATGGCTTCTGTCTTCATTCAGAAGATCTGCAATGATCTGAAGATGGACCTGTGTTCTGATACCTCCGTCTCTCTCTCTCTTTCTCCCCACCTCTCTCTCTCATCCCCCTCTCTCTCTCTCCCCCTTTCTCTCTCTCCCCCTCTCTCTCTCTCTCCCCCTTTCTCTCTCTCTCTCTCTCTCTCCCCCTTTCTCTCTCTCTCTTTCTCTCTCTCCCCTCTCTCTCTCCCTGTCTCTCTCTCTCTCCTTCACTCCCTTCAGTACGCAGTCTTCCTGACAACTGAGTTGATAGTTCTCATAATCGTTGCGTCTCCTCTGATTAAGATTCAACCCAAGGTACCCACTAGCTCTTACTGTACTAAGGATTAGCTCTTATTTTCATACTGTACGTAGGCCTACAATATTAACTATTCTGTGTCTCTTCGGGTATGAATACTGTGTGTGTCAGTCGACTGGGATCTGGTGATCTGGCATATAAGCTTAATGTTCAACTTTCACTTGAAAGCCTGACAAAGTGTTTGTACTGTTGTTGAGATGGGGGACATATTGGAGAAGAGGTTTGAGAGCATGGTCCCTCTCCACAGCACCGAACCCCAGTTCCAGAGAGAGCTCAACAAACTGCAGGCTTGGGTAATGAAGGAACTAATCTAATCCGAATGTAATCTTCATTTAATATGTGGCACCACACCAGTCCTGTCCATTGTACTGGAGGGGGGACCTACACAATAACACATCATTCTCTCAGCGCTGACTAGATTATTCTGTTTGCGGTGTGTGTGGTTGTTTTGATGTTGTTGGTTACCCTGCTGGACTAAGGAGGCTTTATCCTGGAACTAGGCAGGCTAGGATTGAGAGGATCTCAGATATTGATCCAGCTCTGGGTGTGTGTGGCTGATCTGAAATCTTGTTTGATCAGTGGTGCGGTACTGTGTGATGCTGTCTGTCTGTCTGTCTGTCTGTCTGTCTGTCTGTCAGGACCAGTGCTGTGGTCTGAAGGACTACTCTGACTGGGGGGGTCAGGTCCCAGCCTCCTGCCTCTGTCCCCAGCAGACGCGCGCTGACCACTCCTCTCATAGCCCCTGCCGCACCGTTGAGGTGTGTGTGTGTGTGTGTGTGTGTGTGTGTGTGTGTGTGTGTGTGAGTGAGTGTATGGCTGTCTCTCTGGGGGGGGTAGAGAGTGTGTGTGTGTGTGTGTGTGTGTGTGTGTGTGTGTGTGTATGGCTATCTCTCTGGGGGGGGTAGAGAGTGTGTGTGTGTGTGTGTGTGTGTGTGTGTGTGTGTGTGTATGGCTGTCTCTCTGTGGGGGGTAGAGAGTGTGTGTGTGTGTGTGTGTGTGTGTGTGTGTGTGTGTGTGTGTATGGCTATCTCTCTGGGGGGGGTAGAGAGTGTGTGTGTGTGTGTGTGTGTGTGTGTGTGTGTGTGTGTGTATGGCTGTCTCTCTGTGGGGGGTAGAGAGAGTGTGTGTGTGTGTGTGTGTGTGTGTGTGTGTGTGTGTGTGTGTGTGTGTGTGTTCGGCTGTCTCTCTGTGGGGGGTAGAGAGTGTGTGTGTGTGTGTGTGTGTGTATGGCTGTCTCTCTGTGGGGGATAGAGAGAGTGTGTGTGTGTGTGTGTGTGTGTGTGTGTATGGCTGTCTCTCTGTGGGGGATAGAGAGTGTGTGTGTGTGTGTGTGTGTGTGTATGGCTGTCTCTCTGTGGGGGATAGAGAGTGTGTGCGTGTGTGTGTGTGTGTGTGTGTGTGTATGGCTGTCTCTCTGTGGGGGATAGAGAGTGTGTGTGTGTGTGTGTGTGTGTGTGTATGGCTGTCTCTCTGGGGGGGATAGAGAGTGTGTGCGTGTATACTCCTCTGGCAGCCCATGCCTCAGAGTGGAGGTGGGCCTGGAGAACACAGGGTGGGGCTGGGTAGGGGAAGTGTGTGTGTGATCAGTGTGTGTGATTGTGTATCTGTGTGTGTGATTGTGTATCTGTGTGATTTCTGCAGATACAAACGCCACACAATGAAACCAGCGGAGAGTCACAAGAGCTACAGGTGCACAGCAAGGTAATATCTCCTCCGATGTTCCTATCGAGCAGGATGTTGCTGCCGTACTTCAGTACTAACATGTCACACTTTACAATAAGGGTCACAAAAGAGTTAACTGTTAACTAATGCTTATTTAGGGTTAGGTTAGGTTACTAATGTTAATTAATACCTTAGTTAAGGTTAGGGTTAGGCGAGTTAACCTTAGTTAAAGGTACCCAACGAAACGTGAATCAAAACAATCCGTTCTTTGTTTATTTTCGATTTCCTCGATTATATGGTTCCTTGTAGTCTAATAAACATGTTGAATCACTTGAATGTCTTTCCTACCTTTTAATATCTTCGCAAAATGATATTTAGCTAATGTTTTGAAAACAACAAAAATGTGTGAAACGTCACTATGATGTGCTCCGCGTATTGACGCAATGACATAGTACGCGATTTTCGGGGACCACCTTCTCAAATTTGCTCTAGAGCGCAAACTAGTGGTCAAAAACTACATTGGGTACCTTTAACATAAATAACATTAGTAAATGGTTAAGAGACATTAATTAACTGTTACTTAATGCTTAATAATGCATTAACTAATGCTTATTAATGTACCCTTATTGTAAAGTGTTACCGTAACATGTGTTCCCATTGGCCCAGCCCTGCGGCCCCATCCTGAAGAGACACATGGACTTCCTCATCCAAGTCATGATCGGCCTCATCTCTGCCTTCGCCACAGTCATGGTACCGTAGACATGTTTTCACTTCAACCTCCATTAAAAAAACAACAGCACTCCAAACGTCAGATTGTACTTTGTTGAACATATTTCCCTAGCTTTTATGTTGTATTTGACTAAGAGTTGTATGTCTCCAGTTACGCATGTGCCTGTATATGACTTCTTCAAGTCTAAACTACAGTGTCATGTTAGCGCCCCTAAAAGGCTGCTGTCAGTGTCTCAATGCCCTCCACTAATACAGACATTACTATTAGCTACCTATTCAGAAGGTGAACTCCACAGACGTGTTGTCCTGCAGGTGGCAGCCATCGTGTTGTCCCTGGTTCTGGGGCTGGAGAAGGTGTGGGGTCCCTCCCCCTCCTCCGGTGGGCTGGCGCTAAGCGACAGCTCCGGTAGAGTCAAGCACCAGCTCAGCCCGCAGGCCCTGCCCTGACCACTCCCAGCTGACCCCTAATGCTGACGCCTGAACTTGCTATCCTGACCCCTGACCCCTAGCCCTGCGACCTGGCATCCTACCAAGAGCAGAACTACCACAGTATACGGCACCACAGGAAGCTTGGTTGATTGAGACACAAGCATCACTATTACAGATGAAAACCTGCTGTTCTTAATAAAGACATGTGTGGATGTGAATTTGTTTGTAAATAAGTTTAACCGTCGCCATCACAGTGTCTCTGTATATATACACCTGAATTGTATTTATGTAATGTGTCTCTTCTTCACAAATACACCAAGATGTTGATTCACAGATAGCCAAAGCAAACTCTGAATGCCAAACAGTTAGCAGTTTTGTTTAAACAGTGTTATGATTTATGTCCAGTAACTGGTGCTCTAGTACTTGGACTGAGCTGAGCGGCGAAGAGCCAGGAAGACAACAAGAGGAAGAGCAGACATAGAGGGGTTGAGGATTACTGGAAATGACATTTATGAGAACACTCCCCGCCACACGCTTCTAACCCCTGTTAATACATCCACGTTCAAACCCCACCTCCTATTGCACCGAAAATGGTGAACCACCACGTTTTATGACGCTAGAGGTCGCTGTTGCACATTTTATGCCGGTATGATAGCAGCAGTCAGAAATGGTGACCTGTTGGTCTCTGATGAATATTGTTGTCCACATAAAGGTGAGAGGAAAAAATAAATAAATGTGGTTAGTGTTTGACTTATTTATTGTGCATACCAGTGTGGTCACGTATTCTATTTTCAATCTTTTTTTTTAACATTATAATATAATGTATTTTATTCCAACTCGTGAGGCCTCCCATTCATGCTCTCATCCCTCCTGCTCCCACTCGGCTCAGCTCTAGTCTGAAAGCCAGACCCATGAGAGTTATTAAGCTGATACACTAGTTATAGTAATAGTTATTAGCCTCTCTTACTCTGAAAATGTAATTTAATATTTATTGCTCTATAAATGTTCTTAGCCGGTAGACAAACATACTCCAGGAGCTTGCTCGATCGCCTTGTTGAGAGGGGTCAGGGAAGAATTTTTACAGCTCACTTATCTGGCCCCCGGGTGATTTTTGTTTTTTTGCTTCCCTCTGGAATATGTAGGGGTGGGTCGTATGCCCACCTCCCTTGTTCTCTGTAAAGCGCATTTTGTTGCCTCTGGGTATGAAATGCGCTATATAAATAAATAGCGCAGCGATTCAACGTCTGGAGAGTGACCTCCCTTCATGGAGGTATAATATAAACTCAGCTCAGCTCCCTCCCAACGCGCAGGAGAGCATGGTGACGCGACGCGACCCAAAACGTCATCTCCGAGAGCAGAGCAATCGATCATCGTTGGCGGACATCGATGTTTTCCAACTCAAAGCGGTCAGAGCACTCGTTCCGTGATCAATTATATACCATCACAGAGATCGTCCGATCCGCATTTGCCTTGAGCTTGAAGCGAACTGTCTGCGAGTCTATATTTGGAAACCAGGAATGGCAAAATCTGTGAAACTGAACACCGGCGCAGAAATGCCTGTTGTGGGACTCGGGACATGGAAGGTGCTTTGCATGCATGTACCAGTATGCTGAAAATATTATTAGCATTATGATTATGATTGTGCTTATGGTTATGCGAGCATTATTATTTATATTATTATTATTATTATTATTGTCAGCGAATTAGGCTACTTAACTCCATTGAGCCTCGCATAAGTCAGTGATTGTGTAAGTTAGTAGCATTCATCTGCGTAGCATCATGGACATCACGGCGTCTATAACAGTGTAATGCAGCTAACGCTTCGTTACTGGCTATTATCCACGCTGACTACACCACATCTTTAGTTTCGGAGATAACTTTCAATTTGGCTAGCTAGCTTGAAATACAGCTAACTGTTGCCATGTCTGTCTTGTATCATCCCTTCCCTCATCCTTCCCTCAGTCCCAGTTAACTGTTGCCATGTCTGTCTTGTATCATCCCTTTCCTCATCCTTCCCTCAGTCCCAGCTAACTGTTGCCATGTCTGTCTTGTATCATCCCTTTCCTCATCCTTCCCTCAGTCCCAGCTAACTGTTGCCATGTCTGTCTTTCCTCATCCTTCCCTCAGTCCCCTCCAGGTAAGGTGACGGAGGCGGTGAAGGCGGCCATCTCTGCCGGGTACCGGCTCATCGATGGAGCCTTCGTCTATCAGAACGAGACAGAGGTGGGCGAGGGCCTCCGGGATATGATTGAAGAGGGCGTGGTGAAGAGAGAGGGCCTGTTCGTGGTCAGTAAGGTGAGACCATGATTGAAGAGGGCGTGGTGAAGAGAGAGGGCCTGTTCGTGGTCAGTAAGGTGAGACCATGATTGAAGAGGGCGTGGTGAAGAGAGAGGGCCTGTTCGTGGTCAGTAAGGTGAGACCATGATTGAAGAGGGCGTGGTGAAGAGAGAGGGCCTGTTCGTGGTCAGTAAGGTGAGACCATGATTGAAGAGGGCGTGGTGAAGAGAGAGGGCCTGTTCGTGGTCAGTAAGGTGAGACCATGATTGAAGAGGGCGTGGTGAAGAGAGAGGGCCTGTTCGTGGTCAGTAAGGTGAGACCATGATTAAAGAGGGCGTGGTGGAGAGAGAGGGCCTGTTCGTGGTCAGTAAGGTGAGACCATGATTGAAGAGGGCGTGGTGAAGAGAGAGGGCCTGTTCGTGGTCAGTAAGGTGAGACCATGATTGAAGAGGGCGTGGTGGAGAGAGAGGGCCTGTTCGTGGTCAGTAAGGTGAGACCATGATTGAAGAGGGCGTGGTGGAGAGAGAGGGCCTGTTCGTGGTCAGTAAGGTGAGACCATTGCGGTAAGGGCACCTTCACCACTGGGCAGGGAGGAGGTTCTCTCAAGGAGGAGGTTCTCTCAAGGAGCAGTGGGATGGATGATGCAGATCAGGCCCTGTGGTACCCCCAGACCCCCCCCGTTATACACTATTATTAAATTATAATTTTTTTATGATACCAACGAGGCATTATAGTACGATCAGTTAACGATAGTTCATGTTAGCTAGTTATGTAACTGATTATGACAAAAGACAGCTAGCTAGCACTGCCAGGCTACTTTACAGACAGTATAATGTTAGCTAGCACCGCCAGGCTACTTTACAGGCAGTATAATGTTAGCTAGCACTGCCAGGCTACTTTACAGACAGTATAAGGTTAGCTAGCACTGCCAGGCTACTTTACAGGCAGTATAATGTTAGCTAGCACCGCCAGGCTACTTTACAGACAGTATAATGTTAGCTAGCACTGCCAGGCTACTTTACAGACAGTATAATGTTAGCTAGCACTGCCAGGCTACTTTACAGACAGTATAATGTTAGCTAGCACTGCCAGGCTACTTTACAGACAGTATAATGTTAGCTAGCACTGCCAGGCTACTTTACAGGCAGTATAATGTTAGCTAGCACCGCCAGGCTACTTTACAGACAGTATAATGTTAGCTAGCACCGCCAGGCTACTTTACAGGCAGTATAATGTTAGCTAGCACCGCCAGGCTACTTTACAGACAGTAAGGTGGAGGACAGTGGAGGTAAAGGAAAGACGTGGATGTGAACGCCAGCCCAACTGTGAGTATGTGGAGTCTGGTCCAGCCTAAACTAGGTGGACCTAGTCTTGTTATTGTATTGCAGTGCACTGTTATGATAACAGTGAAATAACAGCACAGTTATTATTATGTTGTATTATTATTCTGTTGTTGCAGCAAAGGCTGAGGAGCCAGAACTCGAGCATTTTTTTGGTGTGTGTAACGGCTGTAATCAGTCTCTTTTGTCCAGCTGTGGTGCACCTTCCATGAGGCGTCTCTGGTGAAGGGAGCCTGTCAGAAGACTCTCAGCGACCTGCAGCTGGACTACCTGGACCTCTACCTCATCCACTGGCCAATGGGCTTCCAGGTGAGACCAGCAGTCCCTAAGCTGCCTGGCTAGCTCAGCCGGTAGAGCATGAGACTCTTCATCTCAGGGGCAGCCTCGTGTTTTGCATTTCATTCTACATGGTTACCTGTATCATGTACATATGACAAATAACCATTGATTTATTATTTTATTTAGCAGCTCAGGGCATCCACTCCACTCTCTCAGTTGTACAGTAGCACAGAGAGGTTCTTTACACTTGATAGGTTTCTTTACACTTGATTAGCTTCAAAGAGACAAATAGAAGAGCCTCTTCTGGTTTAGGGGGTCAGGCGTGTGGGATGTAGTTGTCATGTGTAACTTTTATGAGTTATTTTATGAGTATAACCTCTGGTTTGCAGGCGGGCACTGAGCTGTTCCCGCTGGACAGTGAAGGGTTGGTTATCAGCGACCAGACCAGCTTCCTGGACACCTGGGAGGTAAGAGAGACCAGGGCTGTGTTCAAAACCACTCACTCACTCACTCACTCACTCACTCACTCACTCACTCACTCACTCACTCACTACTGCCTGTGTAGTGAACGAGAAATTGTAGGGTACATCCTCTGCTCACTAGAAATTGCTGTGAATTGTGGGTATTTTCTAGTGGACTAGTGAATCAAATTAACCCTTGAGAATTCGGACACTTGAAGAAAATGGCGAACACACTTTATAGTTCACAATTTCTGTAATAGGGAACGGTTTGGAACACAGCTCATAACACAGATATACATAACACACCATCAATATTCTTTTTTTTATTTTATTTATTTAACCTTTATTTATACAGGTAAAAAACAGAATCTGTAGATTCAACGTGGCTAGTCTATTAGCTAGCCTTTCATTCAGGGACAGTATCCCAGATGCAGATTGAATAAGCCTACTATTACTGTATACTACAGCCCTACTAACACAATTCGGTTGCAGCAATGTTGCAGCAACGTGCAATTTAGACGTTTGTATGGTCCACTCAACGTCAAGTTAAACGTGCATGCAACGCAAACGCGGTATATGCACACAAATTGCTGCAACGTGCAGGTCTAACGTGCCCACAACGTGCCCGCAATGCGCACACAACATTGTGATTTTAGTAGTCGTACCTGGCTGCAACGTGGTATACACGTCTATATATTGTTACGTTGATGCAACGTGGCCGACACTTCCATTGGCTACATTTATAATTTGCATTACAAAAACAAATCAGCTCCTTGCACAAGCTCCACTACTTCCTGAAACTCGACAGGCATATTTCTTTCCTGTCCTATACTATTGGATGGCAGTTGCGATGAATCCGGTGTGCAGCACACCTGATCAATCACTTCCATCCAATAGTATAGGCGTGACGTGACATGATGGTAATGTTGCAACTTACCAAACTACAACTTATGTGCAACGTTGCTGCAACCCACTGTGTTAGTAGGGAGAGTCTTCCAAATTGATCCATTTTTTGTTGTTCTGAAAGCATGTGGCTCAGGCTTAATGGGGAATGTGCTCTGTCTAATGGCTGAGCCGTACTCTTGTCCCTGTTGACCTGTTGAACAGGGGATGGAAGAGCTGGTGGATGCTGGTCTGGTCAAGGCCATCGGCATCTCCAACTTCAACAAGGAGCAGATAGAAGCCATCCTGAACAAGCCAGGCCTCAAGTACAAACCAGCCACCAATCAGGTACAGGAAATTATTCAGTAACCAGGAAAAACATTTTTGTGTTTGTCTCACCTGTTTGTGCATTTATCAGGGCACACCCAGGAATAATTCTAACCTGTTTCATTGAGCATTATCAGTACAACACAGTATGACCACGACGAAGCCTAATGTGTATATACTCACAAACATGGCAGTCTTCTTGCTCATCTAATGGACCTGGCACTCAATGAGCCTAACCACTGTTCCACTGTTGTAGAATTTCTCGTTCAATATGGGTTGAGAAGCAAAACATTTCAACAGAGTTACCAGAGTTTATTCATCCAAGGATTGTCACAAGCACTCAAATGTGGGTTCTGGTCAAGCAACCTGCAGCAAGGCTGGTCAGTTGAGAGAGTGCCCAGTGCAATCTGTGTCTCACACTTTAACCATAAGATGTGCAACTCCCCCTTTCCTGTCCATAAATCTGGACGTAATAAAAGACTTAAAACCTCGACATAGACGGACCCTCCCAGTCCCAGGTATATGTTGTAAAGTTTCCAGGACACAGATCATTGGGCTGCCCTTTCCGTACCACCCTGGTTGTAAAGATAACCCTTACATCACTAACCCTAGTTTGTTACAGACTTATATTGGGTGTATATTAGAAGTGTCTCTCGTTGCAACTTACAACTTATTGAAACCTTACAGGAGTCAAGGAGTCTCTTCCGCTGGTCTAATGTCTGGTGGTTCCCTCGCTCTTAACTCACTCCAAATCACTCTGCTTATAAGCAACTTACGACTTACTCTGAACTGTAAGTTACTTAGCTGATATTGTTAGCTACTTAGCTTAGCTATGTAGGCAATGCTGTATACATGTACCTTTGACTGATGGAGTCATGTCTGGAGCTTGTGGAGAAGAGAACGCACTTGTTCTAGACTTGACTATACTGACCTGCAGGGTAGCCAGAGGATGACGTCTGGCTCCACACAACAACCAGAATAATGAAATAATGAAACTAACAAACCAGTACAAATGGAGGGGGGGCACATCTAAACTGTGTTTGAATGGGAAACTCTACTGGGGCTGGGAGAGGGACTGCTACTCTAATAATATCTACTAAGCTCATCTATCTCATGCTGGATTTAATGAACTCTAAACCTACCAAAT
This sequence comes from Borostomias antarcticus, assembly GCF_949987555.1. Taxonomy (NCBI): domain Eukaryota; kingdom Metazoa; phylum Chordata; class Actinopteri; order Stomiiformes; family Stomiidae; genus Borostomias; species Borostomias antarcticus. Next base: position 1,334,736 of record NC_140246.1, on the reverse strand, counting down.
TATGCTAATATCTAAGCCTTCCTAACACTTTTTCAGTTCTGTTGTCACTGACCGTCGCATTTAACACAAAACAAACACTATGGCCGCTTACTGTAACACAGTCATTTAGCAGTGCTTATACTTGTAACTCAGCGGCTGTAGACACTGAATAAGCATGATGACCACTCACTTCCTCATTAGGGCCCCCAACATGCAGTCACTCAGAGCCACTGTATTCATCTGCTTGATATATTAAGACTCCTAACATAGAATAGATAGATATATTCACGTTACAGAATAGGAAAAGTATGCCAGTGTTTATCTAATATATACGAACCATGTAATTCTGTGAACTAGATGTATTACAACTCCTGCTTCATGGTGTAGTATTGTTGTATGAGATGATTGAACCATGTCCTACTGTGTACCCCTGGCAGATTGAGTGCCACCCTTACCTGAACCAGGAGAAGATGATCAGCTACTGTCACTCTCAGGGCATCTCTGTGACGGCCTACAGCCCCCTGGGCTCCCCAGACAGACCCTGGTCAGATCACTCTACCCACCGTGCTGAGAACTACAGCAGTTGCAACAAATACATACATATATAGGGCGTTTATATACAGGGCTGTCAATCGATTTAAAATGTATTTGAGTTAATCACAATAATAGGCTGTGATTAATCATGATTAATCACAAGTTTAAAATACTAATATTGTATTTGGGGGGGGGGGGGGTAGAAATAGCCTACATGTGTGGTGTAATAATAGAATAAAGAGCTGCATGATCAATTAGTAGCCTGGCAGACACATTCAGGGGCTGAAGCCAGGCTTGTTAGAGGAATCACAGGTTTTTGTGTTTTTTTTTTTAACTTAACTTGCTTCGGTGATGAAGCTTAACCTCTGACCGTTGCGTTATCTCAGCGCAACCTGCTCAGCGAGTGTTTACATGAGTGTTTACCTGGCTGAATTACTGCATGAGAAAGAGATTTATCCATGTTTCACATCTTTCAGTAGGCTAATTCAGCCACGTAAACACTCGCGTTTGGAATTATGGGAGAAAGTTTGAGTCAATGTTGGTTAATATCATTAATTTGCGTTCATTCTTTTTAACGTGTTAAAGTTTCCAGATTAATTGCGAGCGTTAACATGTTAACGTTGACAGCCCTAATATATATATTATAGCCCTAATATATATATATAGTAAAGAAATATACTTCTGTCCTCTCTTAGCCCATCTCTGCTAAGCCTTACAAACAGTCTTGGGCTTGGGTTTGTCTGACTGTGACAATGTGTGTCCATGTGAACCTCTCCTAGGGCCACGCCTGAGGACCCCTCTCTCTTGGAGGATCCCAACATCAAGGCCATTGCTGGGAAGCACAAGAAGACCCCGGCGCAGGTACTGTATGTCTCAGAGCTCAGGGACTGGGTCAAGTGCACAATGTACTGAACATTCGATGAATCAAATTTGATGTGATTTGATTTGACTCGAAGCCCGTTCACGTGTTCCACCTCCCCCAGGTACTGATCCGGTTCCAGATCCAGAGGAACGTGATCGTCATCCCAAAGTCCATCACTCCTCAGCGCATCCAGGAGAACTTCCAGGTAGGATGCCCCAGTCCATTAATGTACTGTCAAAGGTCATAGGTCATGTTGATAATCACTGCATTTGGACAGTTCATCATGTACTGTCATAGGCAATCACTACATTTGGAGACTGTTTCAGCCTCTTACAGGATTAAGAAAATTAGCTGATTTGATATGGAAATATTGTTAATGTTAATTGAAATGTTTAAATAATGTACTTTTTTGACTAGGCTTTCTATTACACACCTCTGTATGGAACCCCATCACTAACAGATCTGAGAAAGCCCCCCCCCCCACAACATTTCCTCGAATTTAGGCGCGGAATATTTCAGTTTGTTAAACATTGATTCATCTGAAGCTGGAACATTCATGAGGAGTAAAGAAGTAGAAATAAAGTCGTTCAGCGCTCCACGAGACTCTGACCCTTTTTAAAGTCGATCATATGTATGCTAACACACATACTTTTTCAATTATAACGTGCATGAATACATAATTAGGCCACATGTTACGTGAATGTGTGTGTTCTACTGTGAGCATGTGTTTTGCACGTTGCAGGTGTTCGACTTTGAGCTGACTGAGGACGAGATGAACACCATCAAGGGATTCAACAGGAACTGGAGAGCGCTTCCCATGAACTGGTGACATTAAAAACCACACAGCCATTCAAGATCAGACCAGGCTGATTAAAACCACACAGCCATTCAAGATCAGACCAGGCTGATTAAGGAGCTACTTGTTTGAAATGTGAGTGAGCACTTCTCTCTAAATGATGATCTGCTCTCTGTCCTCTCTCCATCCAGGGGTTTGAAGCACAAGGACTACCCATTCAACGCTGAATTCTGAGGAGAAACGATGGCTTATAAGAAGGACCACCTCCTTAGTTGCTGGGGCTCGCTACTTGCTTAAAATGTCGGCTATCTGTCCATACATCTCTAGATGTGGTGCCTTTAATAGAACAGCTGGTAATGATCCAAGCTGTGGTTTACTGTCTCACTGCAGCAATGCTGTTATGTTTCTCAGGTGTTTAATTCTCTGCCCTGCCTCTATTCTTGCCAAATAGCTTAACGCACAATCTCATCCGTGTCTATCGATTGTCCTGAGCAGTGGTGGAAGCACAGTTGGAGGATCATCCTCAGGATTGATAGTGCAGAGACATCTCACTCAGACTGCTGGAGCGTGATGTTCACCTGAGCCTGAGATCATTTTAAGGAGTCCCCTTCTCAGAAGGGGATGCAAATCTGGCTTGTTGACTCACATGTTTTCAGAATGTGGCTGGCCAAACAACCTGGCTGACAGGGTCTTCTTATTTTACAGCTTGTGTGTTAGTACAGTAGGCCCACCAGAGACCCAAGCAGGTTATTGTATGTCCTGTACAGTAGGCTACATCCACCGGAGAGGACGCTGGCGCTGCTTCTCCGCCCGCGATTTGATTTAAATTTTTTAACAGCACTACTGTCGCCTTTAAGCCTCTAACTTTTTGGACCTCTGATCGTTTGATTACCCTCTTTCTACTTTTTGCTATACCCCATTCTCTCCTCCCTCATGTCAACCAAATTACCAAGACAGCCTTTTTCCACCTTTGAAACCTCGTCCGTCTCCGCCCCAACCTGTCTCTCACCGCTGCAGAGACACTCATCCACGCATTTATCACATCCAGGCTCGACTACTGCAACAGTCTTCTCTACGGTACCACCACCAAAGTCATCAACAGTATGTTCAAAACTCCGCCGCTCGCCTTCTCACCAGTACCCGCGCCAGAGAGCACATCACACCAGTCCTCCGTGAGCTTCACTGGCTACCAGTCAAACACAGAATCGACTTTAAAATTCTGCTCACCAACCTACAAGGCCCTCAACAACCTGGCCCCTCCCTACCTTGCTGATCTCCTCCACCACCACGTCCCCTGCCAATCCCTCAGGTCTGCTACTGCCAACCTGCTGCAAGTTCCCAAGACAAAGCGCCAGACCTGGGGTGACCGGGCTTTCTCAGTCGCTGCCCCCACCCTGTGGAATTCACTACCCTCCCACATCAAAACCCTCCCACCACCAAAACTGCGCTCAAAACTCACCTTTTCACACTTGCTTTCCCCATCTAACCACCGCCTATTTTCAAGCCCCACCCATCGGGCCTTCTACACTAGCCCATACAAATTATTTCAAGCGACAGTAGTATAACGCCAAGTTACTGCTTAGTGTTTTCTAGTGTTTACCTGATACTGTTACTGAGTTACTGAAGAGATACTGACTGATAGCTCTACACGGTCTGATCAATTACTATTTAACATGAGATATATTTTAAAAGGGAGTTTGCCAATCATGTAACATCAGTGTTGAGCGAATGTGCTCAATTTCATTGTAGTCATGGTTTTTTTTCACTAACAAATGTGCTCTTTTGAAAAGGCTTTTTCCTCAGACTTGAAGTGAACTAGTATTGCAGTATAGCTCTGTCCACGCTGTATAACAAGTTACAAGACTCCCTCAACATGCATTAGTCATCCTTACAGGGAGTGGTCAGTGTATGAACAGGAACAGTCATGAATAGGATTAATCACGTTTGTACTGTTGCATTTTAATCTTTTACTGAAGGATATTTTGTCGGACACTCCCCAGCCATAGAGCCTACAGGCACGCCTGGCGAGATAGAACCTCTCCACTCCCTGCTTCCCAATGATAAAACGTGTGTGTTCTCCAGATAGAACCTCTCCACTCCCTGCCTCCCAATGATAAGACGTGTGTGTTCTCCTGATAGAACCTCTCCACTCCCTGCCTCCCAGTGACAAGACGTGTGTGTTCTCCAGATAGAACCTCTTCACTCCCTGCCTCCCAATGATAAGACATGTGTGTTCTCCAGATAGAACCTCTCCACTCCCTGCCTCCCAGTGACAAGACGTGTGTGTTCTCCAGATAGAACCTCTTCACTCCCTGCCTCCCAATGATAAGACATGTGTGTTCTCCAGATAGAACCTCTCCACTCCCTTCCTCCCAATGATAAGATGTGTGCGTTCTCCGGTCGCTACTCAGCCAGACATGATCGTGTCTCAATACTGTTACAGGATGGACACTTCCACTTCCTGTGAGAGCTGTATGATTTTTTTTATCATTAAAACTTTCTTTGCTTGTTTCACATTGTGTACCTGTTTTCTTGACAATTTTGCTGTTTAAGAAGACAAAGCAAAATGATTGTCATGTTAATATACCATCATACTATCAGACTATACACTCACAAGAACAACTAAAGGCGACATACACCTTTTTTTTGAGAACAGTTAGGATTAGAGAATAGTTGAAATAGTCAAAAATGTACAGAACTACTCATCTACAGAAAACATTTCCAATAATGTTACTGTTGCATCAGGAAGTCAATGATGTCATGATCTGTCTTGCCGTTTGGAAATGTTAATTAGCCTAGTGTGGTTGCCCCCAGGGCAACACACTCTAGGACTTGGTCGACTTTATTTGGACCTAGAGCAACCCCAAAAGTTTGCCTCGCTACTCCTCCCACAGTTCTAACGGCACACACACAAGTCATGTCAAATGACTTCAATATTTAATGGAAAAAGTCTCTTGCGACCCCCAAAACCAACCATCCATCCAGGGCGATCACTGTACAAAGTCTGCAACTGGGCACACCTCCATGCATCAACAAAATAAAACAAACAAATACCATTCCTGATAAACTATAAATCCATTATACGGCATAAACATTGATGATATAAAACATTACTTCCATAGTATTCAATATCAGTGTTTACTTAATTAAAATCCAATTAAACAAAAACAAACGAAAGTCCAGGAGATGTTGTCTTCATGTCTTGACACACTATTACCTAGAGGTCAGAGGTTACTAGCACGTGACCTCACCGTAGGAGAACAGTTTTGTCCACTGTCTCATTCAATCAGAGGATAGAGAGTAGAGATAGATAGAGATGAAATAGAAGGGGATTGGGGGCATAATCCAACTGTAGAAGACAGCCTTGCCGTCGGGCTGCTAAATCCAATCTTCGCCTCACCCTAGATGAGGACTTGCCTTCAGAAAAGTTCATCAATACATCCAAATAGCACATTGTTGCTGCATGGTCCTTTCTCTTCAATGTTTCCTTCTGTGTGAAGTTCAGTAACGGCATCCTTCAAATTTAAATATTATGGGCTGTTGAAACTGATCACGAAGTAACTTCACAGAGTGGTGCGAAGTCAATTGCTTTAAATGTTCCAGGTGGGTGTCCAAGTTTATCAAAAGCTTTGCACAGTTTTTTCCCGCTGAATTGAGTGTTCATTATTAAACTTGTGCTTTCTTTGGCCTTGGAGCACATATAGCTATTTTCTTTCTTGTTAGTTTGCCCTGTATAGTTCAACCATTGGTATTATTGGAGTTTCTTGAGTTGTACTGGGAGTTTCTGATTCAAGTATGGTTCTAATAGTAGCTGTCTTTGTATTAGTCTAAAGTATGGCTGTAGTCAGAAGTCCAGAAGTCATTGACTCAGGTACTGGCATTGTGTCCCTGGTCGTAGTTGGCTCAGGTTCTGATGTCTAGTCATAGTGAGGTTAAGCTCTGAGGTTATTAGTCTTGTCGTAGTCATTTCACTCTGGATGGTTCTCTGGCTCTCTGGATTCTGTAGGTGAGGTATCAATGTCGTTTGAATCAGAGTTTGGCTGTTCTGAAGATCCTGGCTTTGATTGTTTTGAAGACTCTGGTTCTGGTTGTCTTGGTGAGCTTGGTTCTAGTGCTTCTCGTAGGTCAATGGTTTTGAATCTTTCACATTGTTCGTCGTCTGAGACATGGTTCACAGGGTCATCTGGAACACACATCCATCATCATCAACCAGTTCATTGTGATCTTCCAAATCATGGCGTTCATCCTGGAGATTTTCCTTATTTCCTCTGTCTTGTAGACTCTCCCTTGGTTCTTGTGTGCTCAACTCTGTGGCGTCCTGTTCCGGTGTGGTGTGAAGAGGTATCCTCTTCTTCCTCTGGGGCTTTCACGCAGTTGTTTAGATGATGCCAGATGGGGGATCCTTTGACCTGGACTGCTATTCCAGTAGTGCGGACGACTTCGAATGGGACAACTACATAGTTAACAGCACGCAAATCATGTATCAGCCGGTACGATCCATCAGGTTTTCTTACTGGCAACTGCTTGAGTCTTTCAGACCTCCCACCCAGGGCGCAGTCCTGGGCTAGACCCCATTCTGTCCGAGGCCCCAAGCCAGGCTCCCCTGGAATGAGAGCTCAGCCTTCTGCTTCCCGGTGTCTTCTTTTCAAAGCCCACCGATCACAGAAGCACTACTCGCCTACTAACGCATTCACTTTTGGCTTGTAGTGGCCTGACTGTACATTGAGCCGAGCGCGGCGGCCATCTCGTGGTCTTACTGCCATCTGCGACCCGACCGGCCGGTGACCCAGTCGATAGCGATCCCGGACACTGTAGCGGTTACCAGACGCTCAGCTCAGAACCGACGGTCTGATCCTAATTCCACGTTGCTATGGATATTAGAACTTTGACCGTTTTCACCAGCCTTGCCTATTCACAGAGGTCGTCTCTTACGTCCCTCTGCTAGGTGTGGACTGTCGTCCACGTACCACACAGTGCCAACCCCTTACTGGCGACACAGTGCTGACTAAGCGGTACCAGGGCAGTATGTTGATTCATACTTCACCAGACACGGGGGCTTTCAGTCTTCTCCCGAGCACTATACTCCGTCTTTAGCGTGCCCTTGGAACCTTGCAATTCCGCCCCCGCGTGTTAGAGACTAGGTCCAGGGGTGCCCAATCCCCCTCCCTAGTCTCTTATGGAGTGGTCACTGCTGGGATTGTCTCTGATGGAGTGGTCACTGCTGGAGCCATGTGTGAGAAGGGAGTGTTAACTTTCTTCATCAACTTTTCAGCTTCATCCAGGATCCTATCCATGTCCTTCTCCCTTCTGGCCTGTGCTACCTTCAGCAGCTTCTGCCCTTCCTTATTAAACAATTCCAAGATTGCTACCTCCATACTTCTTTTATCCTTCCTTTTCTATCCTCTCTTCTCTGTCTTCTCTTCAGATTTATATCAGCTCCTATCTAATGTAATCTATATGTGTTTATGAGCACTTGCATTGTTCTAATCACTTCTGGATCAAAGGTGCCCTCTGGGGGCCAAGGTTGTTCAATCTCAGCCCCTCTCTTGTTCCATTTCACAGACAGCTTGTCAATTCCTTTCACCAATGGGTTGCTCCTTTCAACAATCCCCACTGGGGTAGCCGCTTGAGATGCCTTCGCTCCCATGCTTGCCATTCCCTAATAATGCACAAACTTGATTTCCCTGTGGAAATAATTGAGAAACATTGTGATATTAACCTTATTTGTGAGAGTCAAGCATACATACATTTCAATCCACCAATTAATTTCAAAATGATGGGTCCTTGAATTCGTTGGTTCAAAAACCCTTCTGGCTACATTGATCTCCCCTTGGGACAGTGTCATATTTTGAATTGTTTATTTATTTGTTGTTAATTTAATTATTTTTAATTAATTTTTAATTTGATTTAATTGTCATAATGAAAATTAAGTTTAAATTAATCAAAAGTAATTATTATCTATTCTTATAAAAACAATGCGATCAATGCAGCAGCAAACATGGCAGTGGCAATCAACTGCAATGCAATTACCATATTTAACATACTCTCTTCATTAGTTAAGATATAAAATATTATGAATCAACAACTTCTGCAAAAATACCCTTTAACCTGTGTTTAACCCAAAATTATTAGTATTTCTGCTCAAGCAAAATAATATGAACCACGCAAATGTAAAAAGGAAACTTAATCTCACATCAACCAGCGCTTGCCAATTAGTAATCAATTAATACTTAGTTAATATGTTAATCAATCAAACATTAATCAAAAACAGCCAAGTGAATAATAATAATTAACAATTCAAAATGTTAATCAATTAATTAACTTCCAATCAAAGCAACTGACAATTAATCAATTGTCAGTTATTAAATCAATTAGTAAATGAGATTAATCAATTAGTCAATTATCATCCATTAATATCACAACAGGATAAACAATCAAACAAAGTCAATAACACAGCAACAGAATTCACCCAGCAAACCGACCAAATAAAACACCACTAAACAATTAAAAAACTATAATTAGCTAGGAAGCAACAAATCGATTAAAACACTAAATCAACCAAAAACAACCAGCCAATACCTAAATCAATCAAAGTCAATAAAGCAATTAACAATTAAATCATTTAACCAATTCAAAAACCACACCAGTTCACATTATTTAAATAACCAATCGATCAATCAATCAATCAAAGCTTTATTTGTATAGCACATTTCATACCCAGAGGCAACACAATGCGCTTTACAGAGAACAAGGGAGGTGGGCATACGACCCACTCTCTATCAATCAATCAATCAACCAGTTTACTAACCCAAAACCAAACCAGCAATCTAATATAAACCAATCAATAACCGACCACTTAAGACAATTGCATCTCAATTACAATCCATTCAATAGCTCAGCAATATAGCAAAAATTATCACAATAAGCACATAATAGCAACATGAAACAACACCGCATAACAACACAGCTCAGCTTGCAAAATGCCCACAAGCACGCTTAGATATGAAAAAAGAAAAAACAAAGAAGAAAAGCACATGTGAAACGGGTTGTGTGTGTATGTGGATGTATCAATAATCTAGGTCAAGGTCTAATCTTCCCTCAACCAGCAGGCCTGCAATGTCAAATACAAAGATATGTCTGTGTATTCATGTGTGTAAGCAGAAAGAAAGAATAGAGATTAAGTAAAAAGGTGAGACAGAATATAATATTGTAATCAGTACAATCCTGACCGGAACCTGAGGTCCGCCCCCTCCTTATACGGAGTCCGCTGAGACTGTCACTCACATACCGTCGCTCAGCTACACAAAACAAAACAAACAACAAAAGACAGTTCAGTGTCCCATTAAAGCCAGCTTAATGAGAACGGTCATAAAAACAAAACATAAAACCCACAGAAATATCATATCATACAAATCAGCTCCTCTCATTCCCTATAACATATTAAATGAGAGAGAGCAAGAAAGCGAGAGAGAGAAAGAGAAAGCCCCTCCCTCCTTCACTAGCTAAACTCAAATCACTCCAGTTCTCCTGTCATAAGTGCAGTGCCTGTATTTAATCTGTGTATAGGACAAGAGAAAAGAGAGAGAAAGAAAACAAATTTCTCTGTCTTTGATGACAGCTCATTGACCAATCAAAGAAAGCATAACCCAGCGCTCATCTCCTTCTGCGTCTACTTTAGTGCCCGTTGCTTCCCCCTCCCTGCATTATCCGCAGCGCGCAGAAACAGGCCCTTTCTGAATCCAGTCCCTCCCCACTCGCACTCAGTCACTGAGTGCACTCCGTTTTGTAGTCCCCTCACAGCTGAATGTAGTTCCCTCGATTAGTGAGTTGGGGTTCGCGTCCCAGACAGCATTTCCTGACCCGCTGACCAATGTCTTTGCTTGACTATCAGGAGAATGCCACGCCCTGTTTTCCTGTTTTCTATTTCAACAGAAAACATCTCGACTCTTCTCAGGAGTCAAATTCAACCAAATTCTCACTGTCATATATAGGCAACTATTTATTCTCTCAGAATAGTTCCAAAACGACACAACTCAAAATTCAACAGACATTAAAACCGGACAGCGCATCCTGCGCTGTCACCAATAATGGACCATCCATTATTCTTCTATTCAACCACTTTAAACGCGCCATGCGTTGTCTTCTGACACACACAAATTAACCCAACAATTCTCTCATCATTAGGTGACACACAAACACAGATAACCCAGCAATACGCTCAAAGCCGAGACGACACACAAACACATATAACCCCAACGATTCTCTCAAGGTTAGGGCGAGATACTTCAATGTATCTCCAACTAACAGAAACATAAAACCATTCAATTCTCTCAAAGCAGGGCAGGATACTTCAATGTATCTAGTAGTAGCAGTAGTAGTAGTAGTAACAATAGTAGTGGTCCTGCTTCTACTCGTAGTAGTAATAGTAGTAGTACAGTACTACTAGTAGTAATAGCAGTAGTAGAAGGCTAGTAGTAGTGGTGGTGGTAGTAGTCGTTGTTGTTGTAGTTGTCATAAGTTCTCGTAGTAGTAGTAGTAGTAGTAGTAAGAATAGTATACCCCAAGGTATGAGTGTGGGGATATAGTCTTTCCTAGGATTAACTATACCCAGGGGTTGAAGTGTCCTAGGAGTCTTTAACCCCCGGTAGTTAGTCTGCCTTAGGACATTTTGAGTGTGGGGTGTATAGTGTCCTAGGATAAACTATACCCCGGGGGTAAAGTGTCCTTGGATATTTTAACCCCTGGCCTGAGTATTGTGGGGTTCATTGGTCCTAGGGGGGGTTAATCTGTCCTAGGACACTTTAACCCCCGGGGGTTAGTCTGTCCTAGGACACTTCAGGGTTAATCTGTGTTAGGACACTTTAACCCCCGGGTTAAAGCGTTGGGGGGGTTAATCTGTCCTAGGGGGGGTTAATCCGTCCTAGGACACTTTAACCCCCTGGGGGTTAGTCTGTCCTAGGACACTTCAGGGTTAATCTGTGTTAGGACACTTTAACCCCCGGGTTAAAGCTTTGGGGGGGTTAATCTGTCCTGTTACACCGGGCTGAAAACGAGCCAATGCTGCTGCAGGGGCCTGGTCCTCCGGCATGTTGGAAGCTGTCAGAGCTGTAGCTGGATGCTCCGCAGTGGTATGAGGTGACAGTCGACCGTTCGTTGCCGGGCTGGGAGCCGTGAGCACGACTCCACAAGCGGCCGGGGTAAGTGGAGCCAAGCCAGTATGTTGTTTGCCTCTTGTTGTGAGAAGGTTAGGGGCAGTGGCAGGCAGTCTGGCTGGCATGCTAGCAGCTGCAGCCTGCTAGCCTCGTTAGCATAGGTTAATCTTAGCTCTGTCTCTGGGAGTGAGGGAACGGCAATTAGCGGTCCGGGATTCAGTTCTATGTCGCCCGCAAGCAGTAGGATTATTGCAACGTGCACCAGTCCTCTGTATGGAGTGGAAGTTTGTTTTCCTTTGTCGTTGGAAGGGACTCTGGCGTGGCCATTTTGTAGTAGCTCAGAGTTGATCAGGAGTTGGCTTCTTGCTGTCGGTACATAATGGTTTGATTGTTTGTAACCAGAGAGGCTGAGATGACGCAGCTGAGATAGAAATATGAGCATTATTGTCAGTCCAATACCATTGATGGTGTTGTGTATAGCAGTGGTTTAGCAAGGTTTTTCGTTGAATTCCTGCCAAGGGAATGATTTACTTGTCTAATTAAGCTATAAGACACGAGAGGGAGTGTTTTACTGTGGTTATTGGCACAGCTATGGTGCGGCCGCAGGCACGATGCAAAGCGGAGTGCCGTAGACTTTGTCTTATTGCTTTTATACAACAGCACTGCACTGTCATTAAAGCAATACATAGCGTCTTCTCCGGTTTTCTCCGAACTGCACTCTGGAGTAAGTGCACTGTCGTACTTTTGTAAAGTTATCAGATTGTTTTTTTCTTTTTCTGGCTTGCACCGTGATGTTTCGCTTTGGTTTTCTCACCTCCGCCATGATATCATTGAGCTAAAAAACGCATGATATCCATAGACGCCGGAATAGTTAGCTACTACTGTTGTTTAAAGCACAATGTTGCGCATGCACACTTCGACTGAATGCTGCGTCCCGGGGCGCAAGTTTTAAAAGATAATAAATGTCAATGTATTATCTTTCTGAGTAGACTGTTTGGACTTTTAGTAAATTTTACTTTTAGTAAATCTAATTGGAGAATTAGCACCAGACATGTTTGTAAAGGTCCAAATATCGCGATGTATTGCTTTAAAGTCACACAGAAACGGACGTTTAAGATCATCTAACTTCCGTAGTTTGACGTATTTCCGACGCAAACAAGCTATCAGGTGGGACATTATATTTAGAGAATTTGATTGGAACATTGACAAGTGGACGGGTCTTAAGAACTAGACAGATTCGATAGAAGGATAGCGTTGATTGACGGGTGGATGTCGTGAGATTATTGGCCTAAAATCTAAGGTACCTGGTGTCGTAATTGCACGTGACCTACCGTTTTCCAGGAAGTAAGAAATTATATACTTTGATAAAATATTACAACAAAATTTTCTTTTTTTTTTGGCATACATCGTTGAATAGGTGGACACTATGATCAATTATGTGAACCAAAATGGGACAGAATGCTTTTTTCATTTCTGTGCGACTTTAAATATCTTAAAAAATAAAAAAAAAGGGTTTAGTGTTCAATTTCGCTACATTGAGTTGCTTTCGGCCCTCCGCAATCCGAAATAGTTCCCAATTGTTTACCGTTGCTATAGGCAACTTACAGCTGGACTGGTCCACAGCGTAAACAGAGCAAGCAAGCTAGCGGCTAATATGAACTTCATAAAAGTGTGTCCCAAAGTGTCTACTCGCTTTCAACTAAGAAAAACAACCTTTCCAGTTTCAATAAGTTTATTGACATGTAAATGTCACAAGTGAATTACTAGACCGGTTAGAGTGTAATAGCCTACATACATCCATCACGTCATGATACAATGTATCAAAGCGTAGTGATACGTTTACCGGTGATTTGCCTGTTGGTATATTGTGGTTATAGCACAGCTTGGAAGTGTCTCATATCCATGAGTTCAGGACCTCTCCCTCTATAACTTCATGCAAGAATATTTGACTTTTACAGTGTATATTTTGAATAATCCCATCACAAAGTCCTACTGTAAGCACATTTTTACTGTTTTTCTGAGGTTTGACAAGATTATAGGAGAAATATAATTTTGTTCATGGGAGTGTCTCATCTCATCAGTCGGTGCTTTTGACTGATGAGTCAATACTGTACATACGTCAGCGCTGTGTACTTCCTGGAACACAATAAGGTCAGCGCTGTTCACTCTTCACAATTTGATCCTGTGGAAACAGATGAAATTCAATTCAAACACCCACTATTCAATGGGTGTTGAAGAGGTTAGCTAAGATATTCAAATTTGACCCCTTTCTCCACAACTGGGCTGGGATCTGGCTAAATCCCAAACTCTGCATAGGCAAGTCTCCCTTCCTCTGGACGTCCTGGTCCCAAAAATGAGTTACAGTTCTAGGGGACTTGTATCAAAATGAAACTCTAAAACCCTTTGAGTCACTTAGACAGGAATTTGACTTGCCTCGCAATCAATTCTGGAAATATTTCCAGTTTAGACACTTACTGGTTCAAACCTTTGGCTCCCAGTCAATATCCACTCCTAGAGTTGATACCTAAGAGAAGGTCCTTAACAGGTTTGGATTTGGTCATGAGGCCTCAGCCTACTATTCTATGATCCTTGCAGCCTCAGATTCCAATATATTGTCCCTTAAATTGACTTGGGAAATGGATTTAAATGTGTCATTAACAGAGGCAGAATGGGGAAAAATTATAAGGAATGGGAAAAAAATGTCAAGGGAACTACAAACTAGACTGGTACAATTCAAGATTATAAATAGGATATACTGGATGCCATCTAGGCTGCATAAAGTGGGTTTAGCTGAGAGCTCAGAGTGCTGGCAGTGCCAGGACAAAGATGGTACTTTAGTTTTCTAACTAGAGTTTTGGTCTGCTATACATATTATGGGGGGGGGGGGATTGTAGACCTAGATGTTCCTTTTTTCCCTCAGTCTATTTATTTTGGGTGACCCCTCTGCATTAGGGGACTTGACTCCACCACTCGCTGACTGGATCCAGACTGCCCTTATGTTAGGGCGGAAACTTCTGATCCGAGAATGGAAAGCCTCCTCTGCACCGGGACCAGCCATGTGGCCCACCTCTCTTGGTCAGCTGGCAGCCCTAGAGCAATTATCATATAGGCTGCTGGATAGGGTAGAGGAATATGACTTGAAATGGTAGGCCTACCACTCTTATATGTTGAGCGGGTAATGGCGTTTCCATCTGACTACAATCAGGACTGGACTGTTGGTCTGCAGGTAGCTTAAGGAGTATTTGGACACTACACCGAACATCACAAAAATGCGTCGGCCATTCGTGTGATGCAGGCGGATGCGCCCTTGTGTAAACAAACAAGTCTAACAGGGAGCATTCACGCTGCAGGTTGAGATGTACTCACTCAGGTGTTATCGGATTTGATTTTGTGTGTTCATTTTGAATGTTAAATCCCAAATAAAGTGTTGAAATTTAAATTCTAATCATGTGCATGTGTGGTTTTTCTACTTTGGTCCTGTCTGTTAATTGCAAGATGTAACGTTGGCTATAGCCGCGCTACCTAGCTAGCTATGAAGCGCACAATCAAGTAACATGTTTACAAACATTACATGTTTACGATTTAGCTCCGCAAGCTAGAGTTCCTTCAGTTTATACACGAAAGTTGCCGCCGCCATCCTCCGTTCACAGCCCTCTTCGCGAGACAACTCAACTGCATTGCATTGTGGTATACTGGAGAAAATGTAGGGTACATGCACTGTACCCTGGAAATCAAGGTGACTTGTGGGTAATAAATAGTGGACTATATAGGGAACGAAAATTCCGTGGAGAATTCGGACACTACAAACAAAATGGCTGACGCCCTATATAGTGCACTATATAGTGAATAGGGAGCGATTCTGAACACAGCTCTTGTCAACTGCAGAGGTCACGTGATTTCCTGTCAAATGCGAAGGCACCTCTTGCGGAGGTCGGCCATTTTGTCTGCAGCCAGATGCATCTCTACTTGGCTGAGACTGATCTACACGTGAGCAGCAAGTACCGTCGTAGACTGACTTGGCTGAGACTAGATCTACAGGTATTTATATGACTTGGTCTGAACGTCTTTTTTGCACGGTGCAGATATGGTCACTTACTTACTAAACCCTGACCACTGGCTACATTTAGCATTTGCAGTACAAAAACGAATTAATGCTATATGGGTATATGGCAGCAAGAATTATGATACAAACTAAGATGAGACCGAACACCATTAACAGTTTAGAACATTTTATTAGGCAAACAAAAGTACATTGCAAAACAGATTAAAAGTATTCATATTTACAAGGATGAGGTTTACGGTCTGTCACATTACGCATAGCCAGAAAAAAAAAAAAAGTATGTACAAGCTCTGGCTAGCAACCCATTATCTGACAATTGCAAAAGTCCTAAAAACAAAAATGATACAAAGTGCGCATTCTGACCAGACCGTTGTATCCCACAAAAAAAAGGTTAAAATGTACAAAAACTATTTATAAAAAAGGCATCCATCCTGACGGGCAGGGAAGGGAAGGGAGGTCTAGGGAGAGGGGCTGGGCTGGAGGTCACCCTCATCTGAATCGAGGGTCTGGGCAGAAGAGGTCATCCTCATCAGAATACTCTGCTGTGATCAGACGCGCTGTAGTCAGACGGGCTACGGTCAAGGCTGGAGCTGTCAGGGCTGGAGCTGCGGTCAGGGCTGGAGCTGCGGTCTGGGGCTGGAGAGGTCAGCTGGGCTGGAGCAGATGCCTAAGGACGTAATGAAATGGCTGTAAGCGCAAGTCGCATAGTAAAAAGTAATCATTTACTTTATGCAGGGCTCAGACTACAGGATTTTTAGGCCGATTTATCCCTGATTCACCCCTCCCGACAATCGGAGGAGAAATCTGGTCTGGAACGTTGGTCGGGGCCGATGATCGGCCCAGATGATCTTGTAATGTGAGGGGTTTACAGATCCAATCTTATACCTCCTGATCGGCTCGCAGACCCATCAGGGCGGCCCCATTAATATCAAACATGTTTGATATTTAAGATTATTAGGACCTAATAATAATTAGGACCTTCCGAGCCGGAAGCACTACTAAATGAGCGGATCCAAAACGGATCCGCGCCGAATGAACTACTAATGAGCGGATCCAAGCCAGATGCACTACTAAATGACAGGACCAGGGCTGATCTGGATCCGCGATCCTTATCCGCTCCGGTACCGCAGCTGTGTGTAAGGGGACGCCGATCTGGATCTGTTCCGGAGATTGTGATAACTCCGCGACGGATCCGGCACAGACTCAGTTTTCTATCTGGGGGAGCAGATCTGGGCCGGTACTGATCCTATTCTGAACTGGATCTGCCGAACGGTATCCGTGCCAGTTTTGGGCCACTGTAGAAAAGGAAGGTGGCCCAGACCCGTTTTACGGATCTGGACCAAATGTTTAGATGCATCCAGCCCGGATCCGGCCCAGTGTCAATTTGCTATGTGGGGTTTGCTTCTTTCGGGAGCCTTAAGAAGACTCAAAGAGCTTCTTAGCGCTAATCGGGTTTCAGGAAATGCGGCCATTGTTAGTATAGTTAAGGGGGACCCAATTGTAGCTGATTGGTTGTTTTTTTCTTTTTGTTTATTTACAGTTTACAATATACGTGTTTTCTATTTGTTCATTGATTCACAGGATAAGACTATTAGTTGTTTCACTACTTATGAGCACAGATGTATTGTTAATGTGTTTTCAGCTTTAGCCCCCAGGTGGCGCCTGTCACTTGAGCAGACTTTGTGACGTCACCTCACTCCTGGGGCACCTCACGCCTGGGGCACCTCACGCCTGGGACCCCGGACGCGAGGCTGCAGCTGGATGCTATTTGCATAGTTGATGCAACTTAAAACTATTCAATTTTCTGATCAAGTAATCTATTTTTATTTTTGTGTGGCTCCCTATTTATAAGTTAACATTGCTAGTTCAATGATAACTATTAAGTCTATTAAGACTATTAAGACTGAGCTACGTACACTGACGTCATCACGTCACAACGTTGCAGCTCTGCCAGAGTGACGTTCTCAGAAAATTTCCATCCAATATGGAGCGTGTGGGCGCAGGTGATGACAGTGTGGCACACAAGGAGCAATTTGTAAGTAACTTTATAACTTAAGTAACACCAAAATACTTCAAAACTCAACTAATCAAAACTGCTTTGCTTGTTTTAAAGTAGTATGGATGTCATAATGAATGAAATGATTTGACTGTTGGACTTGCAGTGTTTTTGTGTGTTGACCTGCATTTCTATGTTGGCACTACAAGAGGCAGTAGTCCCAGCACACCAAAATAAATACACAATGACATCCCGCACTCTCAAGTTCTTTGGTAGTGTAGTGGATTAAAGGTACCCAACGAAACATGAATCAAAACAATCCGTTCTTTGTTTATTTTTGAAATTCCTCGATTATATGGTTCCTTGTAGTCTAATAAACATGTTGAATCACTTGAATGTCTTTCCTACCTTGTAATTTCTTCGCAAAATGATATTTAGCTAATGTTTTGAAAACAACAAAGATGTGTGAAATGTCACTATTATGTGCTCCGTGTATTGACGCAATGACGTAGTACGCAATTTTCGGGGACCACCTTCTCAAATTTGCTCTAGAATGCATACTAGTGGTCAGAAACTACATTGCGTACCTTTAAGCGTGAATTGAGGACAAACCTGTTTGATTCCTAACTTTAGCCACAACCTTTTTTCCTCTCCTCTGTCCCCTTTTTGTGCATGGCTGTAAGCCAGCGCACCAAGGACACCAAAATCAACCCGTCGATCTCCACTGCACAAGTAGAGTAGTGGTGAAAGTATCGGACTCCCACTGGGGAGATCGGGTTCAAGGCCCCAGTGCGGATGATTTTGGGAAACCATACCCACACCCTCTGCTAGCTTGTGGGTTTATTCCTACGTTTACTTTCGGCCTTTCCATCCCTCTCCCTCCCTCCTTTCCCCTTTTTTTGGAAGTACGGGAGGGATTCCATAGGAACAAAAACACTATGACATCCCACACTTTCAAGTTCCTCGGTAGTGTAGTGGTTAAGCGTCTGACTCCCATGCGGAAGTTCAGGGTTTGGTCCCCGGTTGAGGACGAACCTGTGTGATTCCCATCTTTAGCCACAACCTTTCTTCCTCTCCTCTCTGCCCCCTTTTTCGTGCATGGCTGTAAGCCAGCGCACCATAGATAGCGTTTGTCGGGTTGTCACTCATTCCCTCCCTCCCTTACTTCGTTGAATGTTCCGATTGTCGGAAGATGAGCAGGGGGGGGGGGCTAGTGCTAGCGGAGATTTGTGTGCCCCTAGTGCCTCGGCGCCCTAGGCAATTGTCTTGTATGCCAAATGCATGCGCCACCCCTGTATCCAGGATATTGCAGTGGTGGTGATGGATAGGTTTATTGTCCAGAACCGTCAGAGCCTGTTTGTAAACTGGTTGTTTACAAACAGGAAGGATGTGTTTCATTTACTGGCACTGCATGTGAGGCATTGGTAGGTGGGCTGAGTTAGGCAGCCATTTACATTTAGTTCAAGTCTTTTCCTTGAGTTTCCATGATCTTTTCCTGTCAGTTTCTTCAGATTATCCCAGATCAATTTAGAGTTATCATTTGCCTCATTAATAATGTTAATAAAAAGAGATGCCTTAGCCTCTCTTAGGTCTTTGATTACTTTATTTCTCAGGGTTGTAAACCTACACTTGTCATGTTCCATTTTAGATTTTAGAGCTATTTTTAGGGCATGGTCTCTTTCTTTCATTAATTTCCGTATATCTTCGTTTATCCAGGGGAGGGTGCGCTTTTGTCCACATTTGGACTTTGTTTCTTTGAGAAAGCTATTTATTGTGGACTTGATTTTAGAGAGAAACAAGTGGCTGGCAATTCCATTTATTGCAGCATCAAAGTAATCTTGGTCAGCCTTAGGAATTCTAAGATAGTTGACATCGATTCTTTGACAGTTTTCTAGATATGTGCGTTATGTTATGGTCGGACAAACCAGTGACAAAATTAAATGATTTGGTTATCCTCTCTTTATGTGAAAATCACCCATTAAGATTGCTTCCTTATCAAGGTCACACTCTTGAGTATTGCTTTAAGCTGGTCGAAAAATATGTTTTTTGAGTTAGGTGGTCGATACAGCCCTAGGAGGGTAAAGGACATTTGGGGAGACAGTGACATTCAAACCAATGCATTCTAATCCGTTATCTTCGGACCAGTGGATCTGGGTGCGGTGTATGTGGTCTTTAATATAAAACATCAGACTCTCTTTCCTGAATATATTGTAACCAGGTACAGTCAGCAGCAGCTGGAGAATTGCTGTGTAACCAGGTTTCAGATAGACAGAGGAAGTCCAGGTTGGATTCTATGAGCATATGTTTAATCTGGTCACCTATTTGGGGTTACACTGCGTATGTTTAAAGCCCCACTATGTTGTTGATTTCATCTTAAAATATCAGTTTCAAAGTCGATCTATTGGTGTGCTGGATTATTATAGTGAGAACAGCACCTCTTCCACTCCCACATAGGGATCCAGCGGCCTGTATTTGCACTATGTAACTTTTGACCGTGAGCCGCAGTTCTCTCGAATGAACGTTCTGCTTTACTTTTAGCTCTCCTCTTCGAATTTTCCGTCAGACTGTTTTCCTCAGCTTGTCAGTTGTCAACAAATGCACGTGAGAGGCGTAACAGGCGTCTTCTCGGAGTTTTACAACAGTACTGTGGTTGTAATGGCTCTAGTGGCCTTTAGGGGCCGCTAAAGTGCACAAAACTGGACTGCTACATAATGGGGCTTTAAATGTCCCCCTAGAAGGCCTTTGGGCTTGGCACGAAGATTCCAGAAAACTCTGGCATTATTAACAGACTGGAAGAAAGTCCACTTTTTATGTTTTTTAATTGCTGGTTCCAGTGGATTACGTTTTGACAGTGGAACCAAGAATTTGGTCTGCGTTACTTGTCTTGCTGCCTTAAACTGGGAGCTACTTTCGGGGCAGGGAGATGTTTCAGTGATGTTGCCACGCAGCGTGGGTTCATCTTGGAGTTCAGAGGAGATATTCTCCTGAGGATGGTTGTAGCCGTAGTAGGTCTTGATTGCATGGCCGATTTCTCTATCACCGCACTCGGACAGCAGACGGGAGCAGCAGGATTAGGTTGGTAGTCATGTTTACTTTGTGCAGATTCACTGAGACTCGTACCTGCATACCTGTAAACTAGTGACATTACTCCCATCGGTGTTGGTGGTGTTGTTCTCGAGGACGAAACAGTCTTCTCTCGCGTTTGAGTCAATGTCATGCTAAATGGCATGCTAAAACCCCCACCCACTGATAAGCAAAACTCTACTTTGATGGGAAGTGTCAAATTTGGGACATCCATTTGGGAATCTTTCTTGATTCCCAAATGTACAGTATGGTTCTGGTACTTGCAAAGGTGCAATCGACTCAGGACCCCTCTAGCTGGTCTTGGGACATACTAAAACCCACACACACTGAAAAGCAAGACTCTACTTTGATGGGAAGTGTCAAATTTGGGACGTCCATTTGGGAATCTTTCTTGATTAGGCCGCTTCCCTTACCCCCCGAAAGTGTGACCCCTGACCACAAGGCGACCACAAGGCTCCCCACAGCTCTAGGAACCCCATATTTCACACACATAGCAGGGACAGTGTCTACTATCATAATGTGAAAGAATAAACTGCCCAAGTCTTTCAGAAAAAAGTTTGCCTTGTTGGAGAAACCCAGGTCTATATGGTGTCAGGATCATAGCCCCTGACAGCATCTGTACATCTTGATCAGATTGAAGCAACTTTTTTTCTGAACATGCAATCGTGCTGATTTTTTAATATGTTGTTACCACACTCAAATGGAGCAGGACAGTCTTTGATCAGACCCGCTAGGAGCTAGCATGCCTGCACAGGAACACTCCTGTTTGGATTTGGGACGTCCATTTGGGAATTTTTCTTGATTCCCAAATGGACAGTATGGTTCTGGTACTTGCAAAGGTCAAATCAACACAGGATTTGGGAAAGATTCCCAAAAGTCAAAAGATTCCCAAATGTCGATGCCCAAATGTCAAGAGTCCAAAATGGACGAGTCACACATGTCAAGAGTCCCAAATGGACATGGGAAGATTCCCAAATGTCAAAAGAGTCCCAAATGGACGAGTCCCATGTGTCAAAATGATTCCCAATTGTTCCCCATTCAAATCCAATGGGGATTCCCAAATGTCAAGAGTCCCAAATGGACGAGTCCCAAATGTCAAAAGAGTCCCAAATCTCAAAAAGAGTCCCAAATGTCAAGAGTCCTAAATGTCAAGATTCCCAAATGTCAAAAGAGTCCCAAATGGACGAGTCCCATGTGTCAAAATTATTCCCAAGTGTTCCCCATTTAAATCCAATGGGGATTCCCAAATGTCAAGAGTCCCAAATGTCAAGAGTCCCAAATGGACAATTCCCAAATGTCAAGAAGGTACCCCAGTGGACAAGATGCCCAAATGTCAAAAGGATCCCACATGTGAGTGAGTCCCATGTGTCAAAATGATTCCAGAGTGTTCCCCATTCGAATCCAATGGGGATTCCCAAATGGCCAAATTATACCCCAATGTCAGATTCCCAAGTGTCAGAAAGATTCCCAAGTGTCAGGACCCGGACGCCCTCTGGTGGCCGAGCCCGGTACTAAGGTTTACTAAGTGTCACAAAACCGAATCCTCTGCAAAAGTCCTAACCCGAAGGTGAGGGCCTGCACCTTCTCCTGTTTCCAGTAGGTTGATGATGTTTGTGACTGCCTGGGACAGGGGCGGGCTGACTGTCTGGCGTACCGGGCAAATGCCCGGTGGGCCGGTGGGGGGGAGGGCCGGTGGCCATCACGTAAAAAAAAAAAGAAAAAAAAAGTAATTACGGTAATTTCTAGTGCGCGGCCGCTGGCAGGCCTGCACTCGCTACTGGTAATTACGGTAATCTGCATTTGGGGCTGCTGGGCAGCCCAAAAACGGAATATCTAATGTCATTGGCCCACTGGTTTGTCACTCATGTCAACACCGGCCCACATTGGTCCACTAGCTTGTCTTTCAACTGAATACCTGGGCCAGTGGCCCTATCATAGGCTACAGCGGCCCAGGGAGTACCACCCACATGTTGCTGCGATCCCCCCTCCCCAGCCCCCTTCTTTGAGGGAAGACGGTGAGAGGAGAGCGAGAGGAGAAAAAAAGGAGAGAGAAAGAAAAAGATAAAGCAACGAACGAAAACAAACAGAGAAAATGGAGAAGGCGACCAAAAAACGTCAAAAAGGTGGTGCAGAGAAGACGAGGGAAAAGAAAAGAAAAGCTCTAGAAGCAGAGGCAGCAACAAGTAAAAAGATTACACAGATGTTTTCTGCAGGGCCAGGGCCACAGCAGCCTGTGGCTGCCGCTGGGCCAAGCACCAGTGATGCTGCTGCTGCAGCTCCGTCACAGCAACAGGTGGTGTCGAGTTACAGTCTGCCTACTGCCGAGTCTGACTCAGAGAGCGAGGCTCCAGCTGCTACCGAGGACGTTGTAACAGTGGATGATGAGGAGTCAATGATAGTTTTTGAGGAGGAAGGCTTGCCACCATCATCACGTGAAGGAGGAATTGGTGATGTGGTAAGCATGGAGGGGCTTGTATGCCCCTCCAGCAAACAAGCATGGTGTGGTGTGGTGTGTGTTGCAACTATGTAGTTATCTAATGAATTGGAAAACAGTTTCAGCATTATCACAGGTTATACAAAATTATTAAAGCATTGTTTTGCTGTTACAATAAAAAAGCACAATAATTTCCTCTTATGTCATGCTCTATATAACCTATAGTTTACTGCACATTGAGTGATAAAATACAACTTTAACCCAAGTGTGTGTCCAATTCTCAGATCAATATGCTTGTTTTCCATTTATTAGCTAACTAGCCTGAGTTCTGATTGCATGCAGACACATTTTTGCATGTAATCATCATGTCCATACTAACTTAACCCATTCATAACAGTCCTCTACTTCTCATTAATCTCATGTCTAGGTTTGTGATAGACCCATTGCATCATCCCCAACTCACATCTTCCCAAGCAGCCCAGGGCCAGGCCCAGCTATAAATTATTTCACCCGACCCAACCCAAACACCATTCAGCTGTTTTTTTACTATCACCCTCAACAAAAGGCAAAGAACCCAGTGATGCAGAGAGCTTTCTCCTGCCAAGATGGTACCAACAGAAAGTGGCTAACATATGATGAGGAAAGTGATAAAGCCTTTTGCTTTGTTTGTTTGGCCTTTGCAAAGTCCACTGACCCCAGCATTTTTATTAGTGGCATGACAGATTGGAGGCATGTACACCAGCGTGTAAAGGAGCATGAGCAGAGCGTCTCACATAGGAGTTGTGCAGAAGCATATGTCTTGCAGGCTACCAAAGCCAACATAAAAAGTTTGTTGAGTGGGAACCAGATGTCTGCTCACAGAGACCAGGTGAGGAAGAAACGACAGGTTCTGGAGCGTATAGTGGATATAGTGAAGGTTATAGGCAAGAGGGGGCTTGCCTACAGGGGGGCAAAGAATGAGGCAGCATACACTTTAGAAGACAGCACCATAGACCATGGCAACTTCTTAGAGCTCATTCTTCTCCTGGGAAAGTATGATGTGATCCTGAAAGAGCATCTCACTAATTGCATTGAGCAGAGCAAACAACATCATCATTCTGGGGCAAAAGGCAGAGGTTCCCTTGTCACACTAATTTCAAAAACAACAGTCAATTCTGTCATAGATACAGTTAAGCAACTCATCCAAGAATCAATTTCCAGTGACATTCAGGGTGCTGGGATGTTCTCTGTCCAAATTGACACAACACAGGATATCACCTCTCAGGATCAATGCTCAGTTATTCTGAGATATGTAACTGATGTAATTAATGAGAGGCTTGTTGCAGTGGTCAAGTGCGAGCAGTCTACTGGACAGTACTTTGTGGATATGCTGACAGAGGTCATCGACAAACTGAAAATAGACATGACCAAGTGTATTGGAAGTGCAACTGATGGGGCATCTAATATGCAAGGGCAATACAAAGGCTTCTCTACCCTGTTGTCCTCAAAGTCCCCAAATACAATTCATGTGTGGTGCTATGCACATGTCCTCAATCTGGTGCTGGCTGACACAACCCAGACAGCCATTGAAAGTGGCTCACTGTTTTCTCTCCTGAATGAGATTGCAGTGTTCATCAGAGAGTCATATAAAAGAATGAATGTGTGGGAGAATGAAAGCCAGGATAGGCGACACAGGCGGCTTTCTCCCATTGGAGAGACACGGTGGTGGGCAAAGCACGAGGCCCTGAAGAAGGTTTTCGGTTTCTTTGCCAAACCTGAAAGTGGTCTCTTTGTTGATGTGCTGCTCACATTGTCAGCCATACAAGAACAGGTGACCATGAAGACCACTGTCCGGGTCAAGGCAAGAGGATACATGGAGGCCCTGCTCCGTTATGAGACCATTCTGACAGCACAGGTATTCCTGCGGATATTTGAGGAGACAACAGCGCTGTCCAAATATCTCCAAACAAAGGGGATGGACATCCTCCAGGCCTACAGAATGGTGCAGACTACACAGGGCAAGTTGAAAGACATTAAAAGAGACTACAAGACAGTCAAGGCAGCTGCAGACAAATTTGTCAAATGGGCAAATAAGACATTGCAGGAACAGGACAGGGAGATTGAATTGGAAGTGCAGGCCGCACTGCCAGAGAAAAGGCAAAGGAAGAAAAAGGTATTGGCCGGAGAGATGGCACAGGACGAAACACAGTCAGATGCAGAGCGTGCATACGAAATTAATGTCCATAATAAAGTTATGGACACAGCCGTTGAGACCATCCACAGACGATTTCTGTCTCATGGTACCCTCTATGCCGACCTATCAATGCTGGACCCCAGACAATTCTCTGCAATTAACAGGAGTGGTCTTCCTCATTCTGCCCTCCAAGAGCTCAGCAAGTGCTTGGTGAAAATTGATGACAGGGCAACAGTGGAGAACTTGCAGTCTGAGCTGAAAACTTTAGCTGGACAATGGGACAGACTGAAAGCTTCTCCACTGGAGGAGTACGTGAACAGGACAGTGGAGGATGGATCCGATGAAGACGAGGTGGTCGAAATAGTCAACCAAGAGTACACTTCCTGCCAAGACTGTCCACTGTGCTGCTACCAGCTACTCAGGAAGCTCAACCTCCTGTCAGACACATACCATATACTTGGAATTGCGTACAAGTTTCTGCTCACCCTGTCCATCACCCAGGTGGCCTGTGAAAGGTCATTTTCCACCTTGAAGTTTATTAAAAGCAGACTCAGGAGCTCACTCTCACAGGAACACTTGGAGGCATTTATGTTGATGGCTACCGAGAAGGACGTCCTCATGACCATGGACACAGATGCTGTGATTGACAGGGTTGCAGAGACGAGTACATTGCTGACCAAAATGCTCATTTAAGTGGGTAAGACATTTTTTGTGCTAATAATGTATTATTAATTATTATTATTATTACTATTAGTAGTAGTAGTAGTATGAATACAACCATTTCTGATAGAAAATAAGGTATGTGATGTGACACACTATCTCATGCTCTCTCTCTCTCTCTCTCTCTCTCTCTCTCTCTCTCTCTCTCTCTTACAGGACTTAATATGTTTGAGGAGTTGTTCTTGTCTTCTTGACAGGCAGTCAAGGGCTTGGCAGTATTTCTGGATTCAGTGAGTATAAACATTGTCAAAGTCTGTTCTTTGGGTGATGCTCCCATTTATTTGAGCAAGTTGAATATTTACAAAACAGTTTAAAACACCTGTTGTTGAGCTGCCTATCACCATGTAAACAGAAGGAACCTAAAGTGTACTGCACCTTTGTGACCAGAGTGAGCTATATACAGACACATTTAATAATCAAATTGAAATGGCTCCTAGCCTTCTATACTGGCCATAATTATACTATCTCTCCAACACTCTTGGATAGATATCTCATCTCATCTCTCTCTCTCTCTCTCTCTCTCTCTTACAGGTTGCCTATTTGTTTGAGGAGATGGTCCCCCTCCTGTTTATGAATCCTAGTTTAAAGCAGGCAGTTCATCAACGGCCAGGCAGCATTTTTATTTTTTTTACTCAGTGAGTATTGTAGTGAGTTAGTATCCTAACTCTGTAATGTATGACATTTTGGCCAGGTGTTTGGACTCCATAATAATAAATCACTTATTAAACTCATGTGTACATGTTTTGTTGTCTGTCTTTCACAGGGCTCTCTATTTGTTCCAGTGTGGCAGTGTGTGTTTTTTGAGTGACCTGCAGTATCCTGATCTGATGTGTTTTAGCCAGCATCCTCCTTGTAAGAGCAATGCATTCTATTATATTCTATTCTATTCTATTCTATTCAAAGAATCTTTATTGGCATGAGAAAACATATGTTTACCAAATGAGCAATATACTCTCCTCTTTGGCTAACAGTAGTTATACAAAGTGACCTGAAGTATCCTGATCTGATGTGTTTTAGCCAGCATCCTCTTGGAAGAGCAATACATTCTCCTCTTGGGCTAACTTAACTACTGTATTATACACTTTATTTTAGTCAAGACTCCTGAACATGAACATGAACATGAACATGGATATTCAATAATCAGTTGAATAATGTATACTTTTTTTTGTCTTTCTCACAGGGCTGTTTTTTCCTGTGTGTGACCCACAGTCCCTTGCTGCCAGCCTGCCAGTGCCATGATCATTTCACTGCTTGTACCTGTATCAGGCCAGGCAGCATTTTTATTTTTTTTACTCAGTGAGTATTGTAGTGAGTTAGTATCCTAACTCTGTAATGTATGACATTTTGGCCAGGTGTTTGGACTCCATAATAATAAATCACTTATTAAACTCATGTGTACATGTTTTGTTGTCTGTCTTTCACAGGGCTCTCTATTTGTTCCAGTGTGGCAGTGTGTGTTTTTTGAGTGACCTGCAGTATCCTGATCTGATGTGTTTTAGCCAGCATCCTCCTTGTAAGAGCAATGCATTCTATTATATTCTATTCTATTCTATTCTATTCAAAGAATCTTTATTGGCATGAGAAAACATATGTTTACCAAATGAGCAATATACTCTCCTCTTTGGCTAACAGTAGTTACAAAGTGACCTGAAGTATCCTGATCTGATGTGTTTTAGCCAGCATCCTCTTGGAAGAGCAATACATTCTCCTCTTGGGCTAACTTAACTACTGTATTATACACTTTATTTTAGTCAAGACTCCTGAACATGAACATGAACATGAACATGGATATTCAATAATCAGTTGAATAATGTATACTTTTTTTTGTCTTTCTCACAGGGCTGTTTTTTCCTGTGTGTGACCCACAGTCCCTTGCTGCCAGCCTGCCAGTGCCATGATCATTTCACTGCTTGTACCTGTATCAGTGAGTGACAAATAAACCCTCTTGAATCTTGAATCCTTTTGCCAGCTTCATTCTTGTAAGAGCAACAAACTCCCCTCGTTGGTGAGTACTGTAGGCTAACTTATACAATGTATGGGTTGTTTAGTTCTCATTTAGGTTGTTGTTGTTGTTCCGTGAAAGTGGTGGTATTTTTATACACAAGCGCGACCTGGCGAGTCGGTAGAGCATCTGCGCGCTGGTTGTGGTGGGCCGGTCTGGGCCAAGATGCCAGGGCTGAATTTTTGTCCCAGTCCGTCCCTGGCCTGGGATGATGACTTTTCTGCCAACATGAACTCTCTGTACAGATGAATATGCTCTGAATGGTACTGCAATGCAACTGTATTCACTCTGGTGCTCACTGCTTCAGGAGGAGCCTTGGTCTTTACCATCTCCTTCGTAACGAGGAGGCTCACCCATCTTCTCTTTCTGGCAGGCTTCCTGAAGACGACAGATCTCATCCATGTCACAGGTGATGCAACTTCAGTGAAGTGTTTGTAGTGCTGCCAGGTCTCAATCAACTAAATTGATGACATGGAAGAGGCAGGTTACATAAACCCTGTAGGGTATCACTCCTTTTAGCACCTCATTTTATGACTTCAGGCAGTAGGCTGCATTATGTCACTACTGCCCACACATCATTCAGGCTGAGATTGTTGTGGTGGAGGGAGGCAAGTATGGCTTGCGACACAGTTTAAAAGTTGCATCTATCCATGAAAACGACATCCACCAGATAACACCTGCAATGAAAGATCCCATCCAAATCCCATCAAACTTGTCAAATGGCTTATTCTACACTTGGCAGTTTGCCACACACATTACACAGATCATCTAACATGTTAGCACCCACTCTAACATGTTGTTCCATAGCAATATCTGCCTGACAACATGGCATTGTATATACTAACAGACCTTACATGGCATGGGTCCTCCTTCCAGTACCAGAGTGACTACAACATGTTCTGTTTGGACTTGGTTGACAGTCACCCGCATCTGATCTCTTTACTGGAGTAAGTATAACTGAAAGTACAAAGCACATTCATATTGTCAGTATTTGTATTATAAATCAGAGGTAGTAACGGTATATCCCCATTTCATTATATGCTGCCAATGTTTATATTCCATTCATACTTATGTAACATTTCTAGGCTGCGGTGTTCATAATTTAGTACATAACGCAGTGATGTTTGTGAATGTGCTTCATGGCTTCTGGCAAAAGGGGGTGGCTTTGAATAAATCAAGTTTTGTCATGTACAGTTAGTTACAATCACAATCACACACATCATCTAACATTGATCTGAGACTGCATGTCCCAGAGGAAATTGGGACTATTCAGAATGTTAATGCTTTGGCATTACCTAGAGGTGATTAGATCTGACTCTAGTAACAGTTGAGCCTTTGAGACGAAGAACCGTATATGGGCATTTTGAATTCTTCCACAGTTCAAAAATGAAACGCACACACCCTCTGGTCCCCTTTTTTGAATATTGGGACCACCACCCCAGTCTGCCACTCCTTCGGCACTGACCCAGACTTCCACGCAGTGTTACAGAGGCGTGTCAACCAAGACAGCCCCTCTACACCCAGCGCCTTCAGCATTTCTGGACGGATCTCATCAGTCCCTGGGGCTCTGCCACTGTGGAGTTGTTTGACTACCTCAGTGACCTCCTCCAAGGACATTGACGACCCCCCATCATCTTCCGGCTCTGCCTCGATCGTAGAGGGTGGATTAGTCGGGTTCAGGAGTTCCTCAAAGTGCTCCTTCCAACGCTCAACAACCTCCTCAGTTGAGGTCAGCAGTGTCCCCTCCTTGCTGTATACAGCTTGGATGGTCCCCCGCTTTCCCTTCCTGAGGTGTCTGATGGTCTTCCAGAAACACTTTGGTGCCGACCGAAAGTCCTTCTCCATGGTTTCTCCGAACTCCTCCCACATCCGCTGCTTTGCCTTGGTCACGGCCGAAGCCGCAGCCCTCCGGGCCAGTCGATACCCTGCAACTGTTTCTGGGGTCTCCCGGGCTAACATAACCCGGAAGGCCTCCTTCTTCAGTCGGACGGCTTCCCTCACCACCGCTGTCCACCACGGTGTCCGAGGGTTACCGCCCCTTGAGGTACCTATGGCCCTCAGGCCACAGCTCCCAGCCGCAGCTTCAGCAATGGAGGCTTTGAACACCGACCACTCATGCTCGATGTCCCCAACCTCCACAGGGATGCCTGAGAAGCTCCGCCGGAGGTGGCAATTGAAATCTCTCCGGACAGGCTCTTCCTCCAGACGTTCCCAGTTCACCCTCACTACACGCTTGGGTTTTCCAGGTCTGTCCAGAAGTTTCCCCCGCCATCGAAACCAGCTCACCACCAGATGGTGATCAGTGGACAGCTCTGCCCCTCTCTTTACCCGAGTGTCCAAAACGCATGGCCTCAGATCAGATGATACGATAACGAAATCGATCATCGACCTTCGGCCTAAGGTGTTCTGATGCCAGGTGTACTTGTGGGCATCCTTGTGTTCGAACATGGTGTTTGTTATGGACAAACCGTGACTAGCACAGAAGTCCAACAACAAAACACCACTCGGGTTCAGATCGTGGTGGCCATGCCTCCCAATCACGCCCCTCCAAGTTTCTCCATCATTGCCTACGTGTGCATTGAAGTCCCCCAGTAGGGGGACCCCTGCAGGAGCCCCCAAAAGGACTCCACTCAGGGTCTGCAGGAAGGCTGAGTACTCTGAACTGCTGTTCGGTGCATAAGCACAAACCACAGTCAGAGTCCCCCCCCCCACAGTCCTAAGGCGCAGGGAGGCGACCCTCTCGTCCACTGGGGTGAACTCCAGCACAGAGGCGCTCAGCTGGGGGCTAGCTAGTATAGCCACACCTGCCTTACGCCTCATACCGTGAGCAACTCCGGAGAAGAACAGGGTCCAACCCCTATCCAGGAGTTTGGTTCCGGCGCCGGTGCTGTGCGTGGAGGTTAGCCCCACCAGTATCGCTCCACCTCCCTCACAAGCTCCGGCTCCTTCCCCCCCAGCGAGGTCACGTTCCATGTCCCCAGAGCCAGCCTTTGCCACCCGGGTCCGGTCCGTCGGTGTCCCCCGCCTTCACCGCCACCTAGTTGGCAGCGCACCCGACCCCGACAATTCCTCCCGCGGGTGGTGGGTCCACGGGACGATGGAGGAGGAGATGGTGCTTCCACGTTGCTTATTCGGGCTGGGCCCGGCCGGGCTCCGTGGTAAGCCCGGCCACCAGGCGCTCGCATGCGGGCCCTCCGTCTGGGCCTGGCTCCAGACGAGGGCCCCGGGCTTCCTCCGGGCCGGGTCTCTCTTCCTTGTAGTTGTAATTTCATCAGGGTTTTTTGCCTGTAACCCCAGGTAGGGGGGCTAGGGGGTACTACCACTTGCCCAAGGTGGACCCCCAGACTAGTGGAGGGAAGGAGGCGTCTTACTTCTCCATTCTAGTTTTGCAACTAGCCACTGCCACTAATCTATTTTTGTTATTTTTATTCTTGCTCCACCTAGTGGAGAGATTACTTCCTTTCCACATGTATAGCATAGAGTTTTTAAATTTTTGTGTTTGTAATTGATTTTTATTTTTTTTTATTTTTTTTTATTATGCTTATTTTATATCTGATGTTTATATTTTATGTGGCTGTTCAGCCACAGATGAGGGAGTTGTCATGGAATTTTACACATAGTCTCAAGACTATTCAGATTCATATCTTTTCTTTCAATACCTATTCATCCAGTCCCCTGCCTTTTGTAATTGTAAACACCTCCTCTACCTCGCTCTTCCTCCTCTCTTTGTTTAAGTCAGAAGGGCCACACCTTCTGTCCTTTCCGTCCTGGCTCAGACCTCTCTCTTTTGTAATTGTAAACACCTCCTCTACCTCGCTCTTCCTCCTCTCTTTGTTTAAGTCAGAAGGGCCACACCTTCTGTCCTTTCCGTCCTGGCTCAGACCTTTTGTTTTCTTTGTCCATATTCAAAGTGAGTTTTCATCCCCCGACCACTGTGTGATATCCGTCACCTTACGATGACGTATAGACAACTCAGCCAATCAAATCCACATCCTTGCTTTTGGCAGATATAAGGAGGATCCGGCGAGCTCATGTTTACTTCTTCTGTTGGAACCACTCTGTGTTTTACTTTGAGGTCCGTTTGCAATCGTATTGTTTTCTTAATAAATCTGACTGAACCTATTTTTGAGCGAACCTGGGCTTTGGCAAATACTTCATTTTTATCAACTACAGCATCAGGCTGATCATTTTGACCAGAACCATCTACGACACACTGGTGAGAAATCGCACAAAACATACGCTAAGTGTTGTTGCTATGAAAATAAATAATTTGAAATGTAATTTGTAAATTGAGTATTGAAGTTATTGGTATTGAGCATAATTGGAGCCAACCGCAACATTTCACTGTAACTGTACACGTACATTAGACGTGACAAAGAAATCTTGAAATAAATCTTGAATCTTGAAATAACTAGATAAAGCTAAGTGATATTGCTGATTTAGTGAGCTTGGCTGTTTTATGAAGTGACGGGTTAACAGAGGGGTTAACAGAGATATTTGTATGTATCAATTAAGGACACATGGCACTACACCCACCATACACATCTAGTGTATGGTGGGTGTTTATGTTGTTAATTTTTGCAGACATACATTCTGTCCAGAGACTAACCTCGTACTGCTTTGTGTCTGTTCGTGTAGATCTCCCTGTATCTGTGATAGGAAAACGCAGCCATGTCCCTGAGCAAAGACATGTGGAAGTCCCACAACAATATGATGCTGGAGCCCCTCTCCACCAATGACTCTGAGGTGTGTCTCGTGTGCGTGCGCGCATGCGTTTTGTGTGTATATTATAATAGTTTGTATAATAGTTATAAATGTTTATATCGTTTTAACTTTTTGTTTTGTTTTCAATTTCAGTTTAGTTTTAATTTCGTTAAAATGTTTGGTTTTAGTTTAGTTTTATTCGTTGCAGTATTAGTTATAATAATATATATATAATTTATTAGAAAATGTAAAGGGACAAAGCCAATTGGGACATGCATACATTATGGAAATATTTATAGCCTACATAAGGTGTATCAAAATAAAATGTCTGAGCCTTAGTCCCAATCTGAATTAAACTCAATGCTCATATCCCTATATAAGGTGTATCAAAATAAAATATCTGAGCCTTAGTCCCAATCTAAATTCTACTCTAAAATTCACATTTTCTGCAAGAAGCAGGCTCCCTGATGTTGGCTACTCTCGCCATGGTCAAGTGTTCAGTAAGGGTCAGGAGAGGGAGCTGAGGGACAACCTACTGACAGCATCTGCCATGTTTCATGGGTTAAGCCCAAGTCAGGTAGCCTAATTCAGGAGATAATAGTTAATTTATGAGTTAGATATTCATAGAAATCATCGCCCAACAATCTATACATTAGCCTATGATACAATAAATAAATACAAGCTATATACAGACATAATAAATACAACTATATACATAGGCTTATGATAAAATAAATACTAAATATATGAGCAAATATCGTATAGAACATGACATTATTAGGCCTATACATAATAAATACCTAACAGTATAAATAATGCATGCAGGTAGTGAAAAAAACATGTATGTAGCACATAACATAGAGTTGTAAGAAGATAATGTTATTTGCATGGGTTTTAAGGCAATGTACAATATTGGTCCAATGCGCACAATTACGGAACCTAGTACACGTGGTCCAACGCGCCTGTTGGACCGTTTTCACATCCGCCACTTTTGGCAAAACTGTAAGAAACTGGTAAGTGCTGGAAACCTCGTTTTGATGTCCTTTTGTAGCCAACAGAGGTATACATATATAGGTATATATATATATACATATATAGGTATACATGCATAGCAAAATTCATAATAAAACCGTAATCATTTTTAAATAAATAAGCTTAAAGGGCAATGCTCGTTTTTGACAACCTGGACCTTATTAACGACATATTATAAGAAGTTTGACTCACCGAGATCACTTTGGTGTATTTCGGAGGCCTGTAGAAGAAATTTAAAATCCAGCGCGAGCCAGTATATCCATGTAATGACGGTGATCGGGGCAACGAGAATGCAGTTTCTCAAAATCTATTTTCGGCCGCTAAACGGTTGTTTTCATCAATCAGATTGGATGAATCGACAGTTGAGATTCCTCAACGCGAGGCATTGTTTCGGTTTTCAAATACGGGGTCTTTAGCCTCTGTAATATGATCTTTACACGCCTTTCCCCACTTGCTCCAGCACGCATGCGCGCAGACTGGCTATTCTCTCACATTCTCTGCGCTACGATCGTTGTTAGTGCCGAGAATATTGTCGTTGTCATTCGTCAGCAACAATCCGATCGTAGCGCAGAGAATGTGAATAATAGCTATATTAATGAATAATTATGATTATAATGAATTCAAATAACATTTCAGTATTTTAAGGAAGTGTCAACGAACAACATATGCCTATATGCGACTTGTACAATTATTAGGCTACATTATTATAGGCTATTAGCCTACAACTAGTTTAAGTTAGCCTACATGATCAAGAGCGTACACTATGATGTTACCTACAATATACAATACAATATTCAATATAGCCTACCCACTGATGAATTGAAAATTGATGAGCTGATGTCAGCAGCCGACAGTAGCATGGACAGTAGGCTAGCCTACGCACGCAACACTACACGCGCTCTACACGTCCTGGTATAGTTCAGACAATTCCCGCGTGGGATTAGTTTCACGGACTGCGCGTGAGTATCTTGGTGTAGCTCGGGGGTTAGTTCCCACGGGCTGGTGGTTTAGGTGCATGGCCAAGTTTCATAGTCTGCTGCATTACAGCAACACGCTTTTGTTCCGAGTAGACTCTAGCATGTAGAAAGAGCTATTCTATCTCGTTTCTACGACTTGTTGCAATCTATGTAGAGGTTGACCAAGCTGTGTCTGTATGTCTTGAAGACGCGGATATGCTAAAGGGGAATGTTTAAAATTGCCTACAACCCGTCTCGCTATAGCAAGTTAGTTGGATGCAGCAGTCCCTCTCACCATAACTTCGATGCTGTGTGCCATGCAGCCTACAAGCTGAGTAGGTTAGCATCTTTCACGCTTTTTGTCATATTTTTGGCTTTATCCCAAAGTATCACATTCACTCTCTCTTTCGGGATGCTCCAGGCTTGTAGTGATGTGACGTTCGTGAACGATCCGATTCTTTTGAACGGCTCTTTAAAACGAACGATGGGAACCGATTCGCAGTTGTGGGAGCCGTTCATTTTTCACTCAAGCTCCTCCCTACTACTTCACTGTGCGTGAATAACCTAAGTCAGGTTTATATACACACACACACACACACATTTTATATACAAAGGGTAAATCCATAAAATGATCTTGTAGTCAAAGCAGAGGCATGTGGCGCCACCCTGTGGAATGTTTACCACAAATGTCCACACAAGCCATTACCAAATGAAATTGTAGCCTAATCATTATTTCAGAATATCCCACCAATAGAATATATATTGGAGGTCTAAGTTTGAATGATTCTGATCCAAATATTACCCTATCATTCCTCCCAGTGATTATTTCACAGATAAAATGGGTCACCCCAAGGCTGGCTTCTTAAAAATAAATAAATATAAAAATGAGCCAGTCTTTTGAACGGCTCTTTGAAAGGAACGGATCCTCAAGATCCGGCTCCCTTCAAAGAGCCATGAATCCCATCTCTACAGGCTTGAAACAACACAGCTGCCCACGCAGTAGCCGTGTTTCCTGAACCTGATCAATCGCCTCCTCCATGGCTGTGCGCCTGGGTCTTACTAGCCAAACCTAACACTATACGCCCTCGTATATATCAGTGTTGCACGAATATCGTATTATCAAGTTTATTTAATAATAATTGCTCCCCTGTAGCAACTCATAATGTTATAACAGCTCATAATGTAGTAATGGCTCATATAGTTAGAAAAGTGTTAATTATCATATTATTTTTACATCTGCCATTCCTGTTGGGAAGGAAGGTAATGCTTTCATTTCTCTGTCTGTATAATAATAATAATAATTTATTTACTTTAGAAGGCTTTTGCGATCAGACAATTTAAATTGGTGGCTGATCGATCGGAGCATCCCTATATGTATAATAATAATAATTAATAATAATAAATTGTATTTATATAGCGCCTTTCAATGACCCAAAGTCGCTTACAAAGATGCAGGAGCAAAAGAACACATAACAGGCATGGAACAGGCAACAAACAAGGCAGATACATTCAACAGCAGGAGCATGAGCAGAGACATCAAACAGCAGGGGCATGAGGCAACACAGGCAAAACCAGAATAATATAGGATATATAAGTGATAGGCAATATAAGTGATATTGTAGCCTCCATGTGATTGACGTGTGAGTGTGTGTGGTACTGTAGGTGTATGACATCATTCAGAAGGAGAAGTACAGACAGGCGCACTGGCTGGAGCTGATCGCCTCTGAGAACTACCCCAGCCGAGCGGTACTAGAGACTCTGGGGTCCTGCATGAACTGCAAGTACTCTAAGGGATACCCCGGAGAGAGGTACACTCACACACCCTACCTAACACTACCTCACTACTCACACACCCTACCTAACACTACCTCACTACACGCACACCCTACCTAACACTACCTCACTACTCACACACCCTACCTAACACTACCTCACTACTCACACACCCTACCTAACACTACCTCACTACTCACACACCCTACCTAACACTACCTCACTACTCACACACCCTACATAACACTACCTCACCACACGCACACCCTACCTAACACTACCTCACTACTCACACACCCTACCTAACACTACCTCACTACTCACACACCCTACCTAACACTACCTCACTACTCACACACCCTACCTAACACTACCTCACTACTCACACACCCTACCTAACACTACCTCACTACTCACACACCCTACCTAACACTACCTCACTACTCACACACCCTACCTAACACTACCTCACTACACGCACACCCTACCTAACACTACCTCACTACTCACACACCCTACCTAACACTACCTCACTACTCACACACCCTACCTAACACTACCTCACTACTCACACACCCTACCTAACACTACCTCACTACACGCACACACACCCTGCCTAACACTACCTCACCACACGCAAACCCTACCTAACACTACCTCACTACTCACACACCCTACCTAACACTACCTCACTACTCACACACCCTACCTAACACTACCTCACTACTCACACACCCTACCTAACACTACCTCACTACACGCACACCCTACCTAACACTACCTCACTACTCACACACCCTACCTAACACTACCTCACCACACGCACACCCTACCTAACACTACCTCACTACTCACACACCCTACCTAACACTACCTCACTACTCACACACCCTACCTAACACTACCTCACCACACGCACACCCTACCTAACACTACCTCACCACACGCACACCCTACCTAACACTACCTCACTACACGCACACCCTAACTCACACTACCTCACTACACGCACACCCTACCTAACACTACCTCACTACACGCACACCCTACCTAACACTACCTCACTACACGCACACCCTACCTAACACTACCTCACTGCACGCACACCCTACCTAACACTACCTCACTACTCACACACCCTACCTAACACTACCTCACTACTCACACACCCTACCTAACACTACCTCACTACACGCACACACACCCTGCCTAACACTACCTCACCACACGCAAACCCTACCTAACACTACCTCACTACTCACACACCCTACCTAACACTACCTCACTACTCACACACCCTACCTAACACTACCTCACTACACGCACACACACCCTACCTAACACTACCTCACCACACGCAAACCCTACCTAACACTACCTCACTACTCACACACCCTACCTAACACTACCTCACTACTCACACACCCTACCTAACACTACCTCACTACACGCACACACACCCTACCTAACACTACCTCACCACACGCAAACCCTACCTAACACTACCTCACTACTCACACACCCTACCTAACACTACCTCACTACTCACACACCCTACCTAACACTACCTCACTACTCACACATCCTACCTAACACTACCTCACTACACGCACACCCTACCTAACACTACCTCACTACACGCACACCCTACCTAACACTACCTCACTACTCACACACCCTACCTAACACTACCTCACTACACGCACACCCTACCTAACACTACCTCACTACTCACACACCTTACCTAACACTACCTCACTACTCACACACCCTACCTAACACTACCTCACTACTCACACACCCTACCTAACACTACCTCACTACTCACACACCCTACCTAACACTACCTCACTACTCACACACCTTACATAACACTACCTCACCACACGCACACCCTACCTAACACTACCTCACTACTCACACACCCTACCTAACACTACCTCACTACACGCACACCCTACCTAACACTACCTCACTACACGCACACACACCCTACCTAACACTACCTCACCACACGCACACCCTACCTAACACTACCTCACCACACGCACACCCTACCTAACACTACCTCACTACACGCACACCCTAACTAACACTACCTCACTACACGCACACCCTACCTAACACTACCTCACTACACGCACACCCTACCTAACACTACCTCACTGCACGCACACCCTACCTAACACTACCTCACTACTCACACACCCTACCTAACACTACCTCACTACTCACACACCCTACCTAACACTACCTCACTACACGCACACACACCCTACCTAACACTACCTCACCACACGCAAACCCTACCTAACACTACCTCACTACTCACACACCCTACCTAACACTACCTCACTACTCACACACCCTACCTAACACTACCTCACTACACGCACACCCTACCTAACACTACCTCACTACACGCACACCTTACCTAACACC
Organism: Borostomias antarcticus; assembly: GCF_949987555.1. Taxonomy (NCBI): domain Eukaryota; kingdom Metazoa; phylum Chordata; class Actinopteri; order Stomiiformes; family Stomiidae; genus Borostomias; species Borostomias antarcticus. The sequence continues at coordinate 1,296,037 of NC_140246.1, read as the reverse complement.
ACCTCACTACATGCACACCCTACCTAACACTACCTCACTACACGCACACCCTACCTAACACTACCTCACCACACGCAAACCCTACCTAACACTACCTCACTACTCACACACCCTACCTCACACTACCTCACTACTCACACACCCTACCTAACACTACCTCACTACACGCACACCCTACCTAACACTACCTCACCACACGCACACCCTACCTCACACTACCTTACTACACACACACCCTACCTAACACTACCTCACTACATGCACACCCTACCTAACACTACCTCACTACACGCACACCCTACCTAACACTACCTCACCACACGCAAACCCTACCTAACACTACCTCACTACACGCACACCCTACCTAACACTACCTCACTACACGCACACACACACCCTACCTAATACTACCTCACTACAAGCACACACACACACCCTACCTAACACAACCTCACTACACGCACACACACACACCCTACCTAACACTACCTTACTACACACACACACACACACCCTACCTAAAACTACCTTACTACATGCACACACACACACACCCTACTTAACACTCCCTTACTACACACACACACACACACCCTACCTTACACTACCTTACTACACGCACACACACACCCTTCCTAACACTACCTTACTACACGCACACACACACACACACACACCCTAACACTACCTTACTACACGCACACACACACACACCCTACCTAACACTACCTTACTACATGCACACACACAAAACCTACCTAACACTACCTTACTACACGCACACACACACACCCTAACATTACCTCACTACACGCACACACACACACTCCCTACCTAACACTACCTTACTACACGCACACACACACACCCTACCTAACACTACCTTACTACACACACACACACCCTACCTTACACTACCTTACTACACACACACCCTATTTAACACTACTGTACCTTACTACACGCACACACACACACCCTACCTAACACTACCTTACTACACACACACACACACACCCTACCTAACACTACCTTACTACATGCACACACACACCCTACCTAACACTACCTTACTACACGCACACACACACACCCTACCTAACACTACCTTACTACACGCACACACACCCACCCTACCTAACACTACCTTACTACACACACACACACACACTACCTAACACTACCTTACTACACGCACACACACACACCCTAACACTACCTTACTACACACACACCCTACCTAACACTATATCACTTCACTACACGCACACACACCCTACCTAACATTACCTTACTACACACACACACACACCCTACCTAACACTACCTTACTACACGCACACCCTACCTAACACTACCTTACTACACACACACCCTACCTAACACTATATCACTTCACTACACGCACACACACCCTACCTAACATTACCTTACTACACACACACACACACCCTACCTAACACTACCTTACTACACGCACACCCTACCTAACACTACCTTACTACACGCACACCCTACCTAACACTACCTCACTACACGCACACCCTACCTAACACTACCTCACTACACGCACACCCTACCTAACACTACCTTACACACACACACACACACACACACCCTACCTAACACTACCTCACTACACGCACACGCCCTACCTAACACTACCTCATTACACGCACACACACACACACCCTACCTAACACTACCTTACTACACACACACACCCTACCTAACACTACCTCATTACACGCACACACACACCCTACCTAACACTACCTTACTACACACACACACCCTACCTAACACTACCTTACTACACGCACACACACACACATGCGTGCACCCTACCTAACACTGCTGTACTACACACACACACACACCCTACTCAGCACTTACACACGCACATACTGTACATACACTAGTGTTCACCACATGATGGCAGCTCATTAATATTCAACTCTAACCTGTGTGTGTGTGTGTGTGTGTGTGTGTACTGTAGGTGCTATACAGGTACAGAGAATATAGATGAGCTGGAGATTCTGTGCCAGAAGAGAGCCCTAGAGGCCTTCAGTCTGGACCCAGAGAAATGGGGTGTCAACGTGCAATCGTATTCAGGTAGAACAGACTCAGTCACACAATCACACACACGAGCACACATGCACACCAGCTGACTCACTGCGTGACTGAGTACTCAACATCAATCATTGACCTGATGTCTCTGCACCTGTCTGAAAGGCATCTTTTTTCCCCCCCAGAACATCTCAGTACCTCATCTGTTAACTGTTAATTATGCAAATTGTTTTTGGTTATTTGTTTGTAAAATGTGTTGGGTCTTCTCTCTCTTCCTTCCCTCCAGGTTCACCTGCTAACATTGCGGTGTATACCGCCGTCGTGGGGCCCCATGGGAGGATCATGGGCCTGGACGTGCCTGACGGAGGTCACATGTCCCACGGCTACAAGACTTCTGCCGCCGGCGTCTTCTTTGAGTCCATGCCTTACAAGGTACAGAGACACAGGCACACTGCAACCCAATCATTTGAACACTCCCTACTCAAGAGATCACTACTGTTACTAGTCTTCTACTGGGCTCTGACATATATGACACCGTTCTCTCATTATCCAGTTCTCTGTGGTGAGGAATAATTCTAACTTAACACTCTTTATAGAATCACACAAGGAGTGCAGTCTCTGTTCATTTATTGAACACACACAGTTGAGTTAGGAGGAATCCCGACACGGATGTTACACAAATGTTTTCACGTCCCCCTGACAGACATTGACCGCGTTTCCCGATAAAGAACCTTCTTAAGGAACCCTTCTTAAGCAACCCTTTGTATGGGAGTTAAGAAGTACTTTGGAGTTCTGTGCTTCTTAACTCGTTCGGGAAACCCGGCCATTGTCACTTTGACCCAGTGATTGCAAGTCCCTGACCCAGTAGATGTAACCTCTAAAGCTATGGGTTGTCTAGGTTACAGTATGTCCTCGCCCCCACTCTCCCTTGATAGACTGATGAGTAGAGCCTGATGGTGGTAACCCAATCATTTTAAGTTCATGGCTACAGCCTTTAGTCTATGAAAGCAGGAGTGTGTGTTGGTGGTAGAGGGCGGTGGGGGGGGGGCGGGGGTTGAACTGATGTCCTGAATGTGTCCTCTGTAGGTCAATCCAGCGACTGGTTTAGTTGACTACGACAAACTGGAAGATCACGCACGGATGTTTCACCCCAAACTCATCATTGCAGGTCACAACACACACACACACACACACACACACACAGCAGGTCCTGACGTCAGCGGTTCAGTTTATACAGTATACCAAGTCACACAATGACCCCTCCCAACACAGGGAACAGGACATACCATGTCCTGTAGATAACACTACGTGCTTCTGTTGATAGTGTGTTTTAATGTTCTGTCAATCCAGTCTTCATTACATGATGTAATAATTATTTCTAAAGCTCCATATGACAGAACCTCAACAGATTCAGAGATCTAGTGAATGAGTGATAGACCTAACGGTGTTGCTCTTCTCTCCTATAATAGCCTGTAGGTTGGCTTGTGGAGTCTCCATCACTTCTCTCACACTCACCCAGATCTACTAGAGCATGGGTTCCCAAACTCCATTAATGTGGGCCTCCCCCCTGAAAACAGTGGCACACCCGCGCCCCCCCAACCCCCCCAATTTGTCAATTTTGCAAGGCAGCGTTAGCTAGCTCATAACGTTACACAGCTAAGTTAGCTCGGTGGCACCTGTTGCTAGTTAACGTTATGACGTTTTCGCACAATACATTCATGCCTGCGGGGGGAGGCTCTCTCTGCACTATCCACACATTTAGTATACATCTCTCCCATTATTTATTTCAATCTTCTGACCTTTAAAATTACGTTTCATTCATAAAACCATAGACATTTTAAGAATACAAAACATGTTTTTCCTTCCTTCTTTTTTTTTCTAACCATCCCTCCGTGCCTCCCCTGAATCTCTTTGGGGCCCCCCAGGGGAGGCCCGCCTCACAGTTTGGGAATGCCTGTACCAGAGGCTCTCATGTATGTTCAGTAGGTAGAGGGCCTGGAGCCAGATTCAGATATGCTAACTGAACCCTCGTCTCGTCCTCTCTCCTCCAGGAGCCAGCGCGTACCCCCGTAACCTTGACTACGCTCGTTTTCGTCAGATTGCGGATCAGCACGAAGCGTTCCTATTTTCTGACATTTGCCAAATCGCCGGGCCGGTGGCAGCCGGTGTGATGCCCTCCCCCTTCGATTACTCCGACATTATTTCCACGACGGTGCAGAAAACACTCAGAGGCTGCCGGCTCGGCTTAATCTACTACAGGAAGGGTATGTGTGTGTGTGTGTGTGGGGGTGGGTGTGCGCGCGTGTTGAAAGGGCTTCACTGAATGAGAGTGCAGGTGTTTAAGTCTAGATCCATCTTCCTCAGGTGTGCGTAGCGTGGACGCTAACGGGAAGGAGACGCTGTACGACCTGGAGTCTCCGATCAACGTGGCCGTGTTCCCCGGTCAGCAGGGCGGACCTCACAACCAATCCATCGCCGGTAGGACGACCACACGACCCTCTGCTCACCTATATCCACGACTGGTCAAACACAACCACGGGTCACGCTCACTCCAACTGCCTCCGTTCTCGTCTCTCCGTTTCCCACTTTCTCAGGAGCGACGGTGGCCCTGAAGCAGGCCCGAACCCCGGAGTTTAAGGCCTACCAGCTGCAGGTGCTGGCCAACAGTAAAGCCCTGGCCAACGCCCTCATCAGCTACGGCTACAAGATCATCACTGGTGAGACGAACACTGAATCAGGCCCTGACACCTGACCCTCAACACCAGAGAGATCTGGCTGAATTAGGCTAGCAATATGGCAGTATTTTCAACCAGCCCCAACCAAATTAGATGGAACTCGGAAACCAGGCGGCAAGTTGGGGCTACTTCCGCATTGCTCACTCGTTTTCCAGATGTCCTTCCCAGATATTCAGATAGTTTCTCATGCACTCTCCGACCTGCTGTTCTCCAGGCGGTACTGATAACCACCAGATGCTGCTGAACCTGCAGCCCAACGGAGTCAACGCAAGGTGGGCTGAGAAGGTGCTGGAAGCCTGCGCCATCACCTGCAACAGTAGCAGCTTCCCGGGTAACATGCGTGTGCATCACACAGACGTTCCCGCCTTACCTATGTGCGCGTGTGTGTGTGTGTGTGGGGGGGGGTGTACGTGAATAGTAACCCTGTGTGTTTATTTAAGTTGACAAGACTGTGCCGCGTCCCATTGGTCTGAGGTTCGGCGCCCCCTCTCTGACTACCAGAGGCTTGGTGGAGTCTGACTTCAGGAAGGTAGCAGAGTTTATCCACAGAGGTAAGCGTAAGCCTTCGGTGTGTGTGTGTGCGCGCACGTGCGTGTGTTAAAGTGAGTGCGTTACAACCTCACTGACTCCCTTGTGCTGTCTGTCCTGCAGCTATAAAGCTGACACTGCAGATTCAGTCTAGCCTGAACCCCGAGACCACTCTACAGGACCTCAAGAAGGCCCTGGCCCACGGAGAGAAGCACCAGGTAGCGGGGCTCAGGGCAGACGTGGAGGCCTTCGCCGGCAGCTTCCCCCTGCCTGGCCTGCCTGAGATAGTCTAAAGAACCAAGGAGAGATCTGAGTTTTGCCCTTGAACTGCTGTCAAATGCGTTTGAGTGGCCTGATTTGTGTGTGTGTGTGTATGTGTTACTGATGATTCACATTTCCTTTCCAATGCCTGTGCCAACCAGTGAAGCAGGGGTGTATTCTGAATTAGGTTACATTTGAGGTTACAGCACATCACTCTGCACCTCTAATAATGAAGTGTACTGTTGCAGATCTGAAAGTGCCCGTGAATCACGCCACTCATGCCAGTCTGTATACTGTATGCCAACAGTTGGTTGCCCTTGATACTCATGTTGACCTTGGGTCCTTTGAAGTGCTTTAACCGAGAGTTATGTGGATATCTGAACAGATTAAACACTACAATACACTGTGACTTTGTTCTTGTGTTTCTTTCCTATGCTTTCCACTGCCTTGCGTAACTCTGCTCTTATGCTCTGAATAGAGCTACACTGTAACTCTCAGACCGAATGCAAGCGACTTAAACTGTACCATTAATATATGATCTATCGGAGAGGACGAATTAAAGTTCCTTAATGTATGATTATATTATTGTACATTAGTCATTTAGCTGACGCTTTTATCCAAAGCAGCTAAAAATAATTGCATTTAATGTAGGAAAAGCCAATGTATTACTACTTGCTAGAACTCCATCTCCTTTCTAAAATAAGTGACTAAGAGCATAATCTAGTGCTGAAGGCAAATTGCAGGAATAGGAATCGAAAATACAATAGATGCTTAAGAGGGAGGATCCTGGTAGTACTTCTTGAAGAGATTAATTTTGAGCCTGCGACAAAAGATGGGCAGCAACTCTGCTGTCCTGACGTCAGTGGGCAGTTCGTTCCACCACTGTGGGGCCAGGACAGAGAAGAGCCGTGACCGTGTCGATCGACCGCAGGGTCCTCGGAGTGACAGGGCAACCAGTCGCCCCGAGGTAGCAGAGCGTAGCGGTCGGGAGGGGGTGTAGGGTTTGACCATGGCCTGGAGGTAGAAAGGGGGCTGTTCCTTTCATTGCCCTGTAGGCGAGTACCAGAGTTTTAAACTGGATGCAAGCCGCTACAGGGAGCCAGTGTAGGGAATGGAAAAGGGAAGTTGTGTGGGAGAACTTGGGGTGGTTGAACACCAGGCGAGCAGCAGCTTTCCGGACAAGTTCCAGGAGTTTAATAGCTGATGCCGGGGCCCCAGCAAGGAGGGAGTTGCAGTAGTCCAGGCGAGAGATGACCAGGGCCTGGATGAGTACCTGCGCCGTTTCATCAGTGAGGAAAGGGCGAATCCTCCTGATGTTGTAGAGCAGAAATCTGCTGGAGTGTGTGATTGTGCAGAGATGTGCAGAGAACGACAGTTGGTCATCCAGGGTCACACCCAGGTTCCTCACAGTCCGGGTCGGCGTCACCACTGTGTCTTCAATGGTGATGGCCAGGTCCCGGTGCGGGCAGCCCTTCCCCGGGAGGAACAGCAGCTCAATCTTGTCCAGGTTGAGCTTGAGTGGGTGTGTTGCCATCCACTCTGAGATGTCAGCCAAGCACCCAGCTATACGTGTCTCCATTTGTGTCAGAAGGGGGAAATGAAAGAACCAGTTTGGTGTCATCGGCATAGATGCCGATGGAAAGGTAGCCTACATTCCCACCCATTAGATTAATGAATAGGCTATAGAAAATATGTAGTCCACACAAGCTTCTCTCTTAGCACATCTAAACTGTGTTTGAATGGGAAACTACTAGGGCTGGGAGAGGGACTGCTACTCTAATAATATCTACTAAGCTAATCTCATGCTGGATTTAATGACTCTAAACCTACCAAATTATGCTAATATCTGAGCCTTCATGATCCTCAATGATGGCTGTGACTGTGTCCATGATACAGGCAGTGCAATTACATAACATGTCAAGTATACTGTACAGTAGTATATAGTAGTGCAGAGTCAGTTGTCTATTGCAAGGTGTTCAATTGCTCAAGTGTTGTCAGGTGTTGATTCAAGTAATAGAGTGTACAGTAGTGCAGAGTCAGTTGTCTATTGTATAGACAAGGTGTTCAATTGCTCAAGTGTTGTCAGGTGTTGGTTTGAGTGTTCGAGTGTACAGTGGTGCAGAGTCAGTTGTCTATTGTATAGACAAGGTGCAAGGTGTCAAGTGTTCACTTGTTGGTCCAATGGCATGTGTGCCATTGTGATAATGAGAGTGAGGGCCTATGTATAGTACAACCAGAGTACTATAAACGGACAGTCTTCTTCTTCTGAGCTGCTGGTTGGCAGGGGGCTTCTTCCGAGCTACTCCTTGGCAGGGGGCATGATGTCTTGAGCCTCATCATAACAGAATTCTCTGATCTTCTCAGACAGATACTGCTGTCTGGCCATGTCCAGTCCGGGTGGGGCTTGCACCTGAAGACCATCTTTGGGGGGGGGGCTGGACATCAGCGTTGCACAGCAGCCCGACACCTGACTGGTGTTGCATCACAGTGTTCTCTGGCCTCAACCACACCTGGCATCCCAGCATCAAATCTGCAACAGAACAGAAGGGAGATTGCATTAAAATAGTGCATTAAAATATTGCCCACAAATAAAATACAACCATGGTGTTTTTATTGTGTTTTCTCCAAATATTTTAGGATACTTAAATGCATATTTAAATATACTTAATACTTCACTGTTTTTGTTTATGGCAGTAAACAAACAAATTATGGCAAATCATTTCTAAAACAAAAAACATGTTATATTTGAAATGTATATAATACATGTACTGTAAGCCTATATGATAATATCTTTCAAAGTAAAACTATAGTTACTATTCCTATAGCACAAGAAGCCAAAATAATACCATAATTTGGTAACTATCACACATAAATGTTTGGGTTATTCAAAAAAAATGTTTTATTTCCATTACTTTAATGATTCACAGTGTAGCCTGTACACAATTGTACAGGCAAGTACAGAAACAACATTGTATCGATTTGTGGATGGGCATTTTTCACAGAGGGTAGTCTACCTATAGGGGTCCAACATCCCTGCTCTTAAGGGGGGTCTGGGGTCTTTGATTATACAGTTAAATTAAAATAAAAAGAACGGAAATCATTAATATTTCTGAATCATTCACAATTACCAGTTTCATCAACAATGAAATGTGTTATAATAGCCTACCTCTTTGATGCCATTTATTTCTTATAGTTATGACAGTATTGTTTTGTGAGGTGAAGAGAGCTTGCTGCTGGAATTTAGATTATTTGATAGGCAACGTGGTTGAAAAAAAATCGAGACCCCTGTTCATTCCAGATTGAGATTGACGTGTCTCCAAAAACGTCCACCCTTATGGACTCACAGACTTTGAGAAACGTTCCCGCTAAGTGTGTGAGGGCTTAGGGCTGTCCCATTGTCAAATTGTAGAGTGTATGAGGTCTCTCTGTCAAACATTTGGAGTCCTTTATGTCGCCTGACAGTACTGCACTTCTGCAGACTTTTCCTAAGGGAATTACCCACAGTTCATATCATTGTGACAGTCCAAAATGGCGGCGGCCCAGCACAGCAGCTTGGCGTATTGGTTCCATAGCAGTATCAATAGAGTGTCCCCTCTTGGCATTCCATACTCTTTGATTAGGGCCGGGATCCTCTGCCTGTCGGCCACCGTATTTTCAGAGTAACGTGCCCATGCGCCAGATTCCTTGTTTTTGGTGACATTTCTAGTGAGAGCTCAGTGTCTAAACTACGACAGAAGGCATTTGATACATTATATAATTCATTATAAACCACTATGCTTCAGTTCTTGGTGAGTTCAGAAAAAAAGTGATTCAGGCTAGCAATCTGATGTGAATCTGTTCGGTTGCAGCCTCAGTAGTAGCGTATAACATAAACCTAGCTAGGTAGGAATAGCTCGCTAGCCCCTTCGGTTATCCAATATGCTAGCTAGCTGGCCAGCAACATCGGCCTAGCTAGAACGATCAGTTGTCATCCAAAAATCATCCGATGGTCTGCTTTATGTATTATGATTGCAAATGTTAGACAGTTAATAGCGTCCATCAACCGCGCCGTTTCTAGCCACTAGATACACATTTCTTGAGTCTGGAACTTGACAGATTAGAGTAACGTTGCCCCCGTGTGGTTGTATTTCGATACTACAGCCTATTTCTGTTTTCTCAAGTGGTCGCAGATGTCAGGCTAATAATGTTTCTTGTTCAGGCTGGCTTTACCTTGGGGAACGTCGTTGGGATGTACCTCGCTCAAAACTACGAGGTAAGTTACTATCATGGATGTATTAATAGGTTACTACCTATTAATACATCCATGGTTACTACCCGTTTTGTGGCTACCACAAACCTGTTACACCAGGCTAGATTTAGCCTACTTTTCCAGGACCCAGAAAGATTATGTGAAGACTTCATTTGCAAGAACAGATATGTGTTTTGATTCATTTTGGTAAATCATTTTTCAATCAAATATCAATCAAAGCAAAGAAGAGTCTTCTCCTCAAAATGTATAAAAATGGGAAAAACGCACGTTATTGCAGATTAACTCTTCATGTGCACTACTGTTTTGGACACTTAGGGTTACATCGGTGAACTCCTCCTATAACATGTTATCTACACACACACACACACACAGTCAAAGCTTGGCTAACATTGCACCTAATTAACCAAACCTTCTGTTCAAGGTGCCCAACATTTCAAAGAAGATAGAGGCCTTCAAGAAAGATGTAGAAGCTAAGAAGAAACCACCAGAGTGATGTGAGAGGAACCAGACGAGACAATTCAACACAAAACTGATGTTGGAGAGTGGAAAACTGAGAACTGATGAGATGGACAGACAGAGCAATGCACATCACAGTTGATATGTATTTAAAAAGATCGAGAGAAGAAAAAAAGGAAAATTATTATTTGTATCTTGGCCAAGGGATAAATTGTAAAAAACAAATTAATATTCTCCATTTGGGACATTATAATGTATTCTTAAATTACATTCTTTTTTATGTTTTACTAATTGGTTTCAAAAGAAAAGGAAGGTTGCACACACACACTATCTGCTCCAGTCCATCTCTTATAGAGAAACCAATGTTTCAACACTGCCTTGGCTTCGTCAGGACAAATGTATGCAAGGTCATTCCCGGCCTAGACGGACAAGCCGGGCTGTCATTGGAGGAAATGGTGTTTAAAGATCAAAACCCTGGTGCCTTTTATTTGATATATTTACTGTATCTATTCCAAGCTTAATTGGGAGTGCTGTTACTGCATTGGAGGGGTGTGTCGGGGTTAGCTAACACCAGCTTATAGGTATGGTTCTCTTTAGAAAGCTTTGTTGTGAATCGATTGATGTTGTTGGGGCTGAGTGCTGTTCTCTTTAACTTTTACTCAAAGTGTTGGGGCGGCCGATAAGCCTGTGCTAATAAAGATGCCTAATTTGAAGCAGAGCTGGTTGATGCTGCCAGGGAAAGGGATGCCTGGGGCCCCCTGCTGGAACTGCTGCCTCCGCGACCCGACCCCGGATAAGCGGATGAAGATGGATGGATGGATGGATGGAATTTGAAGCAGTCTCCCGGTCGTATGTTAAAAATATATTATGACAGATCTTCAAAAGGCACTGCAGGCTACATTTTCTAAACATCCATCCATCCCCGTGCCTTATATGGCTCTGGCCATTCATTTTATGCATTCCTATGTAAACATTTTAGTCCCAGACTGCCATCTAGTGGTAAAATAAAACCATTGAATGCAGATTGAGACGTCCAGTTGCTCCATGTTGAGGTTTGGTGGTCTCGTGACTGTAAAAGCAGTCACTCATCTCTGCCTTACACTGCATTCTAATGGAACTTTACATAAAATGGAATGTTCAGGGTAGGTTCAATGTCGCATATCATTTTAATCAGTAGCCTTCAAAAAAGTACACACTAAATAGAGGTGAAAAATCTATAAAAAATAACATTTTATATTGTTAAATAGCTAAGCAAAGCCAGTACAGTTATATAACAAAGTTTGAAATGCCTGCCAGGGGGCTATCGGAAAAATGTGTGACACATGGTATATCATTCCTTATGACATACCAAGCTGTATGCAAAATGTTCCATATTTATTGCAAAGTGCATGATCACTCCATTGTAGGCACTGTGGCAACCCAAGGGCTTTTGTCCACCAAAATGGATGGCCTGGAACTACAACTAATAAAATGGACGCCGCCCTGGAACTCTAACTCCCCGGACCCCTCAGGCTGTGGTTTGCACCTGGCTGATCCTGCGCACCTGAGCTCAATGAGCAATCAGCCAGGGGACTGATTAAAACTGAAGCCAGAAGGAAAGGAGAGAGGAAGCTACAGAGCTATTAGGATATGATTTATTTTTGTTTAAAAAGAATGTTTGATTAGTAGTTTAATTCATGTTATTAAAGAGTCGAACCCCGGTCTGTTTTATAAGACGTCTCCTGGTCTACGTCCATGCTGCTGCTGTTGTGATGGTTTGTTGGTCAACCCTTTCCCCGGGGCTGTCGCAGTATACCCTCACCTGCTCTGGCCTTTGGTAGAGTAGCCTACTAAAGATTAGCCTTACTTTTCACAATAGTTGCTAGAATCTGATAGTGAGTCCTTGTGTTACATGCATAACTCACTTTATGGAACCCAGCATTCTGATGATGAAGTTGTAATTTCAAAGCACTCAAAGTACACAGTACTAATACAGTGATGAGATATCCAAGTCCCTTTAGATATCCAAGTCCCTTGAACCAAGTTTTAACAGTTCTTTAATTGTTAATCTTATTTTTGGCAGTCCCCCCTTTGAATAGAGATAAGCAAAGTTAATTTGTACAAAAAACAAGAAATTAAGGCCATCTTCTCCTTCCTTTTTTCTCTCAAGTGCAGTGAATGTAGCCTACGGTGCATACAGTATGTACTGTAAGCTACTGTATGGATGTCCTGTCCCTCAGTGGACATCTTCTCGGATGATCTCTGCCGTGTCACAGAGCGTGGTGTACTGTCCCGCCTTGCCCTCTGCGCTGTACGTTACCGGGGGCAACTCCACATTCTTCCTCAGCTGCCGTAGAATCGCCACACTCAGACACACCGACACCCCCTGAGAACAGACACACACACACGTCAGTGTAACGCTACTGAACTGACAGGGTCAGGTCAAGGTGATAGAGGAGGCGAGATGCACTCCTTTAGCATTCTGAGTTTGCACAATTTTTGAATTATACCACATTACGTTTCATTGTGGATGGCACACTTAGACAAGCACACATCTACAGTATTGTAAACATGTCATGAATCTCTCTAAGGCGTTGTACAAACAGCACGTACCCATAGAAATACGAGTCCAAAACATGTGCCTATAACGGCATCAAATCCAGACGTCATTTGAGCCAGCAGGATGGGTGAGCATGGCTGGGGGGTGGGGGGGGGACAAAGAATACACATGAATACAAACTGTGGCAAAAATATTTTATAACATGTCTACCCCTCCCATTCTCTCTTATTGCGACACTGCATATCTGGTGGTTAGGAGAATCCCCTACAGCCCTGCTGTGGTGGTGTGTCCGTCTGGTTTCCTGTTTAGAAGTCTGAGTAGGTGTTGTAAGGTGGGATCGAACCTGTGCGTATACAGTCATGGGCTTGCCCTGGTCGTCCAGGATGGCGTGTGTAGCATTCCATACAGCCTCAACCTGAAACCAAGAGAATTTGATGTAAACATGAAAATGTATCTAGATAGATGTGATTTGGTTGGTCTGATCCTCCATAGTAAAGAATGAGCATCCCTTTCACATATTTCTGGGCTAACTTTGCTTTTCTGCTCGTTTAACTTATCTGTGGTCCTTGCACCTGCACCCCTACCAACGCACGCACACACACTCATGCACACACATGCACACACTCACACACACTCACACACATGCACACACTCACACACACTCACACACATGCACGCACACACACACGCACGCACGCATGCCCACACACACACACACACTCACATGAGTAACTCCTTACTTAATTATTTTTAAAACAATTGTTACAGATGCATAGCAGACAATCTTCTTCAAAAACACCTATATTCCTGCTAAAGACAGCCTGGTTGGCTGGATTTGAATCTAGATCTCCAGTAGGCAAGGTTATTGTGGAGAAGCCCTTGTGCTCCAGTAGTCTGTCTCATACTCACACATGCAACGCTCCCATCCTGGTCACACAGACAGGACTCGGGGACGTCCGAGCCCCAGTCCTGGTAGCCGTTCTCCAACCCACAGCACTTCAGCTGGGGGAGACAGACACACAGCGGCCGATTACAGATCCACATCACACCAACACAGAGGAAGAGCATGGCACAGCTGGGAGGGAGGGAGGGAGGGAGGGAGGGAGGGGGAGAGAGAAATCATCTTTATGAGGAAATAGAGGAAGACCTGAGGTGACTTACAGTCATCTGCAAGTGGTAGAGCTGAAACGGATCCATCTGCGACATGGCCTCTCTGTGACTGTGAATGATCTTGGGAGAACGTTTTCATTCAGAGTTTGAATTATACTTATAGCTCCTCTCTGTGACTGTGACCTTGGCAGAACAACGTTTGAATTATACTCGTAGTTCATGGGATTGTCGGGAGGCAAAGTACATGTGTTCTTACTATCACAGGGGTGTGGGGAAGTCAATCAAGTATATCAAATAATTAATTATATAAAATATTCCTGAGATTCATGACTCATGGTATGATTCATGGCAGTAAGAGACTTGTTTACAAACAAAAGGGCTAAAACTTATAATATGTACATTTAAGGCACAGGGGCAGAGCAAAGTTACAGGTTTTGACAACACAGACAGAAATGAAAGAAATGTTGGAATAACAAGACGTGGCAACTAGTAGGGATGAAGTTGGATGCTATTAGGACGCTATGGCTCAATGAAACAATCTGATATCAGGTGGTTTTAATTAGTTTTGACAAAATGTGAAAAAATATATATATATTGTAGCTTTAAGCGTATTTCATGCAAAAAAAACTGTCATTAGAACTCAACTGAAACTCATAAAAATGTGATTGAAGGTGTGAAAAAACGTAATACACGTCTTGAAATTCAAAGGGGGCAAATCATGCTGTCTCGGGGAACAGGGGGTAATAACCTACAAGGCAAGAAGCCAAGACCTGAGGGATGTCGCTTCGCTAACCACCACCATTTGGAATGGAATTCCAAGTACGAGATCATTCTACCTACTGTTCACATTGAAGAATGAGGAAATACACTCCATATTTCATTCAACTAGCTGCCAAAGGTCACGATGGAGACCCCAGAGTTGGGCTGTGTCCTACCTGGTTCCGCGCAGGAAAGCTCTTCCCCAGATCTACAAATGTGAGCAAGGATGCGATCCCCATCCCAGCAGCGAACTGAGGACACACAAGGTCAGGTTCAAGGACAACAGGAAACATTCAGATTATTATGCTGAGGATCATTTCCCAAAAACATAATATACATTTTACTATATGGCCCCTACAGGCCTGTGAGAGGGCTATGGGATATTGGGATAGTGTCGCAGAAGAAGCTGAAATTATGAGCTTACGAGAATCAACGCCCATTGCTTCTCCTTGGCAGCTCCATACACCCCAAAGATGGACAGGATCACAGTGGAGACTGCTAGCGTGTACAGTAATACAAGGACCACTATTATCTCTCCATGCTGTGTGTTAGAGAGAGGACAACTTCACTATAGCAATACTGCATATGAAAACCAACAGGTTGTCTGTTTAATACCATCATCCACTCCAAGCAAATATATTTCTGGTGTGTGCATCTAAAATATTATAATAATTTCATAGGCCTATAAGTATGACAATAGTATACTTACTTCATCTTGCAGGAGTAGCCCTGTATATCCATGAAGATATATTAGTAAAGCCAGCAGTAGTGCACTTATTATCTGTAAACAACAGAACAAGTTGTAGTATTAAATGTATCTGTCCTCTAAACTTTATATCCTACTGTTTTATGAGTTCTGTACAAATATATTTTTATGGAATAATGATAATAGTAGGATAATATATTTTATTTGTTTTTCTATTATTATTATCATGATTATTATCATGATTGTTATCATGATTGTTGTCGTCGTCGTTGTTGTTGTTAATATTATTATTATTATTATTATTATTATTATTAATCTTTAAAAACAGAGCCAGCTTGCTATCGCTTGTTGTTTGTATGTGAAAATAAAATAAATCCGCCTGACTGACACTGATTAGTAGATGGTTTAGGGTTACAGGGTTAGGGTTACAGATTACAGCAATGTGATATGAATTTATTATGTTTCCAGTGGACCTATATGCAGAATAATCGCTGGATTATGTTGCATTATACACAAGCAGCATCATCATCTGATTTGTCAACTATCCTACACTGAGTATGTCCAGCAGACCACCACTTACCCCGATCAACGTTGCCAAGGAAATGAAGCATATTTTCAAACAGACATTCGCTTTTCCCATTCTTAGCCCTGAAAACGCGCCAGTTCATGGAACAATGTTTAAATTGAGACACATTAGATGACTATCTGCAAAGAGACGGAAACATCAGCTTGTGATTGTCTTCATTCTACTCAACAACTTGTCATGTTGAGGGCTGTAGTATTCTGTGTGGGAGGGACTGGGCTGGTCACTTACAAGGTGGCCAATGGGAGAAACAGGTTTCTTTTGGAACGTATATGTACGTATGTAATTATAGGCTTACTGCGAAAAGTGTGTGTGTGTGTGTGTGTGTGTGTGTGTGTGTGTGTGTGTGTGTGTGTGTGTGTGTGTGTGTGTGTGTGTGTGTGTGTGTGTGGTGTGTATGAGGCATAAGTATAAGAGCACATTCACATACGATGTGTTCACATTTGCTGACACAATCTCTCTCTCTCGCTCTCTCTCTGTCTTTCTGTCTTACATGTTATGTCTTTTTCTCTGTCTCTCCCTCCTAAGTCTAATTAGACTTTACTGCAACGTTGCAGAAACATTGGCAAAATGGGTCCCTGCAACGTCATTAAATAACGTTTATTTAACGTTTATTAGGCTAGCAATCGGGCTATCCCGTGACGTCACTGCTTGCTTGGTTCACAGTTGAAGTAGAAGGATTCTTTGCCAAACTGCTCCTGTCTTTTTTCTTCTTTTTAAAAAAAAAATTTTTCGCTTATATCCTTCATATTGTACTGTATGTTGAGGTTAATAACTCATCTTAGAAATGTTATTGATTGTATATTTCCCTGTTTGTTATAAATTGAATGCTTTTTCATTAATTAAAAAAAAAAAGTAGGCAGGATTCTCTATCACTGCGACCCATGGTGGAAATCATGTGTTTAAAGGTGCCATCTCCTCCGGAATGTAATCAATGAAATAAGAGATTTGACACATGAATGCTCAATACAGATAAAAACAAAACAACCAATAACACTTCTGATCAAGTGAAATGATTGGAATGACCTGTCAAACTGCCTAATCAACCTGCACACAATTTGATGTTTCTTTTCTAATCTACTAACGGTTTATGCCCCGAAAACAGAGCTGGAGGGAGAGCACCTTTAAATTACACCCTCATGAGCAACTGGACTTTAGTTTTACATTTTCATAGTCACAGCTAATTATTTAATATAATTCGGATTGTGATTGAAAATCAACTATGATCAGCAGAATCAATAAAGTTTGTCTCCAAGTATTTGCCGTTTAAGGCATTCTACTAACTTTTCGGTGTCGACCAAGATATAATTTTTCAAAAGACGTGTCTATGAGAAATCCCATTCATTCTCTCGGCATTATGGAACGCTACCACTAGGGGGCGATGAGATTACTTTCCCTCCCTATAGATGGGTTCGCCGCCTACGTCACAGCAGAGTGCGCACGCAGCCTCTAGGCAAACGAACTCTCTAGCCACAGTAGCCAGGAGCTCCGTTTCATGTAGCTAATTATGCCTCAAAGCCGCTGTGCTGTGAACTGTACAAACAGAAAAGGACAAGATGATGGCCTCAGATTCTTCAGCATCCCCTCGAGATGTCACCCTTTTCAGAGGAACCGCCGAAAGCTGTGGTTTAAAGCCATAAAGAGAGCAGTTTGGGGACCAACAAACACTTTTTTGTGTGGTGCGCACTTCATCTCTGGTAAGTTATCTAGCTAACGTCACCTCGGGGTTTATTTCTCATCAAATAACATTGATTTGACTGTTGGTTTAGCTATTTATTTGTTTACTTACCGGTAATATAAGATTTAAAGGACAATGCTCGTTTTTGACAACCTGGACCTTATTTACGACATATTATAAGACGTTTGACTCACCGAGATCACTTGGCGCAAGCCAGTATATCCATGTAATGGCGGTGGTGGGGGCACTTAGAATGCAGTTTCTAAAAATCTATTTTCTGCCGCGAAACGGTTGTTTTCATCAATATACTTCATGAATCGCTAGTTGTGCTTACATAGAGCATAGGCCTGTGGTGGTTGTTCACATGCCTCTGTAATATGATCTTATGAAACGTCTTTCGAAACGAAATAGCTTCCTCACTTGCTCCAGCACGCATGCGCACAGCGTGCTGGAGCAACGATTGCGCGCTGTGCAAGGAAGCTATTTCGTTTCGCGGCATAAATGTCATATAGGTGGCAATAGTGAATATATGGATTTCTCTAAAAGGCACTTAATGTCATATAGGTTGGATAAGAAGCACTTATAGTAATATATAGGTGGCGCCAGTCTGCCACAGCGACACACTGGAAAATTCCCAGTGTCCTGGCTTAAAGACAACCTAGGCCTGTCTGTATTTTCCCACCCCTTCAGTATGTCTATGTGTGTGCATTTGAAATTCACTATAATATACCTGTGATTATACCTGTGATTATAATGGTCAAAATATACTATAGTACAGAGCAGACAGGGCAACAGGGATACTGGATTTGGACATGTCAGTGAGCTTCTTGTC
Organism: Borostomias antarcticus; assembly: GCF_949987555.1. NCBI lineage: Eukaryota > Metazoa > Chordata > Actinopteri > Stomiiformes > Stomiidae > Borostomias > Borostomias antarcticus. The sequence continues at coordinate 1,277,531 of NC_140246.1, read as the reverse complement.
TTTGAAATCGAGAGTTTAACATGTTTTTTCAAGATGCCCATCCACATCCATTGTATGACCAAAACGGTGGTAGAGCAATTATCAGACTTTCTCAAAAGTGCTAGTTTTGTCAACGTTTTTGATGTGAACCATTGTATATGATCATAAGTGACCTTAAAACAGGGCTAAACATGCATTTTACCTTTACTACTCCTTTAATGAAGAACTGTTAGTACTTGGTTCCAGGGATTGTGGTGGATTGCGGTGTTGAGGACATGGGTGGAGGGAGGGAGCTTCAAATGTTAGTCATAGGTAAGTGGTCAGAGGTTGTGGTTGTGTCTGGAATAAAGAGACTGGCGTATCTCACCACTGTGTTTCTGCTCTATCCATTTGGCTGCTTTCTAATGGTACACTTTTATCATCAAAATGCTGTTTTCGGTTAGACGTTATGAAGTGAATTATACATGTATTGTTAATGTAAAGGGGGCGGCTGTAGCTCAGTTGGTAGAGCGGGTCGTTCAGTGATCGAAGGGTCAGTGGTTCGAATCCCAGCTCTGACTGTCCACATGTCGAAGTGTCCTTGAGTAAGACACCTAACCCCAAATTGCTCCCAATGAGCAGGTTAGCACCTTGCATGGCAGCTACTGCCATTGGTGTGTGAATGTGCGTGTGAATGGGTGAATGAGAGGCCATTGTAAAGCGCTTTGAGTGCCGCTAAGGTGGAAAAGCGCTATATAAGTGCAGTCCATTTACCATGTATTGTTTACCATTTACTGTTACGGGGTTGAATTCCAACTTCTTTAGGTTCCCTTTCTGCTTTTCTTTTCCTACTCTCTCTCTCTCTCTCTCTCTCTCTCTCTCTCTTTCCCCAATCCAACCTTTCTGTTCTGCTTTGTCATCCAGTTTCTCTACCTCTTCTCTCTTCCTCCTTAATATGAGAAGGAACCTCTTCTCTCTTCCTCCTTAATATGAGAAGGAACGAACGGTTCAATTTCTCACAACTTTGTCAATCGTTTTGTTCCGAATGACATCATATACCGATGTATTGGGGTCCTGGGGCTAAAGATCACACGCACCGGACGTGTGGATGAGCAGATTGTTGGTTTCAGAGGCAATTGCAGTTTCGAACAATGTAGATCTGGTGGAATAGTGTGAATGAAATTCAAGTCATCACCCATGTGCTCACTCCAAAAATAGTTTTTCTGTTTTCCTACTTGATTGATGTTCCTGAAGTTCTCTGAGTTTATTGTTTACAACGTTTGTGGAAACCAGAAGTTAACTCCATTCCCACAGAAGAAATCTGTTTATCCAGACCAGTTGGTCTGTAACGTCACTCACATCCCCTGTACCCCCCTATAAAGAGTTCTCCCTTTCTCAGTATCCTTGCTCTGACTAATGGAAACCCTTCCTGTGTGAGAGACCGCTTGCAAACATAACAGAATAAAACTATTGTCTTTGTTTAAAACCAGCTTGACCGACCACTCAGCGTGTTCTTTGAAATCTAAACTAAACCAAGTAAGGTTTTTCCTTTACAATAGTGACGCAGAGACCAGCTATCCTCTCAAAGGTGAGATGTACCTTGGCAGACGACCTGGAGAGCAACGAAAACTAGTTCAAGGGTTCCATGTGGTCAAAGAGCTTGTGGGGCCTTGGTGCAGAAGTGGCAGAAATGTCTCAGACGTTATTAGCTGAAACCTTACTAGAAGATGGACTGACAGGCAGTATGTTGGCACTATCACATCAAACAAACGGAGTTGATGATGGCTTACAATGACAGAGAGATCGAAAGTTCACAGTTTGGCTTTCTTGGGCATCTTACCATGATGTCATACTGTATGTACAGTACCAGCTAAATTAAAATAAATACTGGCTCTGTCCTCCATGCACCATGACACCAAAGCTGAAGAGGAGAGGCAGAAACCAGAGATCATACTACACTACAATGCAACCAAAACGGATGTGTTTGATTAATCTATGTGTCAGAAATGTCCACAGCCAGAATAAAGATAAACAGATTGTCTATGGTTTATAGTTTGTTCGTGAACATGGTAGATGTTGCCAGTGCCGTCTTCATCATCTGGATGTCAATTCCAGATTGGATTTTTTCTTCTACCTGAGACAGCTGGGGCATGCTGGTCCTGCCACTCAGACAGAGATCTGGTCCTGCCACTCAGACAGAGATCTGGTCCTGCCACTCAGACAGAGATCTGGTCCTGCCACTCAGACAGAGAGTGATCTGGTCCTGCCACTCAGACAGAGAGAGATCTGGTCCTGCCACTCAGACAGAGAGTGATCTGGTCCTGCCACTCAGACAGAGAGAGATCTGGTCCTGCCACTCAGACAGAGATCTGGTCCTGCCACGCAGACAGAGAGAGATCTGGTCCTGCCACTCAGACAGAGAGAGATCTGGTCCTGCCACTCAGACAGAGATCTGGTCCTGCCACTCAGACAGAGATCTGGTCCTGCCACGCAGACAGAGGAGATCTGGTCCTGCCACGCAGACAGAGAGAGATCTGGTCCTGCCACTCAGACAGAGATCTGGTCCTGCCACGCAGACAGAGAGAGATCTGGTCCTGCCACTCAGACAGAGATCTGGTCCTGCCACTCAGACAGAGGAGATCTGGTCCTGCCACTCAGACAGAGAGAGATCTGGTCCTGCCACTCAGACAGAGATCTGGTCCTGCCACTCAGACAGAGGAGATCTGGTCCTGCCACTCAGACAGAGAGAGATCTGGTCCTGCCACTCAGACAGAGAGAGATCTGGTCCTGCCACGCAGACAGAGAGAGATCTGGTCCTGCCACGCAGACAGAGAGAGATCTGGTCCTGCCACTCAGACAGAGAGAGATCTGGTCCTGCCACTCAGACAGAGAGAGATCTGGTCCTGCCACTCAGACAGAGATCTGGTCCTGCCACTCAGAGAGAGATCTGGTCCTGCCACTCAGACAGAGAGAGATCTGGTCCTGCCACTCAGAGAGAGATCTGGTCCTGCCACTCAGACAGAGAGAGATCTGGTCCTGCCACGCAGACAGAGAGAGATCTGGTCCTGCCACGCAGACAGAGAGAGATCTGGTCCTGCCACTCAGACAGAGAGAGATCTGGTCCTGCCACTCAGACAGAGAGAGATCTGGTCCTGCCACGCAGACAGAGAGAGATCTGGTCCTGCCACTCAGACAGAGAGAGATCTGGTCCTGCCACTCAGACAGAGGAGATCTGGTCCTGCCACGCAGACAGAGAGAGATCTGGTCCTGCCACTCAGACAGAGAGAGATCTGGTCCTGCCACTCAGACAGAGAGAGATCTGGCCCTGCCACTCAGACAGAGATCTGGTCCTGCCACTCAGACAGAGAGAGATCTGGTCCTGCCACTCAGACAGAGAGAGATCTGGTCCTGCCACTCAGACAGAGATCTGGTCCTGCCACTCAGACAGAGGAGATCTGGTCCTGCCACTCAGACAGAGAGAGATCTGGTCCTGCCACTCAGACAGAGATCTGGTCCTGCCACTCAGACAGAGAGAGATCTGGTCCTGCCACTCAGACAGAGAGAGATCTGGTCCTGCCACTCAGACAGAGAGAGATCTGGTCCTGCCACTCAGACAGAGAGAGATCTGGTCCTGCCACTCAGAGAGAGATCTGGTCCTGTCACTCAGAGAGAGATCTGGTCCTGCCACGCAGACAGAGAGAGATCTGGTCCTGCCACTCAGACAGAGAGAGATCTGGTCCTGCCACTCAGACAGAGAGAGATCTGGTCCTGCCACGCAGACAGAGAGAGATCTGGTCCTGCCACTCAGACAGAGATCTGGTCCTGCCACTCAGACAGAGAGAGATCTGGTCCTGCCACGCAGACAGAGATCTGGTCCTGCCACTCAGACAGAGGAGATCTGGTCCTGCCACTCAGACAGAGAGAGATCTGGTCCTGCCACTCAGACAGAGATCTGGTCCTGCCACTCAGACAGAGAGAGATCTGGTCCTGCCACTCAGACAGAGAGAGATCTGGTCCTGCCACGCAGACAGAGAGAGATCTGGTCCTGCCACGCAGACAGAGAGAGATCTGGTCCTGCCACGCAGACAGAGAGAGATCTGGTCCTGCCACTCAGACAGAGGAGATCTGGTCCTGCCACGCTCCAGCCCCGACCCCAGCAGCAGTGACCATGATGGGAGTGAACTCCACCTGCTGCTGTTGTCCAACTAATTTTAATCATTCAACATTCAATTTATTTTGACAGGGGTTCACACTGAGACCAAGGTCTGTCTACTTTTGTACTGAGAGCCAAATTAAATTTTAAAAAGTGTTGAAAATGTAATGACTTGGTTTGTTTAAACTATTTCTAGTATTATAGTTACCATACCATACCATACCATTTTATTTATAGAGCACATTTAAAAACAACAAAGTTGACCAAAGTGCTGTACAAGTCAAACAACAATAATACACAAAGAACACATAGTAAAACATACGCAGTATGTCACATAAAAAAGGACAAGTCTCTTAGGCCATGTCAGGAAAACGCCAAAGAATATAAGTGAGTTTTGAGGCGTGATTTAAACACCTGCAGAGTGGGGGCCTGTCTAACATGCAGGGGTAGCTCATTCCAGAGCTTAGGGGCGGTTAAAATGGGGGTTAAAATGACCCTGGTTAGTTTCACCATATAAATATGGGTTAGGGTTAGGGTTGACCCTAACCCTAACATAGTACTATACATACCGGTATGCATCGCAGGCTACATTCACACACTCTAACATTAAAACTAGCTCACAGATTTGTATAAAATGGTGCATTTGGCCAGGTGTCAGTACAAACAAACCTTTCCACTTCCTTATGAAACTTTGATTTCCTCTTAATGAAGATCTGTTAGCACTTGTTTACAGGAAATGTGGTGGATTGTGGTGTTGAGGGAGCTTCAGCTGTTACTGTCGTCAGAGGTTGTGATCATGTCTGGAATAAAGGGAATATCTCATAGATAGATAGGTACTTAGCACTGTCGCCTCACAGCAAGAAGGTCCTGGGTTACCTTCCTGCTTTGGATGATGTCAGGCCTCTGTACTCCTCCTCCTGTCCTCCTCGTACACATCTGACAATAGCAGAGTCGTCCGGGTACCTCAGCAGGTGGCACGTCTGAGTTGTAGCTGAAATCCCAAGTACAGTAGGACTCCTCTTATCCGAACCCAACGGGACCGAAGGTCGTTCGTATCTCTGAAATGTCCGGATGACTGAAACTTATGTTAAAATGCACCAAATTCAATAAGTGGTATACTTGTTCCATATAGACTCATAATAGACCGATAAATAACCTTAATTACTTGTGAAAATGCATCAAAATTACAATCAAATAGCCAACTAAACTCATATATCCTAGCCTATAATAGACCAGTAGCCTATAATAAAATAACTGAATTTCCAATTGAGTGCGTGCTTTGATCAAATACAGTACTTTATTCTTAAATGAGGCGTACGCTGCATCGATAGGCTACTGTATTTGTAGAACAAAATGGTATAGCCTAAAAACAACCCAACATAATGTAACCCAGGTATATTTATAGGCTGGACACAGTGTAGAATACAAAAATATTTCCTTTATTTTTTAAATACAATAACAATAACATTAAAATACTTTTATTCTACACATATAAGATTCCTTGAGAGCAATGACATAGAAAATAGATATATAGGACAGTCGAGGTACCACTAAGGCCCACCACTGACTCTTAAGCTGGCTTGGCTTCTGGCCGATGACTGCGGTGAGAGAAGGGGGTTAATAAGTATGGTGACTACACTACACTCTGCCTTACTGGCTACACTTCACCTCCTCAGAGCAACCCAGACACTGCACCTCCGTAGAGCAACCCAGACACTGCAGACCAACCCAACTGGTGCAAAAGGCCCCAACATTTTAGAACAGCCTCCGCCAGGTAAACCAACTGCACACCTAATATCAGCGAGTGGGGAGATGGCTGGAGCATACAATAGAATACAAAAAGGATAAAGAAAATAAACACACAGCCAACTAGCCCCGCACTCAAATCATCCAATCTCACAAGGCCAACTGTGAGCGAAAGACTGTAAGCTCACTTGCGGTGGCCAGTCAGCTGATTTGCAACATAAACTAAAAAGAAAAAAAGGAACAGTGGTCCAACATTAGCACTTTCTTCCCCGTAAACCGGATGCTTCTAGGTAGCTACCCACATCCATTCAACAGCCACACTCTCTGCAACTGCCTGTTGCGCAACTGGTTTAACCACCCCGATTGCAACAGCACAGCCCACAAGCAACGACACCAAACTTTCCCCCGCACCTCGACACTGGCGAGGCGTGAGAACCGGAAAGAGAGACTGGTCGCTGCCTCTCTGCCTGTGTTAAATACCTGTACATCACTAATGGTTAATTATCTGCCTCCCTCTACTGGCTACAATTAGAGCAAATTATAATCAAGAAATAAATAAATGAAATGACAGACAAGTTGTCGTGTCCTATAGGCTATTGTAGCCTAAAAGAAAGTCTCTAAAACAACCGATGTAGGCTAACGTGGCCTAGGCTGTAGGCTATTATTTAACAAATACAGTAGATTTAGTAGGCTAATCTATGCTCACAACACGTCTGTGTTCCTGAAGTCCATTAACTGGGAACGAAAAATGACTCGATGCTCCTCTGCTTCAGGGTGCTGACGCGCTTTCTGACTACCAAGGAATGCAGCTCTCACGCAGCAGACTCGTTTGCGTTTTATGCTCGACATTGAGGGGCGAATTCACTAAAGGATTGTGCAGCTTTTCCTGACGCAAAGCCTGTGCAAATAAGTCAAAAATGATGTTTGCTATTCACAAAGCCCTCGCAAAGGGTGAAATACGGTGTTAACTGCGTTGCGTTCGTCATTGCGTTTCTCTGCGCCGGTGTTATTAGCTCATATTTAAATTAGGTAATATGGGCGGAGAATTTCTATGCAAATGAACATTATTGCAAAACCCGCCCAATTCACAAAGATCGGCGCAAATTGCCTCACGCAGTTAAAGTGAAATTAATTGCGTTTTCAGAGACGTGGTGGTATTTAAGCGCAAGGGGTGTGTCATGGCCAGCCTTTCCACTGATCATGGCAGCAGTGATTGTTGTGAGGCGAATTCGGAATCGCAATGCCAGGCATGTTGTTCGTGAGAGAATATTTAGAAGAAGGTCACTTTTTGATTTAACACTAGAACCACCGCGGTAACTGTTTGGACGCCAGAGCGCGCAGCTCTTCAGCCAACTGGAGGATGAAGTCGCGTCTGGGGAGGCTCAGTTGACTATGCGTCTCTCCACCCGTCCCCAGCGAGTCCAAGCTCCCCCAATGAATAATACTTATTTATAATAGCCTACATAGCACGAAACTGTGCGTATAATAGTCTATACGCGAAACTGCGCATTCCCTATAGCTGTTCATTGAACGGCTGGGGGCCGATATTGGTATAAATAAATAAAAACATAGCCTACACAATATTTTTTTTATTTGAATGGTCTTGAAAATATTTTGCTTTTGTATCATAGGTGACGGCAGGTATCATCTTCAGCCATGGATGATGACTCCCGTGCGTAATCCTTCCAACGTTGGAGAGGCGGCGTACAACTGGGCTCACATCAGGACGCGCGGTGTGATTGAGTGCACATTTGGAATCCTGAAAAGCCGTTTAGATGCCTAGATCGTACCGGTGGGGCAATGTTATACACTCCCCCAAAAGTATGCCAGATCATAGTGCTGCAACTTGCATAACATAAAATGACAATTTTTTCTTTGTTCGTCTTTTCAAATCATTCCACCTCCGTTTGCAGTCTTCCGCGTTTACACACACAAATGGCACTGACTGATTGGGAAATTAAACCCCAAATATGATTTTTTGCTGCAGTCGGGATATTTTTTGCGGAAAGCTGTGACATGTTTTTGAACCTCGTCCGTGAGGCCTTCAAGTTCGCTGTCTGAAAATCGTATCTTTCTTTTTCTGTCTGCCATCGTCCAATGATATGCATACGATTTGTATGCGCTGTATGCGCAGTATTTATAGTCATTTCCTATATCAGCAGCAAATTGCACTCAGCCGCAAACACCGAATGGGCGTGTTTGCGCTGGGATATTATTAGCGCAATGTCTTTAGTGAATAGGTTTTTAAAACGGAGCACATAGCTGGCGCAACTGACGCGCAATGTAATGGTGCAATTAGCGGGCGCAATTTGCTTTAGTGAATTCGCCCCTAAGTAACAAAGAAATGAAACGTGACAGTAGGCTACAGCCTACAGGCAACATGTAGGTCTACATACAGTTCTGTTTTTATTCACAGTAGGATACAGTACTGTAATGAAAATCCCACCAGTAACCAGATAGCAGGCTAAAAAAAAATTAAGCCTATCCGGTAGACCGGGAGGTTCGGATCTCTGAAGTTCGGATGACTGGGGTCCTACTGTATAGATAGAGTGTGAACAGGAACGGACCTAAGACAGTCCCTTGGGGAGCTCTAGTGTTGCAGACCACTCTATCTGACACACAGTCCTGAAGTCTCACATATTGTGGTCTGCTCATCAAGTATTCTGTGGTCCAGTTCACCAGGGGGGTGTCCACCTGCACTGACTGTAGCTTGTCCCACAATTGGGGGCTGTATGGTATTAAATGCACTTGAGAAATCAAAGAATAATATTATTATGATCCTCACACTGCTGCCAACCTTATCCAAATGGGAGTGGGCCTTGTATACCATGAAGATGATGGCGTCATCACGGTGTGTCTAGTGTATCCATTTGGCTGCTTTGAAATGGATCATCAAAATGTTTTCAGTTAGGCTACATGAAGTGAATTACACATGTAGCCTACTGTTAGAGAGACTCCCTTTGACTTATTTAGATGCCCTTTTATCATCCCTGCTTATTCTTTTCCTAGTAGAGCGCATTGTTGCTCGGTTATACGGGAGATAACCGAGCAAGAGATGGACAATAGTTCCCTCTTCCTGTATCTCTCGGGGAGACAGACGTTCTCTCGGGGAGACAGACGTTCTCTCGAGGAGACAGACGTTCTCTCGGGGAGACAGACGTTCTCTCGGGGAGACAGACGTTCTCTCGAGGAGACAGACGTTCTCTCGAGGAGACAGACGTTCTCTCGGGGAGACAGACGTTCTCTCGAGGAGACAGACGTTCTCTCGGGGAGACAGACGTTCTCTCGAGGAGACAGACGTTCTCTCGGGGAGACAGACGTTCTCTCGGGGAGACAGACGTTCTCTCGAGGAGACAGACGTTCTCTCGGGGAGACAGACGTTCTCTCGAGGAGACAGACGTTCTCTCGAGGAGACAGACGTTCTCTCGAGGAGACAGACGTTCTCTCGGGGAGACAGACGTTCTCTCGGGGAGACAGACGTTCTCTCGGGGAGACAGACGTTCTCTCGAGGAGACAGACGTTCTCTCGAGGAGACAGACGTTCTCTCGGGGAGACAGACGTTCTCTCGGGGAACGTCTGTCTCACCAACTTAACTCTAACCCCTAACCCTAACCCACGTCACCAACCTTTTCCGTTCTGTCCATTCAGCCAGTTTCTCTGCCTCTTTCTCTTCCTCCTGTCCTGTTGTTGGTTCCTCAAACTCTCTGTCATGGTGGTTATTCACTGCCTTACAGTCTTAAAAGGGGAGGACAGTCTTAAATACACTATAACATTACTATTCCTGATTAATGTCCCTGAGTGGTGGTCTTTGTAGGCGGCTACTCCCCCTGTGATCCAATTTGGAACTCTCCACGTCAGCTGCAACAGTCTGCACAGCCACTGGGGGGCAGTAGATCCTCATCACCATCATTATCACTGGAGGGAAACACGTTTGTAACCACATACATAGAGCACTGTGCAAACTTAATCTAGGGTTAGTTTGATTTTACTCAGTGATTGAGGTGAACTGAAATTCCACGTGTGAGCGTTAGATTGTGTTTCCTAATGATAGACTACAGTCTACATATCAAGAGAGGACATAAAAGGGCATTCATTGTGTCTTCCTGATACATCATTTATAATGAACGGGCTGTCAAGGTAATGCTGCTCACCTCTCCTTTTGCTCCACATCATCCCTCCATCTTTCTCCAGACATTTCACGGCGGTGGACGGAAGGTAGGTCTTTTCCTCCTCGACCCTGTCGGCCATCTCTCTCAAATAGCTGTTTTCTTCCTCCAGTATCTCCATCTCTGTCCTCCATATCTCCTCTTCCACATCTCCCCTCTTCCCTCATCCTCTCCCCCTTGTCTCTTCATCTCCCCAGGGGCGGCGCATGCACTTGGCATACAAGGCAACTGCCTAGGGCACCGAGGCACTAGGGGCGCACAAATCTCCGCTAGAACCCCGCCCCCCCGCTCAACACATCTCCCGACAATCGGAATTGTCCGCTAGCACCCCCCCGCTCAACAACTTGTCAGGGGCACACTGTCGTTGCATCTCCCCCTCCAACCCCTTCGTCTGTCCCCCCTCCCTCTTTCTCTCTTCCATCTCCTCCTTCATCCACTCTCCGTGCTCCCTCACTTTCTTTTCCATGGGTCTCAGCTTCCATATATCTCTCTGCCACGCCTTTCTGTCGTTCACCCTTTCCTCCTCCCCGGACAGCCTCTCTCCTCCTCTCTCTCCCTCCTTCTCTCCTCCTCTCTCTCCCTCCTTCTCTCCTCCTCTTTCTCTCCCTCCTTCTCTCCTCATCTCTCTCCCTCCTTCTCTCCTCCTCTGTCTCTCCCTCCTTCTGAACAGTAGCTCAGGAGCCAGAGGAGCGTCTGGTGATCAGAAGATCCCTGGTTTGACTCCAGCTCCTCCTGCTCCTCCTGGTGGCGTGTGGAAGTGTTCTGGTAGAGTGTGGAAGTGTTCTGGCTGCATGTGGAAGTGTTCTGGTGGTGTGTGGAAGTGTTCTGGGGGTGTGTGGAAGTGTTCTGGCTGCGTGTGGAAGTGTTCTGGTAGAGTGTGGAAGTGTTCTGGCTGCGTGTGGAAGTGTTCTGGTAGCGTGTGGAAGTGTTCTGGCTGCGTGTGGAAGTGTTCTGGTAGAGTGTGAAAGTGTTCTGGTGGTGTGTGGAAGTGTTCTGGCTGCGTGTGGAAGTGTTCTGGTAGAGTGTGGAAGTGTTCTGGTAGAGTGTGGAAGTGTTCTGGCTGCGTGTGGAAGTGTTCTGGTAGAGTGTGGAAGTGTTCTGGTAGAGTGTGGAAGTGTTCTGGTAGAGTGTGGAAGTGTTCTGATAGAGTGTGGAATTGTTCTGGTAGAGTGTGGAAGTGTTCTGGTAGAGTGTGGAAGTGTTCTGGCTGTGTGTGGAAGTGTTCTGGTAGAGTGTGGAAGTGTTCTGGTAGAGTGTGGAAGTGTTCTGGCTGCGTGTGGAAGTGTTCTGGTAGAGTGTGGAAGTGTTCTGGTAGAGTGTGGAAGTGTTCTGGTAGAGTGTGGAAGTGTTCTGGTAGAGTGTGGAAGTGTTCTGGTAGAGTGTGGAAGTGTTCTGGTAGAGTGTGGAAGTGTTCTGGTAGAGTGTGGAAGTGTTCTGGTAGAGTGTGGAAGTGTTCTGGTAGAGTGTGGAAGTGTTCTGATAGAGTGTGGAATTGTTCTGGTAGAGTGTGGAAGTGACTCTGAACCTCAACCTTCTCCCCAAGCTCCGCTGGTAAGGCTGCCCACCATCTTGAATGGGTCAACTGCAGAGGAAACGTTCCACCAAAGCAATCTTTCATCTGGACATGACCTAAGCTTGGGTTTCAGCCGTCATCTGACCATTTTGTTTTGAAATTGAGAAGGAGGTTTTGTTTCAACATATTAATATTACAATGCAACCTATTTCTGAAAATATATACCAAGTCAGTATACATGTAGATGGAACTAGTCTAGCCAGCTATACCAGTTATAGGGGGGGATTGGGAGGGTCTGCTGGCCAACGGTTACTCACATCAAAGATCATGCCTCTCCTCTCTGCTCCCTAGTACGAGGCTCAGGCTCATAGCTGCCACTCTAACAACATCTACAACAGTCTGATACACTTCAAAACAATGCCACAAATGCTTAACGCCCCGATAATGCTATTGCAAGTAAAGTTTTTATCTGAATGCTCTGGGAATATGCACACCATTGGAACATCATGTTCACTCCTAGAAGCAAATGCCCCATCAAAAGTTCCAAATTACCTAAAATAGGATAGTGGGAGAGAGAGAAGACATCCTGTATAATGTGTCATTCAAGGTGCTTCTCTGAAGCACTCCTGCCCCGGAATACCCCTGGTGTCGGGGGAGGGGCAGGGGAGGGGCAGGGGGGAGGAGTTACCTGTCTGCCAGAGCAGGTGAGGCAGGATTTTATTATTTGTGCTGGTGCAGTTGAACAGGTTTGGGGTGGGCGGGGAGAGAGAGAGAGAGAGAGAGAGAGAGAGAAAACAGCCTTGATGTGGGTGTGAATACACACTCAGATAGGTGGATGGAGGAAGAGGATTAGGACGCAGGCAGTCACGCTCAGCAACAGGCAGTCCGATTCAGCCAGGATTAGCAGCAGGCCTGTGGACATGAAACTACTGAGGGAAACACAGAGAATCCGAGCCTCGCTCTCCCTGTGAGACAGTAGCCAAAGGAGTATTATTGGATGTCCTGTGCTTTCTGTCGCCGGGGGAGACGAGGAGGAGCAACACCTGAGAAGGAGCAGTGAAAGAGAGCGCTGTGCTGCCCAGGAACTGAGCCTCTCTGTCCCTAGCAGGAGCCTGTGGGAAGAGAGAGAGGGAGAGAGAGAGAGAGAGAGAGGGAGAGAGAGAGAGAGAGAGAGAGGGAGGGAGAGAGAGAGAGAAGGACTGAACATTCATGTGGCTTAAGTAGCTGATTTGCTCTCCAGTCTGGACGCTGAACTGTTCCGGCTGTGTTCTTAGTTGTGTTCTCGCTGTGATCGAAACTGTCCCGTGACTGTTCCTACACCTCTGGCCCTCGAGAGACTGGATCCACCGAGCGAGAAGGGGCTCTGGTTCTGACTGACTGAGGAGATTCTGGTTCCACACAGCCAAACAGAACTACGCCTGGAAGATTTCTGATCCACACAGGTGCACAAAACAAGACCTCTACCTGGGCCGTTAGATACTACAACCATCATCATCACCATCAGATGTTGTCAGGTGATAGTGGTCATCTGGAAGAGAAGAGGAGTGTGCTGAGGTGAAGAGGCAGCTGGGTCCTCACTCTGCAGCTGGACCCAGGAGGCCCAGACGCACCATATCTTCCGCCTGTTGACCACACCTGTAGTTCCTCTTCACCATGCAGCCGGCAGGACCGGAGCAGGACGACTCCTTCGACTTCCTGTTCAAGATCATCCTGATCGGGGACTCCAACGTGGGGAAGACCTGCGTGGTCCAGAGCTTTAAGTCCGGAGTCTTTTCTGAGAGGCAACAGAACACCATCGGGGTGGACTTTACCGTACGGACGCTGAACATCGAAGGGAAGAAGATTAAGGTTAGAATGCTTCCCTTCCTGTGTGTGTGTGTGTGTGTGTGTGTGTGTGTGTGTGTGTGTGTGTGTGTGTGTGTGTGTGTGTGTGTGTGTGTGTGTGTGTGCGCACATGTGATATAGGGCTGGAATGATATGCTTTTCTGCCGATTCGATTTTTTACAATTTTTTGGGTGCCGATTCGATTTAAATTGCGATTCTTAATCTTACAGTATTGCGATTCGATATTGCCGATTATTGCAATTTTTTGTTTGCTTTTTTAACACCAGACGACTTGAAGTTGGATGGTGGAGGTGTTAACTGTGTATTTTCTTCTCACATTGTCCACCATTCTTCTCTTTCACCTTACACCTTCACCAAAGACATTTCCCCTCTGCTGGAGAAAAGCGCTTACTTTTTTCCACCTCGGCTTATAAACATGGACTGAAATGAAGCATTTTAATTAGGAAAAAAATCGTTTTTTTGAATAAAAAAATCAATTTAAAAATCAGAAGACCAAAAATTGCGATTCTGATGAGAATCGATTATTTCCCCCACCCCTAATGTGATAGTGTATGTTTGTTTATTCTCTGTTTGTGAGGTAGTGTGAGTACACTGGCCTGCATGATGCAGCAACACACCCACAGAGAATGATGCCTATCGGTGTTCAGTGACGAGTCCAGGAGGCTTCTGCTCTCCAGGCCTCACTGCCACAAACAAGTCAGACCACTGGCTCACATGACCAGCTGGGCTGGTTCTCCTGGTTCTAAAACCAGCAGGTATTTTGCCCTCCTCGGCCCGCTCTGCGCTGTCATCTGACAGGGGGAACTGAACGCTAGGTGTTGTTAGTTATACAGTGACCTGAGGCGGTCTCTAAGAGACGTTAGGGCGAAGGCCGAGGCCTGGGGCGGTACATATACTGATCTTCTCACATATTTTCTAGAGGGAAGCAAAAAAAACACAGTTCACAGTTTACCCTGAACAGCTGTTCTAGTAGGGAGACGGAGATCACCCTGAACAGCTGTTCTAGTAGGGAGACGGAGATCACCCTGAACAGCTGTTCTAGTAGGGAGACAGAGATAGTGAGCAGGAATGTGTGTTATGCATCTCCTGCTTCCTCCTGACTAACGTGTTGTCATCTGACAGAAGAACCTGAACGCGGAAGACTGTGGGACTTTCTGCTTTGAAAAGAACTAATCGCTACAGTAAAGTATTTTTTCGGTATCACACACACACACACACACACACACACACACACACACACACACAATTTAAGTTTCACTGCAGTGCTTATCTAGTTCTCTCAGACAACATCAACGCAAACACCTTGCATGTGACAGTTTCATCAGTGGTGTGTATCTGTGACTCTCAGGTCACTTTACATGACAAACCCCCTGTCCCTTCAGGCAGAGGGGGAGGGGCGGGGGTTGGTTTTTGCTCATGTCTCATGATGGCAGTTGTGTCATTGTCAAACAGAGCTTCAGTGGAAATGTACTAGAGGACACTTAGCAGGGCCAGCCCCCTCCACAGGGCAGTCTCAGAGGACACAACTCGGATCATCGGTCACACTTTACAATAAGGGTCACAAAAAACATTAGTTAATTGTTAACTAATGCTTATTTAGGGTTAGGTTAGGTTACTAATGTTAATTAATACCTTAGTTAAGGTTAGGGTTAGGTGAGTTAACCTTAGTTAACATAAATAACATTAGTAAATGGTTAATAGAGACATTAGTTAACTGTTACTTAATGCTTAATAATGCATTAACTAATGCTTATTAATGTACCCTTATTGTAAAGTGTTACCGGATCATCCTGGTAGCTGAGGCTCTTACTGCTGGACTCTCTGACCTTCATCTGAGAGGGCGGGGCTTGAGACAGAACATCCCCATTGAACCTACAGGAAAGCCAAGGCACTCAAACTGGTGATAAGTCCCTCAGGGGATTAGGAGGGATGTGGAGAGAATGCAGAAGGCAGGGACAGAGGAGGACAGAGGAGGACAGGGGAGGAAAGGGTAGGACAGAGGAGGACAGGAGAGGAGATAAGAGGACAGAGAAGGACAGAGAAGGACAGAGGAGGAGAAGGGAGGACAGGGGAGGATGGGGGAGAACAGGGGAGGACAGAGGAGGAGAGGGGAGGAGAGGGGAGGAGAGAGGAGGACAGAGGAAGACCGAGGAGGACAGAAGAGGAGGACAGGGGAGGAGAGACGAGGACAGAGGAGGACAGGGGAGGACAGAGAAGGACAGGGGAGGACAGAGGCAGGTTAACACAGGCGAGCTCTGGAGACAGCCGTGACCTGGTTGCTATGGCAGTTGTTACCATGTTATTACGCAGAGGAGCAGAAGCAGGCATCTCAGAGGGACCAATTGGCAGAGAAAATGAAACGTGTGTGTGTGTGTTCGTCTGTGTGTGTGTGTGTGTGTGTGTGTGTGCATGCGCTGTGTGTTACTTACACATGTATTACTGAATCTAGACACACATTCCATTTCTATCTTTAGTTGTAGTTATACAATTAATTTTCATGCAGCCGAAACGCGTCGGTTAGGCTGCTATAATAAAGTGCTTTTAAATGTGACGTCAGCTGCCCTCCAGGAGTAGTTAAATGTGTGTGTGTGTGTGTGTGTGTGTGTGTGTGTCTGTGTGTGTGTGTTTGTGTGTGTGTTTTAAATGTGAGGTCAGCTGCCCTCCAGGAGTCGTTAAATGTGTGTGTGTCTCAGATGCAGGTCTGGGACACGGCCGGACAGGAGCGTTTCCGCACCATCACCCAGAGTTACTACCGCAGTGCGCACGGCGCCATGATCGCCTATGACATCACACGGCGAGGGACCTTCGACTCCGTGGCCCACTGGATCAAGGAGGTGGAGCAGTACGGAGCCAACAACGTGGTTCTGGTCCTCATCGGTGAGCACTGAGCCCCAATCAGAACCGTCTAAAGAGGGTCACGGCCCGGTTCAGAGGGAAGGGCAGAGGGAGTCATGGGGACAAGAAAATAATCATAATTATAATTAATAATATAAACTAAAGAATAAACTATACAGTACCTATAGCAGTAGGGTGTGATAGTCACATAAGCAGTGGTTTAGGGTGTGATAGTCACATAAGCAGTGGTTTAGGGTGTGATAGATAGTCAGTGGTTTAGGGTGTGATAGTCAGATAGTCAGTGGTTTAGGGTGTGATAGTCACATAAGCAGTGGTTTAGGGTGTGATAGTCAGATAGTCAGTGGTTTAGGGTGTGATAGTCAGATAGTCAGTGGTTTAGGGTGTGATAGTCAGATAGTCAGTGGTTTAGGGTGTGATAGTCAGATAGTCAGTGGTTTAGGGTGTGATAGTCAGATAGTCAGTGGTTTAGGGTGTGATAGTCAGATAGTCAGTGGTTTAGGGTGTGATAGTCAGATAGTCAGTGGTTTAGGGTGTGATAGTCAGATAGTCAGTGGTTTAGGGTGTGATAGTCAGATAGTCAGTGGTTTAGGGTGTGATAGTCAGATAGTCAGTGGTTTAGGATGTGATAGTCAGATAGTCAGTGGTTTAGGGTGTGATAGTCAGATAGTCAGTGGTTTAGGATGTGATAGTCAGATAGTCAGTGGTTTAGGGTGTGATAGTCAGATAGTCAGTGGTTTAGGGTGTGATAGTCAGATAGTCAGTGGTTTAGGGTGTGATAGTCAGATAGTCAGTGGTTTAGGATGTGATAGTCAGATAGTCAGTGGTTTAGGGTGTGATAGTCAGATAGTCAGTGGTTTAGGATGTGATAGTCAGATAGTCAGGGGTTTAGGGTGTGATAGTCAGATAGTCAGTGGTTTAGGGTGTG
>NC_140246.1:1252869-1257869 GCF_949987555.1 Borostomias antarcticus | reverse complement strand
AGACAGAGAGAGAGAGAGGGAGAAGGAGAGAGACAGAGATAGAGGGAGAGAGAGAGACAGAGAGAGGGAGTGAGAGAGAGAGAGACAGAGAAAGAGAGGGAGAGAGAGAGAGGGAGAAGGAGAGAGAGAGAGTGAGCTGAGGTGGCGCAGCGCAGCCTAACGAGGACAGGACCGAGCACAGGTGAGCTGCATCATCAGTCAGGGCTCCTCCCCCACCTGCCGTGCTGATAGAGAACAGAGGCTGCGTTCCGAATCGCATACTTCTACTTCTTACTACCAGTACCTACTACAGCTGCCCTTAGAAAGTACGTACTTTGCAAGCAGTAGGCATCCAATTGGGACATACTACCTTGTCATAACATTGCGCCTTGAAATTTGCCCACATCCGTCGCTGTCCATAATGCAACATTCGTCTACAGCTGTCACGACTCGCACATGTGACGCACATTTCCGCTGCGCACAGGATTGTGGGTCAGAATAGCCTGCTGGCTTGCATACTGCAAAATACGACCAGATGTAGTAGGACATCCTGGTATTTTTGCCATACTGCATGTGGCATACTATGTATTGGGACATACTACATCCTGTTTTGGCATACTATATAGTAGGGTAGTATGCGATTCGGAACGCAGCCAGAGACTCCGGAAGCAGAGAGGAAGGAGGTCACAGGTCACAAAAAGAAGATGATGAAGACGTTCCAGTGCTGGAGCAAGATGAAGTATATTTGAGGCCTAGAGATGAATAACCATTTTATGTCTGTTTGGATCTTTCGGGGAGAGCTTGATCAGTAGCAGATGGGCAGAGCATGCTTATACTATTCTGGGTGAATGTATATCACTTGAAAGAACACAATGTCTTCTATGTAGTGTAATGCATTTAATCCTCTTCAGCTGTAAAGGTCAGATAAAATAAAAAATAAAAAATTAAGACACCTGTAAATGTAAATTATTTATATGATGTATTTGTATAATGGTTATAAATGTGCCTTTATGGTTATTTATATAATGTATTTTTCTAACGGTTATAAAGTTGCCTTTATGGTTATTTGTCTGTATCCTTCATTTATTCATCAAGTGCCCTCCCTCCCTCCCTCCCCTCATTCCCTCCCTCCCTCCCTACGCCCCCCCACCTCTCTCCTCCTGACCCCCCCCCCTTTGCAGGTAACAAGTCGGACCTGGAGGAGGAGCGGGAGGTGCGATTTCAGGAGGCGTGCTCCCTGGGTAAAGAGAGAGGCGTCCTGGCCGCCCTGGAGACCTCGGCCAAGGAGGCGCAGCACGTGGAGGAGGCCTTCCTGATGATGGCCCGCGAGCTCCTCGCTCGCAACGGCCTGCCGGTCTGCGAGGACACGCCCCAACACACCGACTCCCCGCGCATCCTGCTCCGCGCCAACTCCCGACCAATCAACGGGCCGGCCGCCCTCACCCACACTGACAAGAGGTCATGTGACTGCTGACCTGGAGCAGACTAAGGGAGGAGTGAGCACACTCAAAAAGACATACTCAGTACCTGTGATGGTCACTAGGGGGCAGTGCACACTCACACCTGTCCTGCTCACTGCGCCAGAGGAACAGAGAGTGTCTGTCAACAGAACATTGACAACTAAAACATGGCGGTATTTCTACCTACAGTAAGTGAACTCAGTGACCCACATTACTGAGACGAGCTGAGGGAAGGCCTCCAATGCTGCCCTGGTCACACTTCTACCAATACTTGTTGGAGCTACGCTAAGGAAGACAACAGGAAACAGATGTCTGCCCCAACAGGAAACAAAGATGTCTGCCCCAGTGCAGTCTGGATGAGGGCTGTTTAATATGGGTACTGTACTCCTCTGGCATGCTTGATCACATGCATCCAAAGAAGGAGACCTGTTGAAACATTTGGACCGATCTGCCAAGCACCATCACGGTTTTATGACATAATCCTTCGCTCAGCGGCATGCACCAGTCGAGCATCTGGATCCCATGTGAGCACGTTTGTGTTTTTTGTTTTCAGGGTGAGGGGGTGGGGGGTCGGACATTCTTGGCAGATGGTTTCTTGAAAGAGCCTCAGATTCCTGTTGTGAAGGCGAGGGTCGAAGATATTTTAAGAGTGTTCAAACCAAAGAGATACAAAAATGTTTTTTTTATTTGGTTCTATCTTTGTGTCCTTGGTTGGGATCATATGTCCCAGCTGAAGGAAGCATTCTGAGATCTCTGTGAAAGACTTATAGTCTTTAGTTCCATAATGTGATAATAAAAAGCCTACTGGCTTTGCCAACACCCCAAATAAACAGACCGTTTTATAGCTGTACTGTGTGACCTGAGTCCTTTGACATTCCTGGCTACACAGAATTACCAAAACCGATAGAATTCTTCTCTTCCTCTCTCCATCTCCCCAGATGTTGTTTGTGTTTGGAGAGTTGGTGGTTGGACTGCAACCAAGATGTATACAACTGTTTGTTAGTGACTTTTCAGATCATCAGTCGTGTATAAGTTTCATGAAGAGCTTTCGGAGATTTGAAGTGGGGATTTGGAGCTCCCGTTCTTTTCTGTCAGTCTTGCTAGCCAACCTTATGTAAGAGAGGATGAAATAAGATAAGAGCTTTAATAATCCCTTTGGAGTGGGGGGGGGGGGGGACTGTTTTCATGCAATCCAGTCATTATATCATATCAATGATGGTCAGATGGGTTGTAAGACTAGACAAGCCAAGTTGTTAAACTGGGGATAGATTGTATCTAAGCACCGTTTGAAACAGGAATCTTAAGTGGACTCTCCAGATATCGAGACAGGGCGAGGACTGATGATGTCACGGGGGAAGCGCTCCACTATCACGCTCTGGGCATGTTTCCCACATCTCTGAAGTGAGAGTTTGATCCCCCAGAGCAGCTGGAGAGACGTGGTTTCTCTCTCCCTGCTCTCCTTCTGAAAGGCTGAGTTGGCCCTGAACGCTATAGCCTGGCGCTCTGATGTTAGATGATGTACATTTTCTCCACCCCATCCCTCAGAAACCCAGAAGAAACCAATGTCTGGGGCTCCATGGTTAAAGTGAAGGAATGAGCGTTTAATCCTGCTCTGCTCTCTCCATTCCTCCACTTCCAGTCGTTGTTTTTGGCCCAGGTCGGCTCAGGGCCCTGGTCTGCGGTCCTCTCCTGGTCTGCGGTCCTCTCCTGGTCTTCAGTCCCTCTCCTGGTCTTCAGTCCCCCCTGGTCTGCGGTCCCTCTCCTGGTCTTCAGTCCCTCTCCTGGTCTGCTGTCCTCCCCTGGTCTGCGGTCCTCCCCTGGTCTTCAGTCCCTCTCCTGGTCTGCTGTCCTCCCCTGGTCTGCTGTCCTCCCCTGGTCTTCAGTCCCTCTCCTGGTCTTCAGTCCCTCTCCTGGTCTTCAGTCCCTCTCCTGGTCTGCGGTTCTCTTCTGGTCTTCAGTCCCTCCCCTGGTCTTCAGTCCCTCCCCTGGTCTGCTGTCCTCCCCTGGTCTGCTGTCCTCCCCTGGTCTGCGGTCCTCTCCTGGTCTTCAGTCTCTCTCCTGGTCTGCGGTCGCTCTCCTGGTCTGCGGTCCTCTCCTGGTCTGCGGTTCTCCCCTGATCTGCGGTTCTCCCCTGGTTCTCTCCTGGTCTGCTGTTCTCCCCTGGTCTGCTGTTCTCCCCTGGTCTGCGGTTCTCTCCTGGTCTGTGGTCCTCCCCTGGTCTGCGGTTCTCCCCTGGTCTGCTGTCCTCCCCTGGTCTGTGGTCCTCCCCTGGTCTGCTGTCCTCCCCTGGTCTGCGGTTCTCTCCTGGTCTGCGGTTCTCACCCTGGCACTGTTTAAGTTTCCTCGTGAAAATCTGCCCCTTCCAGCAAATTACCATCTTTGGCTACAAAAACGAGTTCTTACAATTATTTTGAGCCGTTTGGGGTAACCAGGCGTTTCTAGAGCATGAGAGCATCAGCTCTGCCTGGACAGCGCTGGGCTGTGAAATCACTAAATAACACCAGTTATTATTATCACTTCACTCTGTCACTGTCCAACCAATGTCATCAGTCCACTCTGTCATTGGCTAATGCTGGGTCAGTGCACGTCCAGTTCAGTTTCAGCCTCATGATTGACACGGCCAAATGTTTTTAAGGTGTATATTGTGTCTTGAATCAGCCCGTGGAGCAGAACCAAAATAGTTCTCTGCATCGATTGGGTTCCAGCTGTTTTTACAACACGCTGGTATTGTTGAGTGTGACCATATTAAACAGATGCTTTGCAGTTAGCAGCTACGCACAAGTTGACCCCCATGAGGGCTGCCAGTCACAGGGCTCTCCGTCTGCGTATGAATCACCAGGGGGAAAGGAAATAATGATTGGAAAATATGAGCGTACTACCCCACCTCCGTACTGTTACTGCTGTATTGTAGTCACAACAAACGCATACCAAATGTGGGGTTGCGATGCGTCTGGGTTTTGTGAGGGGAGGTGATCACGTTTGGCGGGTTGCAAGCGGGTCTGTTTTCAATATCACAATCAAGCCAAATAGGCGCAATTTCCTTACGCACACGTAATCAGAGAAGTGAAGGAGCACAAGTCCATTGTCACCGAGGAGATTTCCATCTCTGCAACACGGTATCTGGAGACGCTTCTCTACCAGCTGCTTCATATCTAGAGAAGCCTTTCAATATGCTGACCAGCTAGCAGTGCTAGCGTTAGCGTGTTCCCAACACATTCTGCTCATGTTTTCACACTCTTAGAACTAATGATCGCTAACTGATGATCGTTTATGGAACTGGTGTCATCGTGCATAAAACTGTTCTAGGGTTCCCCCCAAAACAGATATATGATTTGTAATAATCTGGACCTCGAGGGTCTTTATTGACCACACAACACACACACACACACACACGCATAACACACAAACACACACACACACACACGCATAACACACAAACACACACACACATAACACACACAAACACACACACACACACAACAAACACGCACACACACACACACATGCACACACACAACACACACAATCACAAACACACACACACACATAACAAATGCATGC
>NC_140246.1:1247869-1250369 GCF_949987555.1 Borostomias antarcticus | reverse complement strand
ACGCCCCTACACTGTATCAACTCACTGTATCAGCGGTCAGGGAACATTGACGCATAGCGCTCGTTAGGGAGACGAATACAGCCCCTCGTTATCTGAGAACAAGATGGCGGGGGACGGGCGGGGGGGCTCGTTACTCTCGCTCCCTCTTTATGATGTCTCCCCCATTAGCCAAGAAACTGTGGCCGGGGGGAGAGGACTCTGCCGAGCCGTATTGATCATTAGAGAAGAACACGTGTAAACAATCATGGTGGTAAGTGTGTTTCCTTTAGTCGTTTCCGAACTATAAATGATTGTTTATTCCGAACACTATGACAGCCAGTTCAGTAGACCTACTCAGGGTAGCTGAGAGGTCAGGAACTTTACGAGGAACCAGAGTTATCATCCCCACTAACAACAGGATCCTCCATACATATTCAGCGGTTTGCCGGTAGTGTTGTCAGTAGCTCCAGACCGTAGCCTGTAGCATGGCATGTGAGCCAGGGGCGCGGAGCAGGGCTTGGTGAGCGTTGGTCCTGGTCTCCACACCAGACCGTTTGATGTCTGATTCAATCTGAACAAACCGACCCAGAGAAGCATCAGCCTGATGCTGTCATTAGCCTGAGAAGTTCCATAAGGGACTCCTCCACTCCCTCCCTCCATCCTGCCCCAACTCCTCCACTCCCTCCCTCCATCCTGCCCCAACTCCTCCACTCCCTCCCTCCATCCTGCCCCAACTCCTCCACTCCCTCCCTCCATCCTGCCCCAACTCCTCCACTCCCTCCTTCCATCCTGCCCCAATTCCTCCACTCCCTCCCTCCATCCTGCCACACTTCCTCCCCCTCCATCCTGCCCCCCTTCCTCCTGCTCCCCGCTCCCTCGTGTCCTTCACCTTCCCCCCCTACCCCTCCTGCTTTCATCTCCCCCTCCGCCAGGGAGAGATGAAAGCAGGCCCCGAGAGAGCAGACAGCATGAGGCCGACTTCTCCTCTCATTACTCACAGCAGCACAGATGTCTGCAAGCCATTAGACACATCAACAGCCTGAACACAGCATGAACACAGGAGGAGGGGGATGAGGAGGAGGAGGGAGATGGAGGGGGAGGAGGAGGAGGAGGGGGGGGGGGGAGGAGGAGAAGAAGGGGAGGAGGAGGCGGAAGGAGGAGGGGGAGGAGGAGGGGGGGGAGGGGGATGAGGAGGAGGGGGAGATGGAGGGGGAGGAGGGGGGGGGGTGGAGGAACAGGAGGTGGAAGAGGTCTCCAGATCCCAGCTGTTCTGGAGGGAGACTGTGTAGAAACAGGTAAGATCAGAACCCTCAGCTAAATGAATGGGCCCTAAATACCCACAACCCCACTGGACCACAGAGGAACACAGGTCTCACCTCTGTTTATCTGAATACACCGCTCTGTCCAGACAGGTGAGTACAGTATGGTAAGTAAGCATTCTCAGACTGTTAAATTCATTCATTCATTCATTCATTCAACCATAGAGTATAACAAGAGATCCACTCAACCAGCTTGGAGTGGATGAAGGCCTGCAGGGTAAGGGTTATGGTTAGGGTTAGGGTAGTCTGACTCAACGGATGTAGGTTTTGGCAATAAACCTTGTCATTCGTTGTCACACTGCCCAATTAGGTGGCGAGACTGGCAACGCAAATTAATCTGATTCGGGCCGAGAGATTCTCTCGGCACCAATCAGATTCGATCCAGACTATTTTGCAAGAGCACCGTCGCTGCGTCCGGGGCTGGCTCCATCCAAGACGACTGTGATTGGTTTAAAGAAATATTGCGTTCCCCCCCCTATTGGTAATATGTCCTAACCCTAACTTATACTAGAGAAGTGTGGAGATGGTCTGGCTATGAGAGACTAGGGTTAGGGTTGGTCTCTCTGCAGGCTGAAGAGAGATCAAATCAGACTGCAGTTGGGAGGCAGATACCTCAAGAGGAATATAAGACCTTCAAGGCATGGAGGACATCAGACACAAGAGGAGGGAAGAAAACACAATGATGCACATTTAAAATAGGCTCTGAGGAGCTAGCAGGCTGCATGGAATGGGGATGTTGATCGTCAAAGACATGCTCAGCCTTCTTGAAATGGATATTTGACATCTGTTTTTTGTCAGTTATAGAGAGTCCCCGATCGTCGGTTTTTGAGTAGGACCAGCAGCCTTCTTGTTCTGAATAGCTTTTACTGTTCTCCGAAACAGTGAAAGGATTATTTTGGGCATCTGAGGTTAGGGTCAGATAATACTCAGCTTAAGATTTTTTGTTAAAGGAGTAGTAAAGGGAAAATGCATGTTTAGCCCTGTTTTAAGGTGACTTATGATCATATACAATGGTTCAGATCAAAAGGTTGACAAAACTAGCACTTTTGAGAAAGTCTGATAATTGCTCTACCACTGTTTAGGTCATACAATGGATGTGGGTGGGCACCTTGAAAAATCTTTCAAAAACATGTTAAACTCTTGATTTCAAAGACAAGAAGCTCACCAGTGCTAGTTTTGTCAACGTTTTGATCTGAATCATT
>NC_140246.1:1207869-1242869 GCF_949987555.1 Borostomias antarcticus | reverse complement strand
GGATTCGTATTTTGCATTAACTGAAATAAGGACAATCTTGGCTCCTCATATAATGTACAGTGAAACACAAAAAGAAGTTCATCTTCCACCACACCCAAATCACGTACAGTACAAAGTCTCTCCTCCTCAGCAATGGAGGTGAACCTTCCCACTGCAATTGCCAGCGGGAGGGTTCCAGTCCTCAACTGGGCACATAAAGATTGTCGGGATCTATCCATGGGTAAAATAACATAAGGTTCAGGATTAAATGTATTTTTAAGTATGTGTGCTACTCATGGAGATTAGCCTCAGTGATTAGTGCAGGGATCTCTGCTCTTGCCAGGTGCTAATCAGTGACAGATCCAGGATTGGTTAACGAGCTACAGGCTCGGGGAGGGTTATTAACGATTGGTTATTACACCACTCTCTGTGTTATTACACCGCTCTCTGAAATACTTGATTCTGACTGAACAATCAAGCATCCTACCGGTTTATTATTTCTCGATAATTCACCGGCAACGAGCAATATTCACCGCTGCGAAGGGCAACACATTACAGTATGTCTATGGGCAACCGTTGAAAGTTGTCTGAAAGTTTTAACATTCTCAACTATAATGGTTTGGCTGTTGTAGCCTAAATCTCGTCAAACTCTGAAAACGGCCATTGCCCAAGCACGCACAACCATTTGGCTGTTGAAATAAAAAGCAGTCTTATTAGTATTAATGTCGTTGGTAAGTAGCCGTGTAGCCTAATAAGTGGAATAACATTCTGTATGGCCAGCCGGTCATTATAGAGATAGAAGAGGCCTTCTGAACGCGCTTTCGGGCTCTTATTACATATGTTGAACGTATGAATGTGAATGAATGTTGGTGGTGGTCGGAAGGGCCGTAGGCGCTGATTGGCAGCCACGCTTCTGTCAGTCTGCCCCAGGGCAGCTGTGGCTACAGATGTAGCTTACCACCACCGGTATGACTGTCTGAATGAATACTGGACTCTGTAAAGCGCTCTGGGTTTCATGAAGGGCGCTATATAAATCCAACTTGATTGATTGATGTTATTACATATGTTATTACATGTTATTACATGTTATCCCCCAGAGTCCTCTGGGACAGTGGGCTGGGCGAATCAGAGCGGCTGGAACCCTCTGTGGTTCATCTCAGTAGGAAAGTCTCCACCGCCACACAGAGAGAGATGAGAGAGAGGGAGGGATGGAGGGGGAGAGAGGGAGATGTGAGTAAGACAGAGTGTGGACAGAGAGAGCTTCTGTGGTTCAGATAATGAATCGACTGGAATGTTTTCCAGCAGGAAGACACAGGCTGAACCAGGCCGAGCGTCTCTCCCAGACTGGGATCTGCTTAATACTCAACTACATAGAGAACACAGTGAGGCCGTTGTTGCTGCTGTCTGCTTCGCTCGACGCTGAGAGAAATTACTTCTGAGGGAAAGCAGAATAGTTCTTCATGCAAATGTCATTCATCATCTGGATCAGAAAGCTTCCTCCGTTCACAATGCGTTACAGTTAATTCACATGACATCAAAGAGTCAGTTATGTAAATGGAACGTTCCAGAGGTTTTATAGACCAGGCAACAAAGCACTCTAAATAAAGCCTTGCAGCATTGGATGTGCCTGTGGCTGTTAGAAACCGTGTAGAAATAGAATCTGTACGGATATTTCTGGAGGCTTATAGTCTTGATAGCAGCTCTAACCCTGACCCTCTAACCCTGACCCTCTAACCCTCTACCTCTAACCCTCAAACGCTAACCCTCTACCTCTAACCCTCTAACCCTCTACCTCTAACCCTGACCCTCTAACCCTCTACCTCTAACCCTCTACCCTCTAACCCTCTAACCCTCTACCTCTAACCCTCTAACCCTCTAACCCTCTAACCCTCTAACCCTCTACCTCTAACCCTCTAACCCTCTAACCCTCTACCTCTAACCCTCTAACCCTCTACCTCTAACCCTCTAACCCTCTAACCCTCTAACCCTCTACCTCTAACCCTCTAACCCTCTAACCCTCTACCTCTAACCCTCTAACCCTCTAACCCTCTAACCCTCTACCTCTAACCCTCTACCTCTAACCCTCTACCTCTAACCCTCTACCTCTAACCCTCTACCTCTAACCCTCTACCTCTAACCCTGACCCTCTAACCCTGACCCTCTAACTCTAACCCTCTAACCCTCTAACCCTAACCTTTTAACCCTCTAACCCTCTAACCCTGACCCTCTACCTCTAACCCTGACCCTCTAACCCTGACCCTCTAACCCTGACCCTCTAACCCTCTACCTCTAACCCTGACCCTCTAACGCTAACCCTCTAACCCTCTACCTCTAACCCTGACCCTCTAACGCTAACCCTCTAACCCTGACCCTCTAACCCTGACCTTTTAACCCTCTAACCCTCTAACCCTCTAACCCTGACCCTCTAACCCTGACCCTCTAACCCTGACCCTCTAACGCTAACCCTCTAACCCTAACCTTTTAACCCTCTAACCCTCTAACCCTCTAACCCTCTAACTCGAACCCTCTAACCCTCTACCTCTAACCCTCTACCTCTAACCCTCTACCTCTAACCCTGACCCTCTAACCCTGACCCTCTAACGCTAACCCTCTAACCCTTTTAACCCTCTAACCCTCTAACCCTCTACCTCGAACCCTCTAACCCTCTAACCCTCTAACCCTCTAACCCTAACCTTCTAACTCTAACCCTTTAACCCTAACCTTCTAACCCTCTAACCCTCTAACTCTAACCCTCTAACGCTAACCCTCTAACTCTAACCCTCTAACTCTAACCCTCTAACTCTACCCCTCTAACCCTCTAACTCTAACCCTCTAACTCTAACCCTCTAACTCTAACCCTCTAACTCTAACCCTCTAACTCTAACCCTCTAACTCTACCCCTCTAACCCTCTAACTCTAACCCTCTAACTCTAACCCTCTAACCCTAACCTTCTAACCCTAACCCTAACCCTTTTCCCTCTCTTTCTGTCTGTCTCTCTCCTCTGTATTTCTTTCTCTCTCTCTCTCTCTCTCTCTCTCTTTCTCTCTCTCTCTCTCTTTCTCTCTCACTTTCTTTCTTTCTTTCTCTCTCTCTCTCTCTCTCTCTCTCTCTCTTTCTCTCTCTCTCTCTCTTTCTCTCTCACTTTTCTTTCTCTCTCCCTCTCTCTCTCTCTCTCTCTCTCTCTCTCTGTGTCTCATGTTACACATTTCCAGTCTCTAAAGACATAGCCTGTTCCTAACCAGAACTTAGCCCAGTCCCAATTTAACACAGTCTACCACAGGCTGAGTCAGCACCATTGTAAAACCTAAACAAACCAGTCATTACCCACCCCAGTCCCTGCTGTAACCAACAACACCGTGGCACCACACTCAACAAAACTCAACTCAACTCAACTGTCACGAAAAAAAGGCCACATATGTCTCAAATAAACAGCCTGGATGGAATATATTACAATAAAATATAATTGAACAAATGCACCCATATCTGCTTGACCCGCCCATCTGTGTTTGGGGTCGACTACATCGTCATGCAGTGATCAAGAGCATCATCAGGTACAGCATCACCTCATGGTTCGGCAAACGGACCGTCCAGATAAAAAGCAAGGTATCATGCGTGTCCATATAGCCATGAAGATCAGCCAGTAAACTGAGTACAGACCTGGTCCATTCAGCCTCCGTTCAGCCATGAAGATCATGGAGGTCAGACAACTTCCCTCCCTGCACGCCGCATGGCTGTCAGACTGGCTGGGAAGGTCTTCTCTGACCATGTTCTCACACTCCACTCTACCAGCGTATCAGCTTCTCCCATTACCGTCTACCAGAGAACCACCTCCTCCCAGCACCATCTACCAGAGAACCACCTCCTCCCAGCACCGTCTACCAGAGAACCACCTCCTCCCAGCACCGTCTACCAGAGAACCACCTCCTCCCAGCACCATCTACCAGAGAACCACCTCCTCCCAGCACCGTCTACCAGAGAACCACCTCCTCCCAGCACCGTCTACCAGAGAACCACCTCCTCCCAGTACCATCTACCAGAGAACCAGCTCCTCCCAGCACCGTCTACCAGAGAACCAGCTCCTCCCAGTACCATCTACCAGAGAACCAGCTCCTCCCAGTACCATCTACCAGAGAACCACCTCCTCCCAGTACCGTCTACCAGAGAACCAGCTCCTCCCAGTACCATCTACCAGAGAACCACCTCCTCCCAGTACCATCTACCAGAGAACCAGCTCCTCCCAGTACCATCTACCAGAGAACCACCTCCTCCCAGTACCGTCTACCAGAGAACCACCTCCTCCCAGTACCATCTACCAGAGAACCAGCTCCTCCCAGTACCATCTACCAGAGAACCACCTCCTCCCAGTACCATCTACCAGAGAACCAGCTCCTCCCAGTACCATCTACCAGAGAACCACCTCCTCCCAGCACCGTCTACCAGAGAACCAGCTCCTCCCAGCACCGTCTACCAGAGAACCACCTCCTCCCAGTACCGTCTACCAGAGTACCAGTTCCTCCCAGTATCGTAAACTAAGGCTCCTCAGATTAAACTAATCCCTCTTAGATTAAATACGATGCTTAGACCGCTACGCCACCACAGACCCCCCCCCCCATTCCCCGCCGACCCCCATAGACCCCCCCCCCCCCCCTCACGGACCACCCATTTTCTTTTATTGTGTCCAAGACAATTTTCCCCTTGGGACAATAAAAGTTGATCTTATGCTATCTTGGCAGCAGACTAAAATGTATTGTGAGTCTGAGCCTCACCTTTGCTCCTGCAGTCCAGCAGAGGCTTGGGGTGCATGTAGGTGTGGCACATGGACGTGGTGTCGGGGGTCTTCCTCCAGGGCGGGGGCCTGGGCAGGCGTCCCCCCCCAGGCGTCTGGCTCTGGTCCGAGCACAGCTGCTCCACCCTCAGCTTCCTCAGCTTCTCGCCCTCCAGGTCCACAGGCTCCGCGCACCTGGCGAAGTTGCCCAGGTTACGGTTGCTGGGCACCTGCAGCAGTCTGACCAGGCTGTCGAGCGGGCAGCGGCAGTCCCAGGGGTTGTCATAGAGACGGAGGTAGCGGAGGCGGGGGAGGGGGAGGAGCAGCTCCTCGGACGCCATGCGGAGGTGGTTGTGTTGGAGCAGCAGGGTGGTGAGCTGGTCCAGCCCGGCGAAGGCCCGATCTTCCATCATGCTGAGATCATTCTGCTGCAGGTCCAGACTCTTCAGCTGCCGGAACCGGGAGAAGCTGTTGTCCCTCAGTACCTGGGTGGGCCGCCACGCAAAAACAACTACTTATTCAGAGCCTCACAGTTCAGCATGTAAGCATGTGTGTGTGTGTTGTGCATGTGTGTGTCTGCAGTCATACAAAGCGTGTGTGTGTGTGTGTGTGTGTGTGTGTGTGTGTGTGTGTACAGTCATACAAAGCGTGTGTGTGTGTGTTGTACATGTGTGTCTACAGTCATACAAAGTGTGTGTGTGTGTGTGTGTACAGTCATACAAAGCGTGTGTGTGTTGTGTATTTGTGTGTGTACAGTCATACAAAGCGTGTGTGTGTGTGTGTGTGTGTGTGTGTGTGTGTGTGTGTACAGTATATACCTGTATCTTGTTGCGGGCCAGCAGCAGGTGATGGATGTCGTCGGGCCAGCCCTCCTGGACGCCGGTCAGCCCTCGGTCCTGACAGTCCAGGTACTTCTCCCCAGCGTCCACGTACTCCTTACAGTCTGAGGCGAAGCGCTTGACCGCGCCGGCCCGGCCTCGACCCCGGATCCTGCCTCTCTCGCGCCGCGGACCCCGGCCCCGCTCCTGGGCTCCTCGCCCGGGCTCCGCCCACCCCACGACCTGGAGCAGGACCAGGACACCTAGTAGCATCCGCATGCTGAGAGAGGAGGGGAGGAGGAGGAGAAGAGAGGGGAGGAGAGAGGGAGGTGCTAGGAGGAGTAGAGAGAAGGGTAGCTAGTGGGGTGGAGGCAGGTTAAAGCTGTGAGGGAGAGAGGGACATGGGGAGGGGTTATGAAAGAGGGGAAAGGGTTGTTGGAGAGAGAACAAGGGAGACAGAGAAGACCGGAAAGAGGATAGGAGAGGGGGAGGAAGGGACAGAGAGGAACATGTGTTATCTGAGAACCTATCAAACATACTAATGGTTTAAACATGGTACCGCCATCTCTCCCTTGTTCCTTCGCCCGCGTGGTCTTCCCATCTCCTAACTGGAACCTGCTGTTCTCTCTGCTGTTCTCTCTGCTGTTCTCTTTGCTCTGTCCTTCTTTGTCCTGTACCTGTAATTGATATCAGCACCGGCTGTAATTGATATCAGCACCGGCTAGACCCATAAACACTCATCCAACGACAGGAAGCTCATGTGTGCGTGTGTGTGTGGACGTCCAATCCCAGACTCTGAAGTACTCAGACTCAGTAGCCTAAGTAAAGACTATCAGGTCAGTCTCTCTCTCTCTGTCTCTCTCTCTCTCTCTCTCTCTCTCTCTGTCTCTCTCTCTCTCTCTCTCTCTCTCTCTCTCTCTCTAACTTCCCTGCAACTATTGAATGTCTGGAGGCGGGAAAAAATCCCCTTGCCAATCGTCCGTTATTGTCATTTACATGCAGATGAATCCCATGGGATCAGGCCCCAGTGTCCTGCTGGCTAAAAGCATCTCCTGCTCTTAGACCATGAGGGCTGAGAGGGAGATGGCTGATGAGGTCTCAGACAGGAGACCCCCATCATCCATGCGGGGGTCTGAACCACCTCTGCTACATTTAGAAGATTCTTGAAAGACTGTTCTGTTCTCTCTCTATCTCTCCTCCGAGGTGAATTACGAGCACCTCAGGCAGACAGGACCTCACATCAGCGCTTCCCAGAGGAAGTATTAGTCTGTGTTATGGGTTAATAATGAAGACAAGTGCTTATTTTCCGGTAAGTGTTCAGTGCATTACAGTGAGTCATGAGTCTCCAGTGTAGCCTAGCGGCAGTCGGGACCACAGAACCCCCCCCCCCGCACAGAACCAACCGACCCACCCCCCCACAGACGTGTACATTGGAACAATCCTGTCAGTAAAAATGTGATGTCCCATCTGCAAACTGTATGCAGCAGTGGAGTTGGTTCGGAACCACGTTTACATGATGTGAGGAACTCCTCTCCCTCCCTCTCTCTCTCTCTGTCTGTCTCTCTCTCTCTCTCTTTATCTGTCTCTCTCTCTCTCTTTGTATCTCTCTTTCTCTCTCTCTCTTTTTCTGTCTCACTGTCTCTCTCTTTCTCTGTCTCTCTCTTTTTCTCTGTCTCTCTCTCTCTCTTTCTCTGTCTCTCTCTTTTTCTCTGCCTCTCTCTCTCTCTCTGTGTCTCTCTCTCTCTCTCTCTGTCTCTCTCTCTCTTTCTCGGTCTCTGTCTCTCTCTCTGTCTCTCTCTGTCTCTCTCTTAGTCTCTCTCATTCTCTCTCTCTCTCTCTCCGTTTCTCCATCTCTCTCTCTCTGTGCTTTAAGGCCACGACAACGCCTGTGCCAGTGTAAACATAAGTGCATATTGAAAGCACATGTGGGGGAATATAATAGCAGTGTGTATCGCCTTCCTCTTCCCTGCCCGAGTATTTGTGGTCCAGTGTTGATGTTTGACACACAGCATCACGTGGGTTCAAGACCCATTTTCCCCTTGGGACAATAAAGTTTATATTTCCTTATATTGCCCCACTATCTTGCCTGGCAAAAGACCAGGGCCCTAGTCCTTGCCCAACCAAATCACATCTAGCCTGTACTTACACAAAGTCAGCGTCAAACCAAGCCAATGTTGTAATCAGACAGTATATATTCATTCACACTCTTTTTAGTTTCATTTCATCGTTGACTTCTATTTTTATTTTTGTACAGTGAGATGGGCCATGTTTACTACTTTGGTGCACAGAGTGTGTGTGTACGTGTGTGTGTGTGTGTGTGTGTGTGTGTGTGTGTGTGTGTGTGTGTGTGTGTGTGTGTGTGCATGTGTTTGTGTGTGTTTGTTTGTGTCTGTCTGTGTGTGTGTGTGTGTGTGTGTGTGTGTGTGTGTGTGTGTGTGTGTGTGTGTGTGTGTTTATCGAAAAATCGATGCCTTATCCAATGGTATTTATTAGTTATTTTACATTCATGTTCTGGCAGATATATGTAGTCTTTCATGTAGTGTTACAATAAGAGACTGTAGGAAAAATGTCACAACTACATAACCCAGTCTACGACCTAACACTACCAGTAAACCTACATAACCCAGTCTACGACCTAACACTACGAGTAAACCTACATAACCCAGTCTATGACTTCACACTACCAGTAAACCTACATAACCCGGTCTACGACTTCACACTACCAGTAAACCTACATAACCCAGTCTATGACTTCACACTACCAGTAAACCTACATAACCCGTTCTATGACTTCACACTACCAGTAAACCTACATAACCCAGTCTATGACTTCACACTACCAGTAAACCTACATAACCCGGTCTACGACTTCACACTACCAGTAAACCTACATAACCCAGTCTATGACTTCACACTACCAGTAAATGCCCAGCAGAATGCAATAATAAGTGAGACTGGAATTACTTATGGGTTGTGTTTTAGTCCATATTTTCCATATTTATGAAAATTCTATTCTATTCTATCCGTACTGTAGGCTAACAGCTACATACCAGAGAGTGGGAGAGTGCGATGTGGTCCATGTAGCCTCAGTGCAGCTCTGCTCTGCTCTGCTCAGGACTGTAGCTGAACCCTGGCTAGCCTCCAGGTCAGGACTGGCTGTAGCGTGCGGATGTTAGACCGCGCTAGCTAGCCTGCTAACCTGCTACAGCCACAGCACACACGGTCAAAGTGCAACTGGGTGAATGAACTGACAGTCGCTGTCTCTGGGTGAGGGGTTGGACAGGTCAGTCCAGAGCGTCCAGAACAGAGCTGAGAGATGTAGTAGTGGAGGGATCAGGGTCACACATAGCAGGGAACGGCCACAAAGGGGCAGTCTGGATCACAGCCAGCATGAGAAAGCTCTGCTCCAATAGTCCAGGGCTGAGTTTCCCAGAGGCATCGTAGCGCTACGTTCATCGTAAGCTACAGCGTTCATCGTAGCGCTACAATGAACGTAGCGCTACGATGCCTCTGGTGATTTGTGGAAAAATCATTAACTTTAGCACTTGAGCATTAAACTTGGGGCACTTGTACAGCTTGGGGTCCTGAACATTTTCAGATATGGAGCCATCACAAAAACGCTTTGTGGCAGCCGTGGTGGCCATTTTACTTTCTGCCATTACCAAATGTTGTATTTTGCATCATATCTCCTGAACTAAACACGATAACACAGAAAAGGTAACCATGCTTTGATGGTCAAGGCGCTGTGCACTATAAGGAAGCTTCTTTGCATTTGCAATGCTTCCGGAAGCCTTTCTTGCAGCCACAACTTAAGCCCAGTTCACATACAAGATTCGCAACATGACGAAACCATTTTTCCGCAGAGGAAAATTGCAGCACTGTGAATTACCCCGTCACAGGTCGTCTGAAGCCGGCTGATTGAGTCTCAAGAGATTCGACTTGTCCAATTGCAAGCAACAAGTTTTAGAACGTACCATAATGTCAGGGCCCTTGTTACGATTTTCTAACCAATCAGCGACTGAACAATCTGTGCCTCTGTGCTGGCGCAAGCGTGTCAGGCTCTCTGGGTTCACGCGAGGGTAGGCTACCGGTTAGTTAGTAACCAGTAACGGCTAGTTCACGTTAACGAGAGGCTACTGTACATTGATTTTAGAACAGAAAAGGCAGTAGATCGCGGAATAGACTAAACAAATGCGGACAAAATATAATAATAACGGGTTGCTGGATAAGGAAATAGGTTGAGTGACAAGAGCCGTTGTTATGGAAACGGGGAACGGTCTCCGCTCATTGCTTTGGTGTGAATAGTTCAGTTTTAGAATGTTGCAAAGCACAGTTTTGGTTTACTGTTGCAGGTGGTTGCAAGTTGCAACCAGTCTCGTTGTGAATCTATGTCTATGTCGTATGTGAACTGGTCTTTAAAGAGTTGAAGGATGTACTGGCTTGCCTGTAGAAGAGTTGACCACAATATCCAATCGCTTGGGTCCATCCAACCCCCGTTAATTTGAGATGGCATATTAGGTGCCACCTCAGGTGCTCGTCCCCAACAGGGTTCCCCTTGGTTCACCTCCATTCCTCTTCCTTCCTTTGTGAATAAGACGAGCTCGGTCTACAGTATGTTGAGTTGGCTGCTGGTGCGATTGTAGAGGAGAATTGTGAGGCGCTCCTCAATGTGAATTACAGTGCGTCCTCTGGGAGGCTTCATGGAGCCTTTGACAGAGCCATGCAAGCATCTGTTGCCGTGTCATCAGCATTCCAGGTTCCCCATGCTGTCTTCTTGCCCCACGGCAAGGCATGGAACACAGAGAGGGCCCAGAGAACAGCTGAACAGACTGCTTGAGTCTGTTCAGCTAGGGTTGAGACGTGCCAAGAGTGCTGGTATACAGTAGCATCAGATTTTCTTGTGCCTATTATGATCTAAGATGCAAAACTGCTCCTAGATCAGCACTTCTATTATTTGGGTAAGGAATGATCTGGTTTTAGAAAGTAGCTCAAAAGTAAAGTAATTAGTCATCCGATAACTTTTCAGAGAGAGTAGTCAGTAAAGTAATCTAATTACAATTTAGAGAAAGTAACTTTACTTGATTACTTTACTTATTAAGAAACTTGCCCAACACTGATGGTGCAGGTAAAACACAAATGTGCATTGTTTGCATGTTAGTGTGGTTGTATGCATAGCTACAGTACATCTGAGTGTGTCTGTGTGTGTTTGTGTGTTTTTGTGTGTGTGTGTGTGTGTGTGTGTGTGTGTGTGTGTTTGTGTGTGTGTGTGTGTGTGTGTGTGTGTCACAGGCAGACAGGCAACATGATGTTAGTGTACATTGTTAAAGAGCCTGTTTGCCTGGTGGAAAAAGAGAGCCTGCAGGTCCGCGATACCGTTTTCCAGATGGCAGCAGATGAAAAAGTCTGAGATTGTCTGAGAGGAAGCAGGGGTCGTTACTTCTCCAAGCACTTTATAGATCCTGGATGGAGGGAGGCTCACGCCCAGTGATGCGCTGGGCTGTCCACACTAGAGGTCTTCTCAGGTCTAAAATGTGGACCCGAAACCGAGATGGACCCGAGACATTCGTTCCGAGATCTGACTAAATCCAATCATTTAAAAAATTTAAAAAAAAGTAAACCTCCACGCACAGCACCGGCACAGGAACCAAACTCCTGGATAGGGGTTGGACCCTGTTCTTCTCCGGAGTTGCTCACGTTATGAGGCGTAAGGCAGGTGTGGCTATACTAGCTAGCCCCCAGCTGAGCGCCTCTGTGCTGGAGTTCAGCCCGGTGGACGAGAGGATCTCCTCCCTACACCTTAGGGTTGTAGGGCGGGGGAACTCTGACTGTGGTTTGTGCATATGCACCAAACTGCTGTTTGGTATTGGGTATGGGTATATGGGTATTCGGCCTTCTTGCAGACCCTAAGTGGAGTCCTATATGGGGCTCCGGGAGGGGACTCCACTGTGCTAATGGGGGACTTCAATGCACACATGGGCAATGATGGAGACACTTGGAGGGGTGTGATTGGGAGGCATGGCCACCACGATCTGAACCCGAATGGTGTTTTGTTGTTGGACTTCTGTGCTAATCACGGTTTGTCCATAACAAACACCATGTTCGAACACAAGGATGCCCACAAGTACACTTGCCACCTTAGGCCAGAGGTCAATGATTGATTTTGTTATCGTATCATCTGATCTGAGGCCGTGTGTCTTGGACACTCAGGTGAAGAGAGGGGCAGAGCTGTCCACTGATCACCATCAATGGCGGGGGAAGCCTCTGGACAGACCTGGAAAACCCAAGCGTGTAGTGAGGGTGAACTGGGAACATCTGAAGGAAGAGCCTGTCCAGAGAGAATTCAACGGCGACCTTCGGCAGAGCTTCTCTGGCATCCCTGTGGAGGTTGGGGACATCGAGCATGAGTGGTTGGTGTTCAAAGCATCCATTGCTGAAGCTGCGGCTGGGAGCTGTCGCCTGAGGGCCATAGGTACCTCAAGGGGCGGTAACCCTCGGACACCGTGGTGGACACCGGTGGTCAGGGAAGCCGTACAACTGAAGAAGGAGGCCTTCTGGGACATGTTAGCCTGGGGGACCCCAGAAGCAGTTACAGGGTATCAACGGGCCAGGAGAGCTGCAGCCTCGGCCGTGACCAAGGCAAAGCAGCGGGTGTGGGAGGAGTTCGGAGAAACCAAGGAGAAGGACTTTCAGTGGGCACTAAGGTGTTTCTGGAAGACCATCCGACACCTCAGGAAGGGAAAGCGGGGGAACATCCAAGCTTTATACAGCAAGGATGGGACACTGCTGATCTCAACTGAGGTTGTTGAGCATTGGAAGGAGCACTTTGAAGAACTCCTGAACCTGACTAACCCACCCTCTATGATCGAGGCAGAGACGGAAGATGAAGGGGGATCATCGTCAATTTCCCTGGAGGAGGACACTGAGGTAGTCAAACAACTCCACAGTGGCAAAGCCCCAGGGACTGATGAGATCCATCCAGAAATGCTGAAGGCGCTGGAAGTTCAGGGGCTGTCTTGGTTGACACGCCTCTTTAACATTGCTGGAAGTCCAGGTCAGTGCCAAAGGAGTGGCACACTGGGGTGGTGGTCCCAATATTCAAAAAAGGGGACCAGAGGGTGTGTGCCAATTACAGAGACATCACATTACTCAGCCTCCCAGGGAAAGTGTACTCTAAGGTACTGGAAAGGAGGGTCCAGCAGATAGTCGAACCTCAGATTGAAGAGGAACAATGCAGATTCCGTCCTGGTCGTGTGGAACCACCGACCAGCTCTTCACCCTCGCAAGGATCTTGGAGGGGGCTTGGGAGTTTGCCCAACCTGTCTACATGTGCTTTGTGGATTTCATGTGCTGGTGCGGTTCTGCAGTCACTTTACTGCACTATTGTAACGAAAAGAGAGATGAGCCAAAAGACAAAGCTCTTGATCTACCAGTCTATCTTCATCCCTACCCTCACCTATGGTCATGAAGGATGGGTCATGACCGAAAGAATGAGATCACGGATACAAGCAGCCAACATGAGTTTTCTCCGGAGGGTGGCGGGGGTCTCCCTGAGAGATCGGGTGAGAAGTTCAGTCATCCGGGAGAGACTCGGAGTAGAGCCGCTGCTCCTTTGCGTCGAAAGGAGCCAGTTGAGGTGGTTCGGGCATCTAGTGAGGATGCCTCACTGGGCGCCTCCCTAGGGAGGTGTTCCAGGCATGTCCGGCTGGGAGGAGGCCCCGGGGTAGACCTAGGACCCAGGACTATATCTCTGCACTAGCCTGTGAGCAGCTAAAGATCCACTAGGCAGATCTGGTGGATGCTGCTAGGGAAAGGGCATCTTAATGTCTGGCCTAGGTTATCAGATACTGTGATTTCCTTCTCACAACATCACTGAATTCAGCATTGTAGGAATGTAGGACACGACACCGTTCTACTGACCACCAAACAGTAGTGATATTGTGGGACACTCTGCCTCAGGTTGGAATGTGAGATCTTGATAAGAGATCCTCAGAGACACTCTGTGCTCCCCCTACCCCGGCGACAGGCCAGCCACAATCCACATATCACAGACACTCACACTGAGACAAAGGAGTGAACCTCTTGGCTTTGTTTCTTTAATAAAGTGAAACTGCTCCATCTCCACCATGTGATGCAAACACCACATGAATAAGCCCGGTGAACCAAGTTATTGTGGGTTGCACTGTATTTGTAATGCAACAGTACTGTTATAAATAACTCATTCTATGCTGCTAAGTCTACCATAGTCAAGTTTGGTATCCATCTTTGGCTAAAATCATGAAGCAGTTGATTACGCATGTTGGAATTGTCATATCATGTTGAAACCATAACCGGGATATTTATATATACCGAGTCCAGAGTGAGTACAGAATCTGAATCATCATCTTTTACGATGGGAGCGGAGCCCTCTAGGTGATCATCCATCCGCGTGCCTGGCTATGCCCACAGTACACACCTCACCTCGCTGCTCCTTAAAAGGGATCAGACAGGAAACTCTCTCTCTCTTTTGTTCTCTTGTTCTCTTGTTCTCTCTCGTGCACTCTCCTTCAACTCTCCAGTAACTTCAAGTTTGTGCCGGTTGATAAAATCAGGCTGTATCCACACTGGACTGCTACCTAAGATCTCGGAGTCGACACAGGAGCTTAGGAAAATACTCTTCAACGATCCACCTCTGGCGAGAGCAGAGGTTTTGAATGAGATATTTGCAACTTGTGAACTCTGAAACTAAACTTTGAACTCCGCGAACATCAACACATCAACGCAGCAGCAACGCTACTATCATTGTTTCAATGGGAGCGCAGGCGCGCTGCCCCCTTCCTCAAACCAAGCGACCATCAGTCACGTGCCTCCTCCATGCTTCGAGCCAGACAACACCGCCCGGACAATGCTCTTCACACATCACTGTAAGGTTGACATCCATGCGTTCTCTTTGATGTGGGGTGATGCCAAAGTGTTGTTTAAGCTTAGAAGATTTAGGATAGGCTGTGATAATCTCACATCATTCTTTTCATTTCTGCTGTTTTCATATTGCGACATGTGTTTTTCCGTCTATTATTGAATAGTGTTATAATATTATTTTGATAATTGATTAGTATAATATCTATAAATATTATTAACTTTTGACCACGTCCGAGCGTCATCACATTATCTTAGCTCACTTGATTGAGTCAAGAACTCCTCCTGCAGAATGAGATTGATGAATAAATTAGACTATTGATAAAGGTTATCATGTTTCCCTGTACAAAACAGGGTGGTGCCCCATACGAGTTGATTTAATGCCTTAAATCCATTTTCCTTCATATTTGTGATAACCGCAGTGGACGATGAACGAGCGCCAAAATATAGTTCTCTATGGAATGACAAACCCTGCAATCAACATGTCATGCAAACTTCAACGAGAGCCGCATCTGTGAGCAGAGGGTGTCCGGCTGTCAGTGCCACGGTGGCCCACTGCAGCCCTGGGACCAGAACCCAGAACCGGGCCCTGGGGACAGAGAGAACACGAAGAAATAACTGGAATAGGAAATGGTGCCGAACACAAGGACTACTCTGTATGGAGACGAGAGGAGGAGGGGGGGGGAGGGGGGGGGAGAGAGAGGGAGCAAGAGGGAGCGAGTGTTTAATTTCCTTGCCACCCAGCCCCCCCCCGGTCCGACCTGCCTGTAAGTCCCAGAGGGGGGCCGGGTTGTGGGGTTGTGGGCTGTAAGTCCCAGAGGGGGGCTGGGTTGTGGGGGTGTGTGCTGTAAGTCCCAGAGGGGGGCCGGGTTGTGGGGTTGTGGGCTGTAAGTCCCAGAGGGGGGCCGGGTTGTGGGGTTGTGGGCTTGGCCGTGCCCTGGTGCAGACTCTCTGTCTCAGGCAGTTTTCCACCACCCCCACCCTACCCAGCCTTAACACTCATCAGCACAATCCTTCCTGAGAGAGAGAGAGAGAGAGAGAGAGAGAGAGTCTGTGTGTGTGAGAGAGAGAGTCTGCGTGTGTGTGTGTGTGTGTGTGTGTGTGTGTGTGTGTGTGTGTGTGTGTGTGTGAGAGAGAGAGAGAGAGAGAGAAAGAGAGAGTGAGAGGATGAGAGAGAGAGTTAGAGAGAGAGAGAGAGAGTGAGAGA
Source organism: Borostomias antarcticus (assembly GCF_949987555.1). NCBI lineage: Eukaryota > Metazoa > Chordata > Actinopteri > Stomiiformes > Stomiidae > Borostomias > Borostomias antarcticus. Next base: position 1,227,207 of record NC_140246.1, on the reverse strand, counting down.
GAGAGAGAGAGAGAGAGAGTGGTGTACCCCCAGCCCTGAGCACTTAATTAGAACCACTTGAAAAACACTTTCATAGGACAAAGGAAGAGAGACCGCCACTAAAAAGAGGACGTTGTCATTTATCATAGAGTCCGTCTGTTGAGAGAGAGAGAGAGGTCAGCGTCTGCTGCCCTGTCTCCCCCCTGTCCTCTCTGCACTGCCCTGTCTCCCCCTGTCCTCTCGTTCTGCCCCGTCTCGTCCCTGTCCTCTCTGCCTCCCCCTGTCTCCCCCCTGTCCTCTCGTTCTGCCCCGTCTCATCCTGCCCCCTTGTCCTGGCACAATGCTGTCTCCATGTTCTGCACCGTCGACCCAAACTAACTGAGTTGTAAACTACATGGCAATAAACATGTCTGATTCTGACTCTGAACACCAACTCATGCTGAAAAATGAAACGTCTTTAGAGACCCTCCCCTGAAACAGTCTCTCTCCCCTCAGTCTCTCTGCCGCTACAGACCAGCGGTGGACCTGTAACTAGAACTCAAATATCTACCATTACATCAGGAGGGGGGTTCCGAACCACCCCTGCCCCAAGTATGGTACTGTAGCCTTGAGGTCAGCGCCCTGCCCCTGAAAGAGGAGGCTCTGCTCTCCCACCACTTCCACTAATTGGTCTGGAATGTGACCAAACAAATCACATCTCTACTTCAAGTGCCTGTACACTTCTGTTTTCACTCTCTTCCTCTCTCTCTCTCTCTCTCTCCCCCCCCCCCCTCTCTCTCGAAGAGCAAAGAGAGACAAAGAGAGAGAGAGAGAGAGACCAAAAGAACACCTTTAACTTGCAAATGTAATTTTCCCCTGGGGATCAGTAAAGTATCTATCTAACGAGCATGCATGTCTAACTTCTCAGAATATGCAGAATTGCAGAATCCCACAATGAAACCATGTGCTTCTTGACTGGGTTCCTGAATCTCCAGCGCACGCTGCTCAAGCTCTTTCCTTCTGCAAACGGGATTAGTTTGAGTCACCTCCTGTTGGCCACCTCCACTACTGTACTGCGTGCATTTGAAACATAGAGGACTAGCCTGCAGACTATTACTGTACAACATCGCCTTGTTGAGAGGGGTCAGGGAAGAATTTTTACAGCTCACTTATCTGGCCCCTGGGTGATACTGTTTTTTTGCTTCCCTCTGGAATATGTAGGGGTGGGTCGTATGCCCACCTCCCTTGTTCTCTGTAAAGCACATTGGGTTGCCTCTGGGTATGAAATGCGCTATTCAAATAAAGCTTTGATTGATTGATTGATTGTACAAGCACAAGCACTGAAGAACCGAGCAATACGAAAAAAACGAAAGACAAAAAATCAGCATGCGCGTTTAGGGATTGCACTGCCGGCCACAGAGAACTGTTGACTGTTACAAGCAGAACCACTGAAGACGCAAGCAATACTAAGAACATGAAGGACGCACATCAACATGCAGGTACAGGGATTGAAACAGCCGGCCACAGACAGTCGAAAGGAGGGAGAAAGAAGCCAGAACACAGCCGAAGCTTTCACCCCCGCACTGGGAGCAGCTGGGCCGGGGGGAGCATCCCGAGCCCCCGGTACGGTACCTGTGTGTGGAGAGAGTCCAGCTCTGGGGCCGGTAGGCTTGCTGCAGGACCAGTAGAGCTCCAGTGGGTCCTGCGTCCCCGGTTCTCTGTCCGGACATGAGCACTCGCCCTGGGAAGGCTGGAGGTCTGCCTGCCTGCCCGTCTGGATGTGGGGCTGCTTGTCCGCCTGCCCGCCTGCTGCCTGTAAGCCTGTCTCCAGACTGTGTGTGTGAGAGAGAGAGAGAGAGAGAGAGAGAGAGAGAGAGAGAGAGAGAGAGAGAGAGAGAGAGAGAGAGAGAGAGAGAGGGAGGGAGAGAGAGAGAGAGAGAGTGAGGGAGAGAGAGAGAGTGAGGGAGAGAGAGAGAGAGAGAGAGAGAGAGAGTGAGTGAGGGAGAGAGAGAGAGAGAGAGAGAGAGAGAGAGTGAGGGAGAGTGAGGGAGAGAGAGAGAGAGAGAGAGAGGGAGGGAGAGAGAGAGAGAGAGAGAGAGAGAGAGAGAGAGAGCGGTGAAACCGTGTCTGGTTTTGAATTACATAGTTCCTCTGCGCATGCAGGGTAGCTACAAATCTGCGCCTCTCCAGAGTTCCAAACCTGGACCGCCTCCAGGGTGTGTGCGTGTGTATGTGGGGGTGTGTGTGTGCGTGCGCGCGTGTGTGTGTGTGTGTGTGTGTAGTGTCAGAAAAGAGGAAGCAGCTCTCTGATAAGCACCAGACTTTAGTAAGTAGTAAGTAACATCCTTCCAAACAAACAAGTAAGATCTTGAGGTTTTTGATGTTGACACGTTTGCAATATACAGTATACATAATAAATGATCTCTTTAAATTACTGAGAATATCAGCAAACTATTAGAAAGGTTTTCTGTATGTAGTGTGTAACAAGCCCACAATCTTGATTCTTGAAACTGTTTGTGTGCGTGCGTGCGTGCGTGCGTGCGTGCGTGCGTGCGTGCGTGCGTGTGTGCGTGTGCGTGTGCGTGTGTGTTTATTTATTTTAGGTTCCCATTAGCTTGTGCATAGCAGCAGCTATTCTTCCTGGGTCTACAATATTTCCATAACCTTGTCACAATACACTAAATCTAATCAAGTCCACATCACAGTACAAACAATCCATAGACACAACATAGTCACACTACACACACTACAATCATATCTCTCATCACAATACACAGACAATACATCAATCCACTGGACATACAAAAACATACAAATAAATCTATATACATAAAAATAACACGTAACACAGGTGACACAAAACACACTGAACAAAAACACTACAACTAGATTATAACAATAGACAAGCTATCACTATCATAGACGTTTACCAACATTTATTTTGAGGTAGTAATCTTTTAGCTGTTTTTTAAAACTGTGTGTGTGTGTGTGTGTGTGTGTGTGTGTGTGTGTGTGTGTGTATGTGTGTGTGTGTGTGTGTGTGTGTGTGTGTGTGTGTGTGTGTGTGTGTGTGTGTGTGTGTGTGCCCTACCAGACAGCTGTATGCCAGTCATAGGAGGTCATATAGTGGATGCATTTCTTGTTAAAATACAAAGTACATCAAACACATTCCTCATTATACAGCCTGCTGGAGAGCTTCCTGTGGTGCTGAATAATGTTTTCAGCTGAGGCACAGCTCAACCATACTTTCTCTCAACCATACTTTCTCTCTCTCAACCACACTTTCTCTCAACCATACTTTCTCTCAACCATACTTTCTCTCAACCTTACTTTCTCTCAACCATACTTTCTCTCTCTCAACCATACTTTCTCTCAACCATGCTTTCTCTCTCTCAACCATACTTTCTCTCAACCATACTTTCTCTCTCTCAACCATGCTTTCTCTCAACCACACTTTCTCTCAACCACACTTTCTCTCAACCATGCTTTCTCTCAACCATGCTTTCTCTCAACCATACTTTCTCTCAACCATGCTTTCTCTCAACCATACTTTCTCTCAACCATACTTTCTCTCTCTCAACCATACTTTCTCTCAACCATACTTTCTCTCTCTCAACCATACTTTCTCTCAACCATGCTTTCTCTCAACCACACTTTCTCTCAACCATACTTTCTCTCAACCATGCTTTCTCTCAACCATGCTTTCTCTCAACCACACTTTCTCTCAACCACACTTTCTCTCAACCATGCTTTCTCTCAACCATGCTTTCTCTCAACCATACTTTCTCTCTCTAAACCATACTTTCTCTCAACCACACTCTCTCTCAACCATACTTTCTCTCAACCGTACTTTCTCTCAACCATACTTTCTCTCAACCATACTTTCTCAACCACACTTTCTCTCAACCACACTTTCTCTCAACCATACTTTCTCTCAACCATACTTTCTCTCAACCACACTTTCTCTCAACCACACTTTCTCTCAACCACACTTTCTCTCAACCACACTTTCTCTCAACCATACTTTCTCTCAACCACACTTTCTCTCAACCACACTTTCTCACAACCATACTTTCTCTCAACCATACTTTCTCTCAACCACACTTTCTCTCAACCACACTTTCTCTCAACCACACTTTCTCTCAACCATACTTTCTCTCAACCACACTTTCTCTCAACCACACTTTCTCTCAACCATACTTTCTCTCAACCATACTTTCTCTCAACCATTCTTTCTCTCAACCATACTTTCTCTCAACCATACTTTCTCTCAACCACACTTTCTCTCAACCACACTTTCTCTCAACCATGCTTTCTCTCAACCATACTTTCTCTCAACCATACTTTCTCTCAACCATACTTTCTCTCAACCATACTTTCTCTCAACCATACGTTATCTTGTGAGATTTAACATAGTATCATGTTTTACAGTTGCAACCTTTTCTTCAATACAATATCTGCATTAGGCTATTTTATATAGACATGTTCAAGGCGGGCGTCTTGAGATTCATTTTATTATGATTAGACTCAAACAGCTCTGCATCATGGCTGAGATCAGGATGTGATTCACAGGGTGAACATGGGACTGACTCCCTTTGGAGGTACTAACTAACCCTACAGTAACTCCTCCCTTCCTCCCTCTGACTCCTCCCTTCCTCCCTTTGGCTCCTCCCTTCCTCCCTTTGACTCCTCCCTTCCTCCATCTGACTCCTCCCTTCCTCCCTCTGACTCCTCCCTCCCTTGTGTCTGTAGAATCCATCACCGGACACTTGAGACACTGAATGCTCAAGGTAATTCTAGATAATGAGAGCGCCAGACAGTTAACGAGAGGATCCGGCGCTCAGCGATGATTCTATCCACACTGTCTGTAATTGTAGGTTCTTCGTACGGATCCCTCTAATTGGTCGATCTAAAAAGATACTGCAGGGGTTCTACGGAGCGCTGATGTCATCATGAGAGAATGCACTCTCTCTCCTTTGAAGATGGTCCCAGCTCGTCCTCGCTGGTTCAGATGGCCTCTGACAGAACCGGGTCAGGGTCAGCGACCTTTGACCTGGCATGTCAGCTCTGTGTCAGGATGGATTAGAGGATCACACACACCAGGTTATAAACACAACAAATCATCAAATCATGTTTAGATTAGCACTGGGGGCTTTGCCTCTCTGAAGGCAGGGTGTGTGAGTGTGTGTGTGAGTGTGTGAGTGTGTGGGGGGGGGGTGCGTGTGTGTGTGTGTGTGTGTACATGTGGGTGTGCGTGTGTGCGTGCGTGTGTGTGCATGTCTGTGTGTGTGCGTGTCTGCGTGCGTGTGTGTGCATGTGTGCGCATGCATGTGTGCGTACGTGCGTGCGTGTGTGTGTGTGTGTGTGAGAGAGAGAGGGGATCGGATGTATAATGGAGGCCAGTGATATCTCCAGCAGTGCATTTCTCTTCCCCCCAGAGAGCCTCCCTCATGTTATTAAGAGGAAGTCCGTGTTTTCAGAGCCTTCGGGACCAACTCCGCTGGGGTTTCTGCCGGTTCATGTCCATTCAGAAAGGTACACGGGCTTCAAGCCAGGAAATTGGACCATTTCACATGAAGGCCGAATTATTCTGAATATTTCCTTTGGTATGTTGAGGTTTAATACACCGTAGTACAGTAAGTTACAAACGTGGAACCTACAGTGTGGATTCAGGGTTATTCACTCGTCTGGTCCGGTGTGTAAAATCGCTGACTGTAGCTTCAACATCCTCGTTTCCCGCCCATTGCGTGTTTGTGTGCACATTTGGACTGATGAGTAGCTCTGGTCGGACCACCATGCTATACAATGCCTTCCATATGGACCGGGGGACAGATTCTGATACACTGGGTACGGAAAACTCATTTAAGTGTTGCTGCATCTACACAAAAAAACTTGAAGATTTGATCTTCAAGGTGTCGGTCAAGGATACTTTTTGGATGAGGGGGGTTAGTGTTTGGCTGTTTTGATATCTTATTGTTTAGTTACACAGCCAGTTTGTGATCACTACAGGATGCTAGATGGAAAACTGACTTAGAAAATGACTAACAGAGCAAGGAAACAGGAACATGTATGGAATTGATCCAGGCAGTGTATCTCTCTCTCTCTCTCTCTCTCTCTCTCTCTCTCTCCCTCTCTCTCTCTCTCTCTCTCTCTCTCTCTCTCTCTCTCCTCTCTCTCTCTCTCTCTCTCTCTCTCTCCCTCTCCCTCTCTCTCTCTCTCCCTCTCTCTCTCTCTCTCTCGCTCTCTCTCCGTGTGTTATTATCATAATTCTGTGTTTCAAAGACGCCGTCAGAGCAGAACACAACATGAGTGTTCCGGTTGGTCACACAGAGACAGACTACCTCAGAGGGGGGCGGAGTCAACAGAAGGGTTTACTAACTAACAGCAGAGATGAAACCAGCAGGATTTATACAAGCACCACAGATGTTCATGCTGTTGAATGATGAAGTCTTTTTGAAAAGTCACAATCCACACATCCACACAGTGTTTAAACATCCAGTGTGCCCTAAGAGGGCTAGGCTCTTAGATGCTTGTTTAAAAAGGAGATGCAAGCAGTAGTACACTTCACTAGTACACTTCATTACCTACAGTATGTTGAATGCGCTTATTGTAAGTGGCTTTGGATAAAAGTGCCTGCTAAGTGACTGTAATGCAATGTAATGGGACTTACTAATAGCCCTTTTTGACTAGTGTCATTCTACTGTGCGGTTCTGTTCAATGTTGTCCACCATGTTGTTTTGCTTCATCTACGCGGTCTCACCCTCCCTCTGTCCGTCCGCGGCGTCCAGGGGTCAAGCCCCCGCGTCCAGGGGTCACACTCTGTCTCTCCGTATTCCAGAGAAAAGAATGAGGAAGTTTGAGCACAATGTGTGGCCATGGAAACACTCGCATGAGCCGACCAATAAAGTCCCAGGGTGGAAAAATGTTCAGCCGTGCATTAATGCTTGACTGACATTTTCTCTGACGCTTATTTAGCTCTGCTGTGTTTGTGCAGCTGTGTGGTTTTTAAAATGGCTGCTACACTGTAGACACTCTGGTTGAGCCCCAACCAGGGCCGACTGTGGGGTTTCGGAGGCCCCCAGAGAGCATGGGGCCCTGGAGGGGGTGTGGCCCTGGAGGGGATGGGGCCCTGGAGGGCATGGGGCCCTGGAGGGGATGGGGCCCTGGAGGGCATGGGGCCCTGGAGGGGATGGGGCCCTGGAGGGGATGGGGCCCTGGAGGGCATGGGGCCCTGGAGGGGGTGTGGCCCTGGAGGGGATGGGGCCCTGGAGGGGATGGGGCCCTGGAGGGGGTGTGGCCCTGGAGGGGATGGGGCCCTGGAGGGGATGGGGCCCTGGAGGGGGTGAGAGTCCTCTTGGGGCCTGATGGGTAGTGTGTGGTCTGTGTGTAAGTACCAGGGTGGATGATGCTCTAGAGTGGATGATGCTCCAGAATGGATGATGCTACAGAATGGATGATGCTCTAGAGTGGATGATGCTCCAGAGTGGATGATGCTCCAGAATGGATGATGCTCCAGAGTGGATGATGACTCTCTCAGAATCAGGTTCAGTTCTCATGTATTTTCTTGCATAGTTGAAGGATTTCAGCAGGTGAATCTGTCTCTGTGATCTTTCTCCTGATGGTTCTCCTCATGTTTCTCCTCTCTCCCTTAGGCACACTTCCTTGATTAAATTAGACAAGGTGATAATGACGACCCGAATGCTAATGATAGCATAGGGCTGCACAATTAATCGTGAATTAATCGAAATCGCAATTATGACCTCCGCAATTAATGTGATTAATAATTTTGCTTTGAATTGAGTGTGCTAGGACTACACGGTCAAATCACAGGTGCTTATAATGTCTGACCAATCACATGCATTCCCAGTGGGTCAAGACAAGTGTCACAAGAGTACCTGCAGCCGTGAGTAGTGAAAAAATTAGCGAAAACGAGGTCAGTGAGTTAGTAACAAGAAAGGGATCAACTTCCGTGATTTGGGAGCATTTTGGTTATTATATATTAATATTATATATTAAATATTAATCGCAATTATTAATCGCAATTACCAATTAGAAGCAAAAAATCGCAATTATTCTTTTTTGTCATAATCGTGCAGCCCTATGATAGCAGCAGATAAACTAAAATATTCATGACTTCAAGGCAACACCAACACCTGTCCTAATCTCACTCTGTAAAGCTGTAACAGATCTTTCTTCACCGAGAAGCAAAAGGTTCAACTTTCTGATGACTACCAACAGTAAAAGCCCCAGGCTGGATGTGATCACTGATCTGGCTCACCATTGGTCAGTCCAAGAGTTCCGCCTCCTCAGATTCCATCCAATCCAGCCAGGTTAGATCTGTGATTGCTCAAAAGGAGCAGATGCTTGCATGAGTGTGAATCCCGGCGTCTCCAGAGCCTGTCCTGGCTTCCCGTGGACGGGGCCGTCGAGCTGCTGGTCCAGTCTGGCTCCGGCTGCTGGTCTTCTCCTCGGGGGGGGGCGGGGAGGAGGGGGGGGGGGGGGGTGGTCTCCAGTGCCCCATGAACAGCAGAGAGATGAGGTCACCAGGATCTCTTAGAGAAGGATGATGCAACTCACCCGGTTAGGGGAGATTTGGTCTGCTTGTTCTCTGCATTAATCATGATATATCCCAGATCAGACCTCAGACCAGAGCTGTGTGCGTTCACAACTCAGGGGTTAAGCAGGGGTCACGCATAGAGAAGGATCTCACAAGCTAACGCCTTTTTTTTTAATCAACGTCACCTCTGCTGTCCGCGTGGCATGACCTCACAGAGCATTTGTTTTCAATCTTATGAAGATCCTTGGCTTGCACGTCTATAAAGTTTTACGACTTGTCTGTTAATTGGAACATTTATGGAGTTGAGCTCAAAGAAAACCATGTCACGTCAACGTCAATAAATGTCCACAAGCGGTGTGGTGAGAACTGTACCACCGCCATGACACATAGAGCCACAGTCACTGACTGCTTATAACTGTGTTTGCACAACGCTGCACTACTACACTTCAATGGAAAACACTGCAAGAGGGGGGAAGAAAGAAAGAAAGAAAGAAAGAAAGAAAGAAAGAAAGAAAGAAAGAAAGAAAGAAAAACTAACAAACAAACAAACAAACAAACAAACAAACAAACAAAGAGAAAGAAAGAAAGAAAGAAAGAAAGAAAGAAAGAAAGAAAGAAAGAAAGAAAGAAAGAAAGAAAGAAAGAAAGAAAGAAAGAAAGAAAGAGAGTCAGTGTGGGCTCAGCTCAATACAGTAGAGCTGGTTAATTCTCTCATTCTCTCTCTGTCCTGAAGACCTAAATGAGAGATGAACTATTAACAGGAACAGAAGTCTCGAGGTTTAGAAACATGTCTCACCAGACCTGACAGCATGAGTGTCAGTGGCGTCATGATTGTTATGAAGAAATGATCAGTCTTCTCCCTGGAAGATCATGGTATCACTAGCAAGTCGATCTGGGCCATATATAGGCCAGATGCAGCACTTATGGCTTAGTTCCGGCCCTATATGGCCCATATACGGCCCAGATTGGCTTGCTATCATCATCATTCAGAACACCTTTAATGAACAAACACACACACACACACACACACACACACACACACACACACACACACACACACACACACAGGGAGATTTGCTCCCTAGTATTTCATGTCGCTTCAAAAGCAACCCAGATAGCAAGCGAATGTGTAATAATTCTGGGCCATATATGGGCCGGAACTAAGCCGCAAGGGCCAGATCTGGCCTGTATATGGCCCAGATCCGCTTGCTATCTGGGAACGATGCCCTTTGTTTTTTTCCCCCTTGACGTGCATGTGAGGTGTGATTCATCTGTATGTCTGTACTGTATTGTAGTGTATAGTATGTCTGTACTGTATTGTACTGTATAGTATGTCTGTACTGTATTGTAGTGTATAGTATGTCTGTACTGTATTGTACTGTATAGTATGTCTGTACTGTATTGTAGTGTATAGTATGTTTGTACTGTATTGTACTGTATAGTATGTCTGTACTGTATTGTACTGTATAGTATGTTTGTACTGTATAGTACTGTATGTTTGTACTGTATGTCCAGAGAGAGTAACAGGGTAACTAACCAGCCCCAACCCCAACCCTGGAAAAAGACTTTTGTGTGACTGCAGATGATTTACAAGAGAGAGTAAACCTTTCATTATGACATCTGCTCTCCAGCTCTGGCTCTGGGATGTATAGGGACTGTGTGTGTGTGTGTGTGTGTGTGTGTGTGTGTGTGTGTGTGTGTGTGTGTGTGTGTGTGTGTGTGTGCGCGTGTGTGTGCATGCGTGTGTGTGTACGTGCGTGTGTACGTGTGTGTGTACAGTATCTGTGATGTGTGTGTGTCTGTGTGCGTGCGGGCGTGTGTGTGAGTGTGATGTGGAGCCAGCTGTGTGTGGAGATTGACTGACTCACCAGCTATCAGCCAATCCCCTCCATCCCTCTGTCTCTGTCAGCCAATCCCCTCCATCCCTCTGTCTCTGTCAGCCAATCCCCTCCATCCCTCTGTCTCTGTCAGCCAATCCCCTCCATCCCTCCATCCCTATCAACCAATCCCCTCCATCCCTCCGTCTGTATCAGCCAATCCCCTCCATCCCTCTGTCTCTGTCAGCCAATCCCCTCCATCCCTCCGTCCCTATCAGCCAATCCCCTCCATCCCTCCATCTGTATCAGCCAATCCCCTCCATCTCTCCTTCTCTGTCAGCCAATCCCCTCCATCCCTCCTTCTCTGTCAGCCAATCCTCTTCCTGAATCCAGTTTACCGTTGCAATGTTGTTCACTCATGTCGGAGGAGGATAGGAATGAGAGAATGGAGGTGGGGGAGGGAGGGGGGGGAGAGGGAGGGGAGGGAGTCTCTGAGTCTGTGGGTCAGTGAGCTACAGGAACTCAGGAATGGTTTTATTGGCCAAAAAACGTCCCCTCCCCCCACAAGAGAACACGCTCCACCAGCGACTACACCCCGGGAGATCAGCTGACCAGGGTTAGGGTTAGGGTCAGGGTTAGGTTCAGGGTTAGGGTCACAGTCAGGCTGACATCATCCTGGTCTCCAGGATGTTGGTGGGGGGTGAAGGATAGCATACACACGCGTGTCGCTGGGAAGAACGTTGTGAATATTTCTTTCCCGCTCCTGCATGTGTGTGTGTCCAGCTCAGGCTGGTGGAGGTGTGTGTGTCCAGCTCAGGCTGGTGGAGGTGTGTGTGTCCAGCTCAGGCTGGTGGAGGTGTGTGTGTCCAGCTCAGGCTGGTGGAGGTGTGTGTGTCCAGCTCAGGCTGGTGGAGGTGGACGTCGCTCTGATGCAGAACAGTCACAGACAATAAACGACTGCTGTTGCTGTGTTTCTTTTTACCGTAACATTGTGGGCTGATTTGGTGAGGAGACACGTTGCCATGAAGAATACATACAGACACTGTAGAGTTATGTTACTGTAGCACCTGGAACCTGATGTCTAGACACACACACACACACACACACACACACACAGTTTTGAGGCTTATAAAAGTGCGGTTTGTGTTTGTGTGCATGTGTGTATCTGTTAAAAGTGTTAGGCTTGTGTCTGAGTGCATGTGTGTATCTGTGTGGCTCTGAGGGTCTAATTGGCCATCGCCTGTGGCCATGATTCACTGCCCTGTGGGAGGTCTGGGCTTGACTGGGGGAGGGGTTCTTTACAGCTGGCAGTCTTCCAACATGGTGCAGTTATGGCTTCTCTGGGACACTAGCTGGAGGAGAGGAGAGGAGAGGAGAGGAGAGGAGAGGAGAGGAGAGGAGAGGAGAGGAGAGGAGAGGAGAGGAGAGGAGAACAGAGCACATATTCTCAATACAATACCTGCTTTCAGGAAAATACCTTCTCAAACATGGCTGGCTGCCTCTTGCAGTATTCCTTGCCAGTGTGTAGTCTCACACAGTAGCTCGCCACAGTTCAAGTCAATGGTTCATTGTTAGAATAAATATCCAGCTAGCTCACATCATTTTTTGAATGTTTTTAACTTTTATTTGATTTATATAAGTTCAAGTGTAACAACTCCTCTGACTGAGAGTAGAACCCTCCTTTCCTCAGCCTGTCTTTCTCTGGTTCTGAGAGTTTGGGGACTTTGTGCCTTCGAGGTCTATTCTTATTCTGAGCTGACATGTGTTCAGTTTTTAGCTCTTCCACAGCCTTTTCCTCCCAGGTCTGTCTGGTCAAAAGCTATAATTTTGGTTTCGTCATAATAACAGACCATCTCTTAAAATATAAACTGTTCCAGGACGTCGTTGTCCAGAGTTACAGTAGTGAAAAACACAGAGCAATGTCTTCATTCCGAGGCTTCTCAACATGGCAGGGATGAAAATGGTCACCAATGTATAATATGGTCTATCAACAGTATTTCTGTGTAAAATGTAAAATATTTATAATACTGGACATACAGTGTAAAACCATTTTAATAACAGACAGACAACCAGATCTAGTGCTGAACTAATGTTTAGAACCAACATATAAAACATTATTAACAACCCAGGTTTTGTAGCCTACATGTACTCTCATCTTTTACATGCGAAATATGGCTCCTCTATGTTTAGCGTGTGTGTGTGTGTGTGTGTGTGTGTGTGTGTGTAAGAGAGAGAGAGAGAGAGAGAGAGAGAGAGAGAGTGTGTGTGTGTGTGTGTGTGTGTGTGTGTGTGTGTGTGTGTGTGTGTGTGTGTGTGTATGTTTAACTATACTTGCAGACCAATGTTCCCACAAGAATAGTTAAACAAGAACAACACTTGTGGGAACACAAGGACATTTAGGGTCAATGGTTGGGTTTAGGGCTTGGATTGCAAATATGGTTAGGGTCAGGGGTCAAAGGTTATATTTAGGGTTAGGTTTAGCATTAAGGATGAGAGGAAGAGATACAGAGGGAACAAGTGAAATAGATATGGAGAGAGAGAGAGAGAGAGAGAGATGAGATTGTCATTAAGAGGATACGCCAGGATAATTGGCCTGAGCTGGACAGCCTGTCTGCAGAGAAGCATGGAAGCAATTACTCTGTCTGTTCACCAGAGACCGCATGCCAGATCCCCATGGAGAGGCTAGAATTTACATAGATGTACACAAAAAAAACTAAACTATAACCACAGAGTTATTTGTCCGGGAACCTCCAGGCGCCCCCGGCTCCCACTGGTTCCAGCCCAGACACAGTCGTCCGAAGGCAGCCGCTTCCTCTGGGACCTCCCTGCTCTGGGACCTCTCCTCTCTGGGACCTCTCCTCTCCTCTCTGGGACCTCTCCTCTCCTCTCCTCTCTGGGACCTCTCCTCTCCTCTCTGGGACCTCTCCTCTCCTCTCTGGGACCTCTCCTCTCCTCTCTGGGACCTCTCCTCTCCTCTCTGGGACCTCTCCTCTCTGGGAGCTCTCCTCTCCTCTCTGGGACCTCTCCTCTCCTCTCTGGGACCTCTCCTCTCCTCTCTGGGACCTCTCCTCTCCTCTCCTCTCCTCTCTGGGAGCTCTCCTCTCCTCTCTGGGACCTCTCCTCTCCTCTCTGGGAGCTCTCCTCTCCTCTCTGGGACCTCTCCTCTCCTCTCCTCTCTGGGAGCTCTCCTCTCCTCTCTGGGACCTCTCCTCTCCTCTCCTCTCCTCTCCTCTCTGGGACCTCTCCTCTCCTCTCCTCTCTGGGACCTCTCCTCTCCTCTCCTCTCCTCTCTGGGGCCTCTCCTCTCTGGGGCCTCTCCTCTCCTCTCTGGGACCTCTCCTCTCCTCTCTGGGACCTCTCCTCTCCTCTCCTCTCCTCTCCTCTCCTCTCCTCTCCTCTCCTCTCCTCTCCTCTCCTCTCCTCTCCTCTCCTCTCTGGGACCTCTCCTCTCCTCTCCTCTCTGGGACCTCTCCTCTCCTCTCCTCTCCTCTCCTCTCCTCTCCTCTCCTCTCCTCTCTGGGACCTCTCCTCTCCTCTCTGGGACCTCTCCTCTCCTCTCTGGGGCCTCTCCTCTCTGGGACCTCTCCTCTCCTCTCTGGGACCTCTCCTCTCCTCTCTGGGGCCTCTCCTCTCTGGGGCCTCTCCTCTCCTCTCTGGGACCTCTCCTCTCTGGGACCTCTCCTCTCCTCTCTGGGGCCTCTCCTCTCCTCTCTGGGGCCTCTCCTCTCCTCTCTGGGACCTCTCCTCTCTGGGACCTCTCCTCTCCTCTCTGGGGCCTCTCCTCTCCTCTCTGGGACCTCTCCTCTCTGGGGCCTCTCCTCTCTGGGGCCTCTCCTCTCTGGGACCTCTCCTCTCCTCTCTGGGGCCTCTCCTCTCTGGGGCCTCTCCTCTCCTCTCTGGGGCCTCTCCTCTCTGGGGCCTCTCCTCTCCTCTCTGGGACCTCTCCTCTCTGGGAATGTGGAACAGCTGGAAACGAGCCATGTCCTACCTCTGTACTCTCTGTCTATGGGCAAACACACACACGGATGCACTCCCTTCTCTCTCTCTCTCTCTCTCTCCCTCTCTCTCTCTCTCTCCCTCTCTCTCTCTCTCTCTCTCTCTCTCCCTCTCTCCCTCTCTCCCTCTCTCCCTCTCTCTCTCTCTCATTGTTGTAAAATGTCTCCTAGTGTCTCAGATCCAAAGGCACCTCACAGTCTTCTGCCACTAAACATCAATGACAATATGTTTGATGTACAGAGACCTATTGTCCAAATGCTGGTTAAATTCTCAATCTACAGCCCTTTTCCCAAGTCACAAAGTGCTTCACACTATTCCCAGAGCGACTAAAGTAGTCCAGAAGCATCAACAGAATGGTATCGCCTAGCCTAGCCTAGTTCCGAGTGAAGTAATTGAATGAGTGACTCTCAGTACAGTGGACATACGCATGCATTCCACCCATAAAACATGTTGTCTGGCCTGATCTTCAACACACCGGGCAGCTAAACTGATTGCAGATGTTTAAGTAGCCGACTGGTATGCGACCAAATACATGATAGAATGAGACGGGTTTGAGCTTGTTTGGTTACATACTGATATGAATGAAAGAATTCCAATCTCAGTTTGGCCATACATTCACTCATTGGCCTAAACCCCAATGAAATCCATGCACTCTCTCTCTCTGTCTGTCTGTCTGTCTGTCTGTCTGTCTGTCTGTCTGTCTGTCTGTCTGTCTCTGTCTGTCTGTCTGTCTGTCTCTCTCTCTCTCTCTCTCTCTCTCTGTATGTATCTCTCTCGCTGTCTGTCTGTCTCTCTCTTTCTCTCTCTCTGTATGTATCTCTCTCGCTGTCTGTCTCTCTCTCTCTCTCTCTCTCTCTCTCTGTATGTATCTCTCTCGCTGTCTGTCTGTCTCTCTCTCTCTCTCTCTCTCTCTCTGTATGTATCTCTCTCGCTGTCTCTCTCTCTCTCTCTCTCTCTGTATGTATCTCTCTCTCTGTATGTATCTCTCTCGCTCTCTCTCTCTCTCTCTCTCTCTCTCTCTCTCTCTCTGTATGTATCTCTCTCGCTGTCTGTCTGTCTCTCTCTCTCTCTCTGTATGTATCTCTCTCGCTGTCTGTCTGTCTCTCTCTCTCTCTCTCTCTCTGTATGTATCTCTCTCGCTGTCTGTCTGTCTCTCTCTCTCTCTCTCTGTATGTATCTCTCTCTCTGTATGTATCTCTCTCGCTGTCTGTCTGTCTCTCTCTCTCTCTCTCTCTCTCTGTATGTATCTCTCTCGCTGTCTGTCTGTCTCTCTCTCTCTCTCTCTGTATGTATCTCTCTCGCTGTCTCTCTCTCTCTCTCTCTCTGTCTCTCTCTCTCTGTTCATACATGTGAGAGGAGTGGCCGTGCTAGTGGTGTGGTGGCGCCCCCTGCAGGACTTCTGCTGATCGGAACTGTGAGAAATCTGGCTGAGGATGCTGGGACGTCGTTGTTATGGCAACTCCTCCTAGTTCAACAAAAACAGAGACTGAGATTTAGCCGCTACAACAAACTTTTTAAGAGACGCATGTTTTGCGGCGTGGTTGTGTTACTTGTAATTCTGCATACATATTGTAAATGGCAGGTGTGTGAAACGAAGCCGAAGCAGGTGAGTCTGGTAATGAATGGTAACGTTAGGCTAGCGTATCTAGTGCTAGTGAGCTAGCTAACCCTGCTAGTGGCTTTTATTTCTAGCTAACATATCGCTAGCAACAGTCGGCTGTTTTACTAAGTACAGTATAATATGGGCTGCCAAGTATTTCAGCCTATTATCACGCTCACTCGCCACACTTCACAATTCTCACGAGAAATGGCCAACCCCTAAATACTAGCAGTTCAATGTTCATGGGACCCTTATTTTGAAATTCCTGGGGGGTTATGGCTAAGTGAAAAAAATCTCACTCCAAACTTTTGGTCAAACTTGGCAGCCCTGTATATGCGGTGTTTGGTTGGCATTGGTTGGGGCAGTGTGCAGGCACCACTACACCAGCATATGAACCATCATGATGGAGGCTCTCTCTCCCCCAGCTCCTGTCCTGGAGAGACAAAGTTAACTTAGAGTTGGATGAGGAGAATTTTTAGCAGTAGACTAGTTATAGGAGCACGATTTCGACTTCTAAGAGACTCATGGGTCACCATAATTCACTCTCAAAAGTGTGTGTGTGTGTGTGTGTGTGTGTGTGTGTGTGTGTGTGTGTGTGTGTGTGTGCGTGTCACAGTGTGACTATGAGCCAGGCTGGGGAGAGAAGCCGTCCTCCCAGTAGAGGAGAGGAAGGGGAGGAGCCAGCCCTGGAGGACACGCCCCTGTCGGCCCTCGCCCCCGATGCCGGGCTGCAGGAGGAGGGGCCCAGCTACGTCTCTGCCAGTCCGGCCTACCAGTGCCTGGAGGAGGTAGGTGCCCTACTGAGGCCTCAGGCCAGTCCTGCCTACCAGTGCCTGGAGGAGGTAGGTGCCCTACTTAGGCCCTCTGCCAGTCCTGCCTACCAGGGCCTGGAGGAGGTAGGTGCCCTACTGAGGCCCTCTGCCAGTCCTGCCTACCAGGGCCTGGAGGAGGTAGGTGCCCTACTTAGGCCCTCTGCCAGTCCTGCCTACCAGGGCCTGGAGGAGGTAGGTGCCCTAGGTAGACCTCACGCCAGAGTCTCTCAACTCTTCCTGGTGAAGTTTGAATGGCCAGCCTCCTGTTTAAGAGCCCAAACTTCTACCACTAGAGACCAAACATCAGTATCCTGATATTTAGGCTTTACAAGTGTTCGACGTTAGCGTCCTGACTCCTAGTTCCTCTCCTAGGAACTTCCCTCCCAATCATGTTTGAGATTGAAGGTTAAAGGAAGTCTTTCATACACTATGTGGTTATTAAGTACAACAGACTCCAAGCAAACCTCTAGAAACTTTATTCATGTTTTTATATAAAAGTAAATGTTTTTCAACAAGACAATAGAATAATACACATACATATCTCTAGCTAAATGTACACACATTGTCATGAACTCAAGCTAGACATATCTCAAACAGTGTTTGCAAATTCCCAATTCAAAATAGTCACTCCGTGATGTTGGGATTGATGCTTTTCGTTGCATCTCTCTCATTACTAATGTATGGCCGACCAACCACGCGACTTTGTCAACAGTGCACAATGTGAATAATATGAAACAGTCCATATATTAGTACAATTAAAAGCTATCATAATTATAAAAAATAAATACTCTACACTTCCTCCTTGACTTTCAACTCAACTAGTTCTCTACTTCTGTCTACATGGGGGATGCGATGCAATGACATTAGTTTAACAGAAGGTGGCAGCAGTATACAAAAATACAGTTTTCAGCGTGGACCAGTTTAAGAACATCAGGCCTATATCACTGCATTTCCAACTGTCTCAGTAACACGTAACAGCTTACAGAGTGGTAGAAGGTGCAAAACGTAAAGAAGATTAACGACAAAAAAACAAAGTTTACTCTCAATTGTCATGGTGCTGGTCCACAGGCGTTGACCGCGGGCCTCTGGAGAGGACACAGCGTGGTCCCGGTCTTAGGGAGCATAGTTCTTGGGCCGCGTCATCATCCTGACGGTTTTGAAGGCCTGCCTGTAGTTGGTGGGGTAGTACTCCGTGCTCATGTTGTGCCACGTGCCCCAGTAGATACCGTCCCTCACGCCCTTGTATCTCTTGTGGTAGTACTTGCCGTTCAGGTTGGCGGACATGCAGGCGTCGAACCACCAACCCGAGCTGTAGTAGGCGCCGCAGCTCCCCGACAGGTACTGGTCGTTGTCCCGGTCGGGCGTGCTGAAGTACTTCTGGTCGTGGTTGAAGTGCTTGTTGAAGCTCATGGCGTTCCCGGCCGTGCCGCTGTAGTCGCCGACGGTCAGCCGGTAGCGCAGGAACTCGTTGGCCACGTAGAACTGGTCGTACTTGGCGAACTCCCTGACGCCCTCGAAGTCCTCCAGCTCAATACGCAGGATCATGTCCTTAGCTTTGGTCAGCAGGTGGATGTGGTCGTTCCCCAGCCAGAACTCACCGCTGCATGTGTAGAATAGAGTCAGGGTTAAGAGTAGTTACTTGACCATTGGTCATGTTCAGTATTTAATTCCTGAGCATTTCATTGTACATGACAAAATAAACATTATTGAATTTTCCTCTGCTCCCTACCAAATGTAGACATGTGGACAGTCGGAGCTGGGATTTGAACCGCTGACCCTTCGATCACTGAACGACCCGCTCTACCAACTGAGCTACAGCCGCCCCAAAGCATATACTGATCCGCTCCTTTGGAAGCAATAATGAAGCAATAATTCACCCTAAATACACATAAAACTACTATCTAATGGTGATCCATGTGTGTTCTGGGTGAACTGTCCCGTTAGCTCTCTACCCACCGGAGGTCTCCGAACCCCTTCTTGTACTCGGCCCAGGAGCGGTTGAAGCTGACGGAGCCGTTGAGGCGCTGCTGGATCACCGTCCAGCCCCCGCCGAAGGACTCCATGTCGCAGTAGACCTCGAACGTGCCGTTCCTGGGGTCAGGGGTCACGCGGTACACGCCGTTCCTCTTCTGCTCCAGCATGTTGTAGTCCGAACAGTCCCTGGGAGCGAGGATGACTGGAGCGAGGGAGGGGAAGGAGAGATGGAGGGAGGGAGGAGAGAGAGGGATGGGAGGAAGAGAGGATAGATGGATCAATAGAGATAGGGGAGAGAGAGGGAGAGGAGAGAGAATGAGAGGGAGGTCAGAGGTCAAAGCTTCCCCGAGTTACCCAGCATGCCTCAGCGTGGAGTGCTACTGACTCATCAAGCTCCCCGTCAGGGAGTCAGGAAATAAACAGAGGCACACTTGTCAAAATGTGGGAAAGTGTATAATTGGCTGACGGAGGCGTACCCCTCTGTTGGCGCGTGTGACAGCAGCCCTAAATCATCCTGACCCCAGGTCTGCTGCAAAGAGCCTCTCCGGGTTTAGGAAGGGTTCTCTCAGAGCGGGCAGCACCACGGCAGGTCAGGCCAGGGGACCGAGCTAAAGCGGTCAGCTG
>NC_140246.1:1197869-1200369 GCF_949987555.1 Borostomias antarcticus | reverse complement strand
CAGACGAGCCTGAAGTCAGGCCTACTTACACGACACCGGCAGGGGTGGGGGGACAGACGGACAGAGGGACGGACGGATGATATGATGTCTCTTCTGTCCTCCTCAGCTGTTCTCTGTGGGGAAGGTCAGTGGAAACAAGATGGCCAGGCTCAAGGCCAGTTTCAGCCTGCTCCATGACACCCTCAACAGGTAAGTTGTGTGCGTGTGGGCGCATATGTGGGTGTGTGCGCGTGTGGGTGTGTGCGTGTGTGGAGTGTGTGTGCGTGTGTATGCGTGGTGTGTGTTTGTGTGCGTGTGTGTGTGTATGTGCGTGTGTGTGCGTGTATGCGTGGTGTGTGTGTATGTTTGTGTGCATGTATGTGCATGTATGTGCGTGGTGTGTTTATGTGTGTGTTTGTGTGCGTGTGTGTGTACAGGTATGTGCGCGTGTGTGTGTGTGCGCATGTGTGTGTGGTGTGTGTGCGTGTGTGCGTGTGTGTGCGTTTGTGTGTGTGTGTGTGTACAGGTATATGCGGGTGTGTGGTGTGCGCGCGTGCGTGTGTGTGTGTGCGTGCGTGCGTGCGTGTGTGTGTGTGTGCGCGCGAGTGCGTGTGTGTGTGTGTGTACAGGTATATGCGGGTGTGTGGTGTGCGCGCGTGCGTGTGTGTGTGTGTGTGCGTGCGTGTGTGTGTGTGTGTGCTGCATGTCTCTCTGACTCTGCCTGCTCCCCCAGCTCCCAGGACTCGGAGGTCCGGCTGCTCCAGGAGGCCAAGCGCTCCCGGGCGGAACTGGAGCGACAGCGCCTGGCGCTGGACCGGGCCGAGGGGCTGGACCGGGCCGAGGAGTTCCCCGAGGGGCGGGACAGCCAGGTGGGACGCATGAGGCAGCAGCTCCTCAAGTTCCACAACGACCTGCAGGAGGCGGAGGAGCGCGAGTACCAGATGACCTACCAGCTGGACTGGTGAGGAGAGCAGGGGCCACCCGGACTGGTCCATCAGGAGCCATGCCTCTCCTCTCCTCTCCTCTCCTCTCCTCTCCTCTCCTCTCCTCTCCTCTCCTCTCCTCTCCTCTCCTCTCCTCTCCTCTCCTCTCCTCTCCTCTCCTCTCCTCTCCTCTCCTCTCCCCTCCCCTCCTCTCCTCCCCTCTCTCTTACCCATACCCCCCATTAATCTCCTCTTGTCCACTATTCTCCTCTCCTCCCCTCCTCTCCTCCCCTCCTCTCCTCCACTTCTCTCAACACTCATCTTGTGTTCCAAAGGCCAAGCACGCCCTCAGAGCACAGCAATGGAAAAGAGCACTGCTCTCTGCACAACACACACACACACACACACACACACACACACACACACACACACACAGGCACACACTGACTCAGAGCCAGAGAGCTGTCATATTGTCGCACCGCTTAGCGACTGATAAAACAAGCGGAGGAAGTCAGGAGGGTTCCAGGGAAAGGGGCTTAATCCGTCGTCACGGTAACGACCTCGGGACAAGGGAGACAGAGAGAAGCTCAGTACCTTCGGGCTCGGCGCTGCTCGGCCCCGCCCCCGCCAGACCGGACCGGACCGGACTCTCCCCGGGCGTCTGAGGGAACCGGCCCGGTCTCTCGGGGCCAGACGTTTTCTGCTAGAGCGAAAGGGCATAGTTGAGAAAGAGAGTTTTGGCGAGATCGCCCCTCCGCTCCTCCTCCACCTCCCTCTCCTGGCAGCGATGGCGCCCGCATTCGACGGGCAGATGCTTGCACTTAAAAAACCCCGCCAGGCACTGGATCAGAGGCCAGGCAGAAACAGTGGAATTCAAAAGTGGTGACTCATCTGAATATCTTCGAGGCAGTTTTCTGGACATGCACGTATCCTGAGGCGAGGTCCACATAAAGATGTGTGTGGAGAGCTGCATTTCTTCATAATACCATCTGCACAGTGGCTTTACATGGGTGGTTTTATATGAATTTAATATGACACGCCACTGGGATACCTACCAGCCTTTACTGTACTTTACTGTACTTTACTTTACTTTATTCAGTTTATTTTTTACAGGGACAATGCACACCAATCAACAATTTTAGGATCATTTTAGTAAATGAGCCCTCATAGTAAATGTGCCAGTCTTAGCTGAGTAGCTAGTTTTCAACTGCTGTCCCTGGGCAAGATGTTAAGTGCCGGATAAAAACAGTAAGAAAGACATTAAAAAAACAAAACAGATGCTGCCCGTTCTGACTGGACTGCTTTTCAGTCAGGCATAGCCGTCCGATAGAACCGCCGGGACTATTCATTCTTTTCCGTCAGGCATAGCCGTCCGATAGAACCGCCGGGACTATTCATTCTTTTCAGTCAGGCAAAGCCGTCCGATAGAACCGTCGGGACTATTCATTCTTTTCAGTCAGGCATAGCCGTCCGATAGAACCGCCGGGACTATTCATTCTTTTCAGTCAGGCAAAGCCGTCCGATAGAACCGTCGGGACTATTCATTCTTTTCAGTCAGGCATAGCCGTCCGATAGGACCGCCGGGACTATTCATTCTT
>NC_140246.1:1155369-1195369 GCF_949987555.1 Borostomias antarcticus | reverse complement strand
GGTTTCAATTCCAATTTCAGTTCCAATTTCTTGTCTTTGAAATCGAGAGTTTAAAATGTTTTTGAATGATTTTTCACGGTGCCCACCCACATCCATTGTATGACCTAAACGGTGGTAGAGCAATTATCAGACTTTCTCAAAAGTGCTAGTTTTGTCAACGTTTTGATCTGAACCATTGTATATGATCATAAGTAACCTTAAAACAGGGCTAAACATGCATTTTACCTTTACTACTTCTTTAACTACAGGTGTACCTGTCCAGGCAGAGGGGAGGGGGGGAGAAAATCACTACTAATGTATATAATACTTTTTACAGTACTACTACTGTAGGTATATAGTACTATATACAGTACTACTATATACAGTACAGTAGTACTCATTCATATAGGATGTGTTGTTTTGCCAGGCTGAGCTGGCCCAGCTGATCTCTGTGCCTGGGCAGCTGGGGAAGGAGATCGAGAGAATCAACCGCAGAAAGACGTGAGACACCACCTCACTAGTTCATTATAACTAGATATATATAGATATATAACTATATATAACTAGCTCCATACTCTACCACTCTGTCTGTCGCTCTGCCTCTCTTTGTATCTCTGCCCATCTATCTATCTGACCGCTTCTCTGTTTGTCTGTCTGTCTGTCTGACCACCTCTTTCTGTGCCTGTCTGTTTGTTTGTCTGTCTGTCTGTCTAACCACCTCCCTGTCTGTCTATCTGTCAGTCTGACCACTGCTCTGTCTGTCTGTCTGTCTGTCTGTCTGTCTGTTTGTCTGGGGGAGCTGTCCGACTACCTCTTTGTGTGCCTACCTGTCTGTCTGTCTGTCTGTCCGTCTGTCTGTCCTTCTGACCACCTCCCTGTCTGTCCATCCTCTCAGGGAGGTGGAGAGGAGGAAGGCCAGCCTGGAGGAGCAGGTAGAGGAGGTGTCCTCCCTGCAGCGGCGTACAGAGGGGAGGTCCCGGGTGCTGGAGGAGGAGAGGAGGGAGGTGGTGAGGGAGCTGGAGGGGAGGAGGGCCCACCTGGAGGCCGGAGACAGGGAGCACAACATGCTGCTGACGGAGCAGGAGATGATCAAGGAGAAGGAGGCCATCCTCATGGAACAGAGGTAGGATGACCAGGGCTTTAGCTCCGAGGGCTAATACCACTTACTCAGAAGCACAGGAGAGAGAGATAGAATTCCCAGGCGTAGCAGGGGTGGTTCGGAACTGGGCTCTGGTGACGGCGGTATCCCTTCCTTACACCGTGTTCTCACTACATGCAACGCGAGCGAGCGTCAGCAACAAAATGCGTTCCATTGCTTTGTTTTCTGTTGTTATGTCCTAACTGGACGCGAGCGACGCAGCGCGACGTTTTAACTGCCCTTTTGACGCTCGCCCTGTTCCTATTGTCCACCTGTGGCTCGCGTTGACAGGCGTTCGTTCTTTAACTGTCTTCAGTTGGGAATATAGACAAATGTACGTAACAGAACAGGGAATTTAACGGTTTCAGTTAGGACAGCAAGCATGCGATGTCGCGTTCTGTTGCTCGCGTCGCAAGCCTTAGGACATGGTGTTAGACGAGCCCAGGTAGTCTAGGATTAGGTTTTTAGTCTGTGTCCAGCTCTGTGCTTGTCCCTGTCCTAATCTGTGCTAATTCCAGGGGGATGTTGGACATTTTAGTCTGTGTCCAGCTCTGTGCTTGTCCCTGTCCTAATCTGTGCTAATTCCAGGGGGATGTTGGACATCAATCTGGGCCACATCCTGTCAGAGAGGAAGAGCGTGCACGAGAGCCTGGCCAGCACGCTCCGGGAGAAGGACCGGCAGCTCCGGGGCCTAAAGAAGGCGGAGCTACAGCTCAAACTGGCCAATGACGCGCTGGCCCACACTCGGCTTCTCCACGACAAGACCAAGTCCCAGGTATGGTTTGCGTAGATCAGGTACAGATCAGACACCACATCAGCTGCTAAGTTATCCGAATTAAGCACCAGGGTTGCAGTTAATCTGGATAAAGTCCCGGGTTCAATCATACGGTAGATCTGGAAGTGAAAGAACTCGGGACCAACGTTTCACGCCTCGTGGCTCCCATCACAAACAGGAGCCTCTGCACTAAAGTTATTCACCCTGTTCCAAGTCCTGGTTCAGTTTCGATGACACTCACTCAGGGACACTCACTTGTGTGGAGGGCCCTGAACGGCATGGCCAGTGTGTGGAACTCCAACCTCCCCCCCAAAAAATCAAATTCAGCTTCTTCTATGCACCGGTAGAGTCCGTTCTCCTATATGGCTGTGAATGCTAGACCCTGAAGCCCACCTTGTAGAAGTCCCAAGATGGCTGCTACACCAGCTGTGTGCAGTACTTAACATCAACAGGGGTGAGCATGTTACAACAAGCATCTGTATGGGGGGTCGGTCACCAGGGGTGAGGGAGAAAATAGCAGAAAGGAAAATTAGGCTGGCTGGTCACTGCCTGAGATACTGGTGCTGTGGGAGCCGACACACGGGCATCGGTCACGAGGGCGTCCCACACTAACACACGGGCATCGGTCACGAGGGCGTCCCACACGGGCATCGGTCATGAGGGCGTCCCACACGAACACACGGGCATCGGTCACGAGGGCGTCCCACACTAACACACGGGCATCGATCACGAGGGCGTCCCACACAAACACACGGGCATCGATCACGAGGGCGTCCCACACAAACACACGGGCATCGGTCACGAGGGCGTCCCACACAAACACACGGGCATCGATCACGAGGGCGTCCCACACAAACACACGGGCATCGGTCACGAGGGCGTCCCACACGAACACACGGGCATCGGTCACGAGGGCGTCCCACACGAACAAACGGGCATCGGTCACGAGGGCGTCCAACACGAACACACGGGCATCGGTCACGAGGGCGTCCCACACTAACACACGGGCATCGGTCACGAGGGCGTCCAACACGAACACACGGGCATCGGTCACGAGGGCGTCCCACACTAACACACGGGCATCGATCACAAGGGCGTCCCACACGAACACACGGGCATCGGTCACGAGGGCGTCCCACACGGGCATGGGTCATGAGGGCGTCCCACACGAACACACGGGCATCGGTCACCAGGGCGTCCCACACTAACACACGGGCATCGGTCACAAGGGCGTCCCACACTAACACACGGGCATCAATCACGAGGGCGTCCCACACGAACACACGGGCATCGGTCACGAGGGCATCCAACACTAACACACGGGCATCGGTCACGAGGGCGTCCCACACGGGCATCGGTCACGAGGGCGTCCCACACTAACACACGGGCATCGGTCACGAGGGCGTCCCACACTAACACACGGGCATCGGTCACGAGGGCATCCCACACTAACACACGGGCATCGGTCACGAGGGCGTCCCACACGGGCATGGGTCATGAGGGCGTCCCACACGAACACACGTCGACGGACTCTAGAAAGATGCAGGAGTGGAAAGTACCGGTGGGCCAGACGGATGTATGGAGGATGGGGACGACTGGAAGAGCTGATGGAGAGAGAAAGGGACAGAGAGAGCAAAAGTACACAGGAAAACAGTAAATCTGTCAGTAAATCACAGCCATTAAAGCGCTGGTGACTCATTTGGGGGTGACTCATTTGGGATTTCCTATTTAGTTGGGACATATCCAGCCCTGCAGAAAGCAGGTTCGTTTCTCAGTGGATTGGTCATCTATGAAGGTTAAAAAACAAATTTAACCTCCATGCCCCTCGCAAAAATGCCCCATATCCAAACTGGCTAACTTTGGCCATGTTGGAAATATTTTTTTCAATGGTTTGGCCTACAATGCTGCACAATCCATGGTTTCTGGGACCTTTTTGGTTGAGGAATTCATAATTGATTATCGTTTTGATTATTAGAGGGGTAATGTTTTTGGTGGCGTGTGTTCATCAGTTTATTGCTTTGTTTGTTTGTTTGTTTGTTTGTTTGTTTGTTTGTTTGTTTGTTTGTTAGTGTTCATGAAACTCAGTGGAGGGGTATAGCAGGGCCAACTCACTTTACTGGAGATGACCCAGTAGAAGTACTACCACCATCCTCCCTCTTAGGCACATATTGTATTTTTAGCTTGCTATTCTTGCACTTTGCTTTCAGCACTAGATTATGCTCTTAGTCACTTCTAGTTCTAGAAAGGAGATGCACTTGTGAGTTCTGGCAAGTACTGTAGTAGTACAGTACATTGGCTTTTCCTACATTAAATGCAATTATTGTAAGTCACTTTGGATAAAAGTGCCAGCTAAATGGCTGTAATGTAATGACCCAACTAATTTCTGAATGAATTCAATTGAATTGATTGATACAGGTGTTTATTGGAATACATTGGCATACATTTGTACATTAATATCCACTTTTTGGAAGTACAAGGTATTAAACAAGGTATACCCTAGATTTGCAACTTTACAATGATAAGGTATTTAACGAGTAACTCTTTGGGCTTGGGGAAAGCATTTGGGATGTGTGGATGTTGCCCGATGGCCGTGTTCATCATCCTTGTTTCCGAAGGGAAGGTCATTTGTCATTGAGGAGGATGATGAGGCATGCATGAACAGAGCTTTCATTCCAGCCTAATATGAAGGCTCTATGACGACTTTGACCTTTCAGAGCTGAACATCGGCAGCCATCTTGGATTTGAAGGTCAAAAATAGGTCAAATCATCAAAAATCCATCAATTATGAATTCCTTGACCCAATTAGTCACAGAAACCTACTGTGCAGCATTGTAGGCCAAACTCTTGAAAAGGTCATTTCCAACATGGCTGATGGTAGACATTTTGGATTTGGGGCTCTCACAAAGTTAGCCCGCATTTTTGCGAGGCGCATGGGAGCGACATTTGATCTTTGACCTTCATAGATGACAAATTCACTGAGAAACCTCCACTTTCCGCTGTCACTGAGGCAATGCTGATGACCCAACTCGTTTATGACAGGATAGGAAAACAGAATGCCACTCCTGCCTCTTCCTTTCAAAGGGTTAGTCATCATTTAAGAGATATGACTCACATATCTCGAGGCAGACACCTTCTTGTGGTGCCTCCCGTCAGTAGCTGCGATTAAATGGTAAATGAACTGCACTTATATAGCGCTTTTCCACCTCAGCGGCACTCAAAGCGCTTTACAATGACCTCTCATCCACACACCAATGGCGGTAGCTGCCATGCAAGGCGCTAACCTGCTCATTGGGAGCAATTTTGGGTTAGGTGTCTTGCTGAAGGACACTTCGACATGTGGGCAGTCGGAGCTGGGATTCGAACCACTGACCCTTCGATCATTGAACGACCCGCTCTGATTAACCACCATAAACGAAGCAAAGTCTGCCAACTGAGGGCCGCCCACCCGGGCTGGTGTTCGTCTGCCACAGGCAGAGAGGGCAGCCGGCTCCCAACCCTGAACTCTGCAGCTGAACTCCGAAGGGCTCACCCCCCAGTAAGACCAACGTCATCGAGCACCTGGCCGGCACCACCAAGGCCCTCGTCCTCCTCCTCCAGGAGGCCCGCTGCGTAACAGCAGATAAGCTAGTTCTCCCAACCTTCGCTCTAGCTGGGTCTACCCTAAGCAGGAAGCATGGCCTCGCTACGTTCGTCCATCAAAGGTTGAACCCAAGACGATTGTGATTGGTTTAAAGAAATACAGCGTTTTCCCCCCCTATCTCAGAATGATAATGCCGTGCAGCCAGACCCTTCTCCAGCACTGGAACAGCGCAAATACAAGTGTGGAGAAAGGTCTGGCTATGCAAGACTATCTCTGATCTAACATGAATTGGATAGGTGAGAACCTGCTTATCCACTTACACCTGCCACCAATCCAGTCATGTCAGATCAGTGATATTTATTTTTCATTGAATGAGAAGGTGTGTCCAAACTTTTGACTGGTACTGGATGTACTAGTCCATGTCTGCTTCGTCCTTCTCTGTGTGAACCATACTACTGATTTCACCCTGGTGCTGGATGTACTAGTCCATGTGTGTGAGGGTTAGGGTTAGTACTTTACCATACTACTGATTTCACCCTGGTACTGGATGTACTAGTCCATGTGTGTGAGGGTTAGGGTTAGTACTATACCATACTACTGATTTCACCCTGGTACTGGATGTACTAGTCCATGTGTGTGAGGGTTAGGGTTAGTACTATACCATACTACAGATTTCACCCATATGGAGGGAATAAAAGAGTAATATTGTGCTTACCCAGCTTGTGTTGTTGTTGTTGTTGTTGTTGTTGTTGTTGTTGTTGTCATGGTGTCAGAGGGATGCCATGCCGAAAGGGGATGGGATTCTGCAGAAGAGGAAAGAACTGCAGAAGGAGGTGGAAAACCTGAAACGAAACTTAATCCATCAGGTGAGCGTGTGTGTGTGTGTGTGTGTGTGAGTGTGCGTGTGAGTGTGCGTGTGTGTGAGTGTGAGTGTGCGTGTGCGTGTCTGTGAGTGTGAGTGTGCGCGTGTGTGTGTGTGTGCGTGTGTGTGTGTGTGTGAGTGTGCGTGTGCGTGTGTGTGTGTGTGCGGGTGTGAGTGCGCGCTCACTCCTATCTACATTGTGCCTGTGTATGTGTGTGTTTATACTAGGGCTGCCAATTTAATCCTTTAATTAGATAAATTAAAGGTGCTAATTTTAACGTCTTAATTAAATTTAACCAAATTTAAAACACAACTCTTTTTTTTTTACCCTTTTTTTAATTGATGGATTTTGCCGAGCAGATCCCGTAGGATACAGAGAGCAGGCAGGACAGAATGAGTAGGCTAAGTCTATCAAAGACAACTTGACAAACTCGGTCGCAAAATGTATTGCTATGGACTGCAGGTCAATGACTATGACAGAAGACAAGTGCTTAAGTGCATTTATGCTTATGGAAGCGTTTCAAATTACGTCCTCCAATGCAGCTACAATAGTTTTGAAAATCCATGGATGTATTGGTGCAAGCTGAATATGTTGTTCAGATGGATTGATAGCCTTACACAACAAAATATTGCAAATAATAATTTAATTAAATTATATATATATATATATATATATATATATATATATATATATATATTGAAATATATTTACTTGGGGGCTTTTCCCAGCAAAAAATTATATATAGCCGATTAATTGCAATCCATTAGATTAATTTGACTTGATTTGATTCCAAGAAGTGTTCCCAAGAAGACGACAATTCCATTGATTGTAACGCTGTAATTTTGCCCCCATTCCGATCAATATAGCGCTACAGAGTAGGGCTGGGACTTTTGCCCCAAAATCATATTCGAAGTTCGTTTATTTATTAATAATAATATTCGAATATATTCGAATTATTATTAATAATATTTTTACCATTAAATTCTTACAGAAAGACCTACCTAGGTATTAAAATAAAGTTGTGCACATTCTGTCCACTAGTGGGCATTGTATCATAAGCAATATCGATAAGCAATGATGTTTTCAGAAGCAAATACAAGTCTTTGTCAACAACCGTTCTTTTAATTTATGTCAGACCCTGGCTTGAACAGTAGGTTTTCACTGTTTGACAAAAATAAATAAAAATAAGCCAGTCAGGCTAGGTACTGAAAGACAAATAAAAGATAAATAAAGGTAGTAGGATGTATATCCCATTAATCAAACATGTAGCCTAGGCTAAATCAGAACTTGCCATTATGGGCTATATGGCTGCAGTATGTAAGACTCAACAACCCTCGTCAACCAGGAGCCGGTTGCACCAGTCATTACTAAGTGGTGACTAGGCCTATAACCTAAGTGGTGACTAACTCGAGATTTGGTCACTACTAAATTTAAATGGGTTGCACCACTCACGACTAGTTCCTACAACTAAATATGTACACCACCCTGGGAGGTGGTGTAAGTGATGACTAGTGCGAGGAAGTAGCGTCTTCAACTCTGCTATTAGGACGGAGGTGGGCTGAAACATTGTAGCTAAATCTGTCGGTGGAAAAATTATTATTTTTAGCAGATGTCTTAGTTATCAAGATTAAGCTAACTATTGGCACCGGTGTGCTTATTGGTGTCATATTTAATAAGTTTGAGTAATTTCACGATCGAGCTAGCTAACCACCTTTAGCTCAATTGGCTCAGTTGCTGGTTAGCGATGAGAGGGGGAGTCCCAGCCGAGTTGATAACCCTCCGTTGCGGGTTGGGAGGATGCAACGGTCGGCTGGGATCCTCATAGTTAACCAGCAACTGGTCAGTGGACTGTACCAGGCAGCCTACGTTATCAGTGGACTGTACCAGGCAGCCTACGTTATGTCTGAATCAAAGGTTATCAAACAAGCTTGGGAACTAGCTGGCTAGGATAATTTAAGCATAACAATCCAACGGCTAACTCCCCCAAAAGAACCCCTCCACTGCACAAGCACCAAGTCCAATAATAATAATAAGCACAAGCTACAGAGTGCAACGTTAGCCTTGCTAACGGAGATAATGAATTTGGAGGAGAGTGTTGCAGCTGGTGCTAAACGAGGCAAAGGAAGAATATTTTGTGGACTATTATCACATCCATTTCACAGTTGGGATTATACAGAAAGGTGAGGATCGAGCCTGTGTTGGATGACCAACTCAAATGCCTGGCTAGCTCAATATTGTTGTAAGTTTAACATGAATCGCATATGCGAGCCGGAGCCCGTCGCTTTCACTGGATGACTCGTGAAGCATGCTACATTTATCTCGCATACTAAACATGTTTTCGTGGAGTAGTACAGGTATGTACTAAATCGTATGTAGTAGGCGAGTTGCAGTATGTACTATATAGTATGTAATATGGACATTCGGACACGGCCCAAGCTCCTTGGTAAGGGCTGGGTAAGGGCGATCAACCTCCTTGTTTACATTTTTACTTGCTTACCGATTGGCTATTTGGATCCTGCCGTCACAGTCATACAACGACTATTTTTTAGTAACTAGTTAGTAGTTAGGCCTACTAGTTAAGACAACGCCTAAATTGCCGTGGTGCAACCGAAATAAGATACCAAGTAATATGCGACTAACTAGTAGCAACTAAGAGTTTAGTCAGTGTTTAGGCGTGACTAAATGCTTGGGTTTAGACAAACTGGTGCAACCCAGTCCAGGGGTATAGATTTCGATCTCCTCCAGCGTGATTGTGGGCGTTGGCGAGGCCATTGTTCTGCTAACTAAGTGCTAACTAACGTCACCTCCTACAGGTCCAATAGCCTTGCTAATGAGCTCGCGATTGCAACTTCACCAGGCGTGAAAAACCCTCTGAATCTGAATCAAAAGCAACGTTTGCTAGCCAACACGTTTACAAAACTTACAGGTTCGAATATTAAGGGCTGCCTAATATTCGTTCGAATACCAGTATTTCTGTCAATATTCGAATTATATTCGAATCCCGAAGTTCGGACTCCCAGCCCTACTACAGAGCGGATGATGCGCGACATTAATTCAGTTCAATTTAAATATTTTTTTAAAGGACGTATTTATTTGAATGAAAAAAAAAAAATGACCACAATTTGACCAAAATCGATTAGTGACCAAAAATTTACGTTGACCGTCATGAAGGATTAATCCATTAATTGGACCCACCCCTATTACAGATCATGTAATTAATTAGATTTTATTTTTATCGATTGACAGCCCTAGTTTACTGTATGTGTGTGTGTGTGTGTGTGTGTGCGTGCGCGTGTGTGTGTGTGTGTGTGTGTGTGTGTGCGTGCGTGCGTGCGTGCGTGTGTGTGTGTGCGTGCGTGTGCATGTGTGTGTGTGTGTGTGTGCGTGCGTGCGTGCGTGTGTGCGTGCGTGTGTGTGTGTGTTATACAGCAGTCGGTGGCCGAGGTGGAAGCTCAGCTGGGGGAGCAGTGTGTGGAGGAGGAGCAGCAGCTGGTCAGAGAGTCTCACCGGCGCAGAGAGGAGCTCCACACCCTCCACTGCCTGACCCACATCAAGACTGACGAGAGAGAGCTGAAGTCTAGAGAGCTCCTCAGAGCCCGGGTACTAACACACACACACCTACACAAGCACACACCTACACACACCTACACACACCTACACACACACCTACACAAACACACACACACCTACACAAACACACACACACACCTACAAACACACACCTACACACACACACGCAGACACACACACCTACACCTTCACACACACACACACAGAAATAAAGAAATACATACAGTAGATGGAGATGCTGAAATGATATGAATCTAATGTGACAGCAAAGGTACAACCGCATGGAGCAGGAGCTGAGAGGGAAGGCTCTGGTGATCCAGGAACACAAGAAACAGAACCAGGAGATACAGTCCAGGTAACCCCTCCCCCCCATGTATCCAGGTAACCACCCCTCCCTCCCCCATGTATCCAGGTAACCCCCCCCCTCCCCATGTATCCAGGTAACCCCTCCCCCCCATGTATCCAGGTAACCACCCCTCCCTCCCCCATGTATCCAGGTAACCCCCCCCTCCCCATGTATCCAGGTAACCACCCCTCCCCATGTATCCAGGTAACCCCTCCCTCCCATGTATCCAGGTAACCACCCCTCCCTCCCCCATGTGTCCAGGTAACCACCCCTCCCTCCCCCATGTATCCAGGTAACCCCCCCCTCCCCATGTATCCAGGTAACCACCCCTCCCCATGTATCCAGGTAACCCCTCCCTCCCATGTATCCAGGTAACCACCCCTCCCTCCCCCATGTGTCCAGGTAACCACCCCTCCCTCCCCCATGTATCCAGGTAACCACCCCTCCCTCCCCCATGTATCCAGGTAACCACCCCTCCCCATGTATCCAGGTAACCCCCCCTCCCCCATGTATCCAGGTCATCACCCCCCCCCCCCCCCCCCCATGTATCCAGTAACCACCCCCCCCATGTATCCAGTAACCACCCCCCCATGTATCCAGGTAACCACCCCCCATGTATCCAGGTAACACCCCCCCATGTATCCAGGTAACCACTCCCCATGTATCCAGGTAACACCCCCCCATGTATCCAGGTAACCACTCCCCATGTATCCAGGTAACACCCCCCTCCCCCCCCCAAGTATCCAGGTAACACCCCCCCATGTATCCAGGTAACCACCACCACCCTTCACCCCCCTCTGTGTCCAGGTAATCCCCCCAATCACCCCCGTCACCCTCCCGGCACCTACCTGGTCAACGTAAACTGTGTCACCCCCCCCCACCCTTCTCACCCAGACTGAGTGTGTTCGCCAAACTGTACGACATCATCAAGGGCGAGAGAAACAAGTACGTGAGCCTGATCCAGATGGCCTCCCAGAGCACGGCCAGGATGAGGGAGAAGTTCAAGATGATGGAGAACGAGGTCGACATCCTCAGGAACACGGCCGTCAACAAGGACAGGTGAGACACTGACACGCAAACATGCTTCATTTACCGTACTACGGCAGAAACTTTCATGAAAGGTACTGTAGCTAGACATATCTATCTATCTATCTATCAATCAATCAATCAATCAATCAATCAATCAATCAATCAATTAATCGATACATAAATAAATCAATCAATCAATCAACCTGTCAATCAGTCAATCATACCACACAGGGATGAGGCACATCATCAGGATCCCACTAGAATCAGAATCCCACAACTTGTGTGTTGGAAGAAATCAAGATCTGGTGTGTGTGTGTGCGCGTGTGTGTGTGTGTGCGTGTGTGTGCGCGTGTGTGTGTCCTCACCCAGGCTGCTGCAGAAGTCTCGTCTGAAGCACGTCCACAGCCACGCGGTCCGGGACAGCCTGAGGAACGACGTGTCCAAGCTGGCCTGGCTGCTCCACGAGACGCGTCACCGGAGGGAGGAGCAGAAGCTGGACATGGCCAAGCTCACGCACGCCATCAACCGCCAGGAGCACCAGCTGCTCCAGATGCGCCAGGCCCACGACGCAGCCCTGCAGAGCCGCAACGACCGGTCAGTCTGACCGCTGGGACACCCTCGCTCCTCCTGCCCCCCCGGGACACACACACCTGCCCCAGAACACACACACACCTGCCCCGGAACACAGACACACCTCTACACACCCCTGCCCCAGAACACACACACCAGCCCCGGGACACACACACACCTCTACACACCCCTGCCCCAGAACACACACACCAGCCCCGGAACACACACACACACACACACCTCCACACACACCTGCCCAGGAACACACACACCTCCACACACTCCTGCACAGGAACACACACACCAGCCCCGGAACACACACACACACACACACACACCTCCACACACACCTGCCCATGAACACACACACCTCCACACACTCCTGCACAGGAACACACACAGCAGCCCCGGTACACACACACACACCTCCATACACACCTGCCCCGGGACACACACACCTCCACAGACCCCTGCCCCAGACTACACACACCAGCCCCGGAACACACACACACCTGCCCCGGGACACACACACACACGTCCACACACACCTGCCCCGGGACACACACACACACCTGCCCTGGGACACACACACGTCCACACACACCTGCCCCGGAACACACACACACCTGCCCCGGGACACACACACACACGTCCACACACACCTGCCCCGGGACACACACACACACCTGCCCTGGGACACACACACGTCCACACACACCTGCCCCGGAACACACACACCTCCACACACCCCTGCCCCGGAACACACACACACCTCCATGCGTGTGTACGTGTGTGTTCCCTCTGCAGGGGCGTGCAGCTCCTGGAGCGCGAGGAGGAGATGTGCATCTTCTACGAGAAGGTGAACGTCCAGGAGGGTCTTCTGAGGGCCGGGAGCCTGCAGATAGAGGCCCTGGAGGAGGAGGCGCGCAGCCTGCAGATGCTCCTCAGCGAGGAGACGCGGCAGGTGCTCCTCAACAGGAAGCTGCTGCCCTGCAAGAGAGACCTGGAGGAAGAGAGCACCTTACTGCGGATACAGGTAGGAGCCATGGACAGGTAGGAACTAGATACAAGCAGGAACCAGAGATGGGGTAGGACCTAGAAGTAGAGAGCACCTTACTGCGGATACAGATCAAATAGAAACGCTCTTTCACTGAGAATCTGGTTCAGAACTGGGCTTGTTTCCTCTGGCGCTCCCTAACAAGCCTGACTATCCAACACCAAGACCCTGAGAGATCCAACACCAAGACCCTGAGAGATCCAACACCAAGACCCTGAGAGATCCAGCACCAAGACCCTGAGAGATCCAACACCAAGACCCTAAGAGATCCAACACCAAGACCCTGAGAGATCCAACACCAAGACTCTGAGAGATCCAACACCAAGACCCTGAGAGATCCAACACCAAGACCCTGAGAGATCCAACACCAAGACCCTAAGAGATCCAGCACCAAGACCCTGAGAGATCCAACACCAAGACCCTAAGAGATCCAACACCAAGACTCTGAGAGATCCAACACCAAGACCCTGATGGGCCTTTTCCACCAAGAGGGAACCGGTTCGGTGCCGGTTCGCGAACCTAATTTTGAATGGTTCCGAGCATTTCGACCAAAAAGAAATGAGTTCGGGAACCGGAAAGCTGGTTCCGAACCGGCACCACAAAATAGTAGGTCTTTCAGTGCGAACTGTGACGACATCATGGGCGTGGGCTGGCGTACAACGGTTCGGCTCAAAACTGGTCGAAACGCGGGCCCGTTCTTTGGACAGAACCAAGGTTCCAGGAATTTTGAAACGAACCGGTTCATGAGTTCTTTTGGTGGAAAAGGGCTATGTGATCCAACACCCAGACCCTGAGAGATCCAACACCAAGACCCTGAGAGATCCAACACCAAGACCCTGAGAGATCCAGCACCAAGACCCTGAGAGATCCAACACCAAGACCCTGAGAGATCCAACACCAAGACCCTGAGAGATCCAACACCAAGACCCTGAGAGATCCAACACCAAGACTCTGAGAGATCCAACACCAAGACCCTGAGAGATCCAACACCAAGACCCTGAGAGATCCAACACCAAGACCCTGAGAGATCCAACACCAAGACCCTGAAAGATCCAACACCAAGACCCTGAGAGATCCAACACCAAGACCCTGAGAGATCCAACACCAAGACCCTGAGAGATCCAGCACCAAGACCCTGAGAGATCCAACACCAAGACCCTGAGAGATCCAACACCAAGACTCTGAGAGATCCAACCCCAAGACCCTGAGAGATCCAACACCAAGACCCTGAGAGATCCAGCACCAAGACCCTGAGAGATCCAACACCAAGACTCTGAGAGATCCAACACCAAGACCCTGATGGGCCTTTTCCACCAAGAGGGAACCGGTTCGGTGCCGGTTCGCGAACCTAATTTTGAATGGTTCCGAGCATTTCGACCAAAAAGAAATGAGTTCGGGAACCCGAAAGCTGGTTCCGAACCGGCACCACAAAATAGTAGGTCTTTCAGTGCGAACCATGACGACATCATGGGCGTGGGCTGGCGTACAACGGTTCGGCTCAAAACTGGTCGAAACGCGGGCCCGTTCTTTGGACAGAACCAAGGTTCCAGGAATTTTGAAACGAACCGGTTCATGAACCAGAGTTCTTTTGGTGGAAAAGGGCTTTGAGAGATCCAGCACCAAGACCCTGAGAGATCCAGCACCAAGACCCTGTGAGATCCAATCCCAAGACCCTGAGAGATCCAACACCAAGACCCTAAGAGATCCAACACCCAGACCCTGAGAGATCCAGCACCAAGACCCTGAGAGATCCAACACCAAGACTCTGAGAGATCCAACACCAAGACCCTGAGAGATCCAGCACCAAGACTCTGAGAGGCCATCCTAAGATATATCCTGTCTACTGTACTCAGGCTGAATGTAAACTTCATACACAGCCTTTGTAATGCAGTCTAATCCAGGCAGTAAACATTGGTTCCCTGACCATGTATAGTCCTTCGAGACGCAGAGGAATGTGATGTCCTACTCTCATACCTCTCCCCTACCGTGCCCCCCCCCCCTGTCCAAACACTGTGACTTTCCTGCATAAATACCTCCGATATTAAAACACTTGGATGTAAACATTATACCGTCGCTTCTGTGAGCCCACTAGCCTGGATACCAGCCCCACGTGGCCAGGGGTCTCTCTGACGCAGGATACCAGCCCCACATGGCCAGGGGTCTCTCAGGATACCAGCGTCACGTGGCCAGGCGTCTCTCTGAGTGTGCCAGGAAGCTCTGTCTGCTAATGGCTGTGATGTCCAAGGTTTAATCTGTGTTGAGCAGCAACTAATTTAGTAAATGATCGTATTTCCCCCAAACAAAGGCTGGGAGTGAGACAACCTCTTT
Source organism: Borostomias antarcticus (assembly GCF_949987555.1). Taxonomy (NCBI): domain Eukaryota; kingdom Metazoa; phylum Chordata; class Actinopteri; order Stomiiformes; family Stomiidae; genus Borostomias; species Borostomias antarcticus. The sequence continues at coordinate 1,180,134 of NC_140246.1, read as the reverse complement.
TGCCTCAGCAGAGAGGAGGCATGTGGCCCTGCTGTCTCAACACTCCAGGACTGCTTTGACAGAATAAAAAAGAGTCAGTTCCTAAGAGTGTGCAAGTCAGTAGTGCTCTGCTGAAAAGCTGACCTCTCCTGCTCTCCTGGCATGGATTGAGACGGACTCTGGCACCCACACACACACACATACACACACACACACACTACCTGTTTCTATCCTTGTGGGGACTGACGGAACTTAAGCCTAACCCTAAACCTAACCCTACATAACTTTTTACCCTTAACTCCTAACTCCCAAAAAACCTACCCCTATCTCGTATGGACCCTCGAAAAGGTTCCCCCAAATCCAATTTTTCTTGTTTAACTATTACTATTGTTTACTATACTAATGTGGGGACATTGGGTGTGTCACACACACGCACACACACACACACACACACACACACACACACACACACACACACAATGGGTGTGTCTCTCAGGCAGTGTGCGCTGGCTGTGGTGTGTTGACTCACTCTCTCCATGCTAGCCCCGTCCATCTACTCCCTCAGTCCCAGCCCCTCCTCAGGGCTCCATGGTGAACGGTGTGATTTACACGTGCGTTTGTGATTTACACGTGTGTGTGACTCAGTCCAATGTTTTGGGTTTGAACGAGGAGTCAACTAGCTTAGAAAATCCCCCTGTGACGTAACGAGACGAAGCAAAGTGTAATAAGCAGTGTAATAAGCAGTGTAATAATGCCTCCAGAGGTGTGCAGCCCTTCACTCAGACAGTCTGAGTGCTGCTAATCATGGATCCAGCGATACGTCTGGAAACCTCACTGGTGTTCACACACAGCCAACAGCACATCCAACTCCTCTGTGTGTGTGTGTGTGTGTGTGTGTCTGTGTGTGTGTGTGTGTGTGTGTGTGTGTGTGTGAAACTCGTTAAAAAAGGAGCTATAAGCTCTTCATAGGCCCAGTGGTTGCTTCAGATGAAACAACACAATGTTGTGTATTGTGTGAACCAGCTGCATTGGCTGCGTGTCTGCGGGTTGCAAGTACACACACACACACGCACACACACACACACACACATACACACACACACACACACACACACACACACAGAGACCCGGGAGAGGTTCTGTGGTAGCAGGGTGTGGTGCTTGTGTCAGACAGGCTCTTCACTGGAACCAGACACCACAGTGGCGTTTGTTGATGAAGTGTGACTCTGGCTACTCTCCCTCGCTCATCTACTCTCCCTCGCTCATCTACTGTCCCTCGCTCATCTACTGTCCCTCGCTCATCTACTCTCCCTCGCTTATCTACTGTCCCTCACTCATCTACTCTCCCTCGCTTATCTACTGTCCCTCGCTCATCTACTCTCCCTCGTTCATCTACTCTCCCTCGCTCATCTACTGTCCCTCGCTCATCTACTCTCCCTCGCTCATCTACTCTCCCTCGCTCATCTACTGTCCCTCGCTCATCTACTGTCCCTCGCTCATCTACTCTCCCTCGCTCATCTACTGTCCCTCGCTCATCTACTCTCCCTCGCTCATCTACTCTCCCTCGCTCATCTACTGTCCCTCGCTCATCTACTGTCCCTCGCTCATCTACTGTCCCTCGCTCATCTACTGTCCCTCGCTCATCTACTCTCCCTCGCTCATCTACTGTCCCTCGCTCATCTACTCTCCCTCGCTCATCTACTCTCCCTCGCTCATCTACTCTCCCTCGCTTATCTACTGTCCCTCGCTCATCTACTGTCCCTCGCTCATCTACTGTCCCTCGCTCATCTACTCTCCCTCGCTCATCTACTCTCCCTCGTTCATCTACTGTCCCTCGCTCATCTACTGTTCCTCGCTCATCTACTGTCCCTCGCTCATCTACTCTCCCTCGCTCATCTACTCTCCCTCGTTCATCTACTGTCCCTCGCTCATCTACTGTCCCTCGCTCATCTACTCTCCCTCGCTCATCTACTGTCCCTCGTTCATCTACTGTCCAACCCGCCTGCGTCCGATAAACACGGGAAACGGCATTTCAAAGCACATCCGGCCCGTGTCAACTGCTCAACTACAGAGAGACCCACTAGGGCGTGAAGAGACGGTACTGCAGCGCACAGAGAGACCAACTAGGGCGTGAAGAGACGGTACTGCAGCGCACAGAGAGACCAACTAGGGCGTGATGAGATGGTTCAGCCAAGTGGATCTCATGACCGTGACCGGAAACCACTATCGGTTAAGAGGTCCGTCCTGTTACCGGGGTCACGCTCCCCCCCCCCCCCCCCCCCTCTGCCCTGTCGCTCCGCATTACCACACCTCTAGGATCATCCGCTCGCCTCCCAGGATCATCCGCTCGCCTCCCACGATCATCCGTCCGCCTCCCAGGACAAACGGAAGGAATCACTTTCCTCCGCGCCTCCTCCTTCTGTCCGGTCCGCTGAACGCCCCCCCCTCCACCCTGAGCTGCCCACCCGGGCGCATTAGATAGGCAGCTCCTAGATCTGGCTGCTGGTCTCTCTACACCCCCCCCACCACCACCACCACCACCACCTCCAGAACACATGTCCTGCCTCATTCCCAGGAGCCCCCACCAGCACGGCCTCCTGCCCAGGAGCCCCCCCCCCCCCCCCCCCCCCAAACACGGCCCCATACGGACACAGACACAGCCGGTAGCGTACGTCAACATGGGCTTTCCGTCTGTCCATCCGGCTCCTCTCTACCAGGGAGTTAAAGACACAGTGTGATCCTCTCTCCTGTTCAGTGAGATGAGATGTTGACGTTTCTCTGCCGTGCTCTGTCCTCCCGACCGGCCCAGCTGTCGGAGTGTCAGGACCTGATGCTGGACCTGGAGAAGGCCGTGGAAGCGCCGGGCCAGGAGAACAGGTTCAGGGTGCTGGAGGGCACAGATCCCTCCCCAGTGGAACTGATCAAGAAGATAGAACAGGTAACACTCTGTGTGTGTGTGTGTGTGTGTGTGTGTGTGTGTGTGTGTGTGTGTGTGTGTGTGTGTGTGTGTGCATTCTGGATCTATTTATACTTAACATGTGCATGCACTTTTATGTATTGATCATGTGTGTGTGTGTGTGTGTGTGTGTGTGTGTGTATTCATTCTGTGTCTATTTGTACTTTGTGTGTGTGCACCTTTGTGTTTGTGTATTAATCCTGTATGTGTGTGTGTGTGTGTGTGCGTGCGTGTGTGTGTGTGTGTGTGTGTCCAGCTGGAGGCGCGTCTGGCGGAGCGGGAGGAGCAGCTGTTGGAGAAGGAGCTGGTCTATGAGCAGGTGACCAGACTCTCCCAGCGAATCAGAGCCAAGGCGGAGAATGGAAAACAGGACACACTGGAGATGGCCAAGAAGGTCTGCTGTTGCGCACGCACGCACGCACGCACACACACACACAGACACACACACTCACACACACGCACACACACAGACACACACACAGACACACACACAGACACAGACACACTCACACATACAGACACATACACACACACAGTGGGGGGGGCTCCATGTGAGGAGGTGTGTGTGTGTGTGTGTGTACAGTACTCACCGTGTGCATTCATCATCCCGTGCGCACGTGTACAAATCAAATAAAGTTTGATTGTATTTGATTGGCCCCTCCCCCTCATGGCGTGCAGGTGAACGAGGCGCAGGGCCGCATCAAGCAGGCCACGCGTCAGACCATGGCGGCGGTGGCCGAGCTGTCCATGCTGCAGGCGGGCGCCATGTCTCTGCAGCAGGAGCTGACGGAGCGCGAGCTGGAGGCCGACGCTTGCCGGCGCCGTCTGGAGCAGAACCTGCCGCCGGCGCCCTGCATGGAGCAGGAGTGGAGGAGGAGCCTGAGAGACCAGCAGCGCCGCCAGAGAGACCGGCAGGAGAGAGAGAGGGTACGGCACCGGGCCTGGCGGGACCGCCGGATCTAATAGATTCTCTATATATATATATACTACCGGATCCAACAGATTCTATATATATATATACTACACTACCGGATCCAACAGATTCTATATATATATATACTACACTACCGGATCCAACAGATTCTATATATATATACTACACTACCGGATCCAACAGATTCTATATATATATACTACACTACCGGATCCAACAGATTCTATATATATATATATATACTACACTACCGGATCCAACAGATTCTATATATATATATACTACACTACCGGATCCAACAGATTCTATATATATATATACTACACTACCGGATCCAACAGATTATATATATATATATACTACACTACCGGATCCAACAGATTCTATATATATATATATATACTACACTACCGGATCCAACAGATTCTATATATATATATACTACACTACCGGATCCAACAGATTCTATATATATATATACTACACTACCGGATCCAACAGATTCTATATATATATACTACACTACCGGATCCAACAGATTATATATATATATATACTACACTACCGGATCCAACAGATTATATATATATATATATACTACACTACCGGATCCAACAGATTATATATATATATACTACACTACCGGATCCAACAGATTCTATATATATATACTCATAGGCGATTTTACCCTCTGAGAGTAGGGGGGGCAACATTTTGACGTGAGAAAAAAAAAAAAACTGTTCTGCCGTCTCGTCCCATCTATTTACAAAGAATACCAGTTGTGAACAGTATGCTAATGAGAAATCCGTATGACAATTCAATATGTACAACGCATCAAACTTCATCTAGACACCACGAGCATGTCAATATGACTTTATGACTGAGCACTAGGCCATACCCAACATCACAACATCACACTGACACTGCCTGCTGGTGCTAGCTTCCTCACCGATGGTGATGTTGCTAGGGCTAGTGCTAGTGTTAGTGCTAGTGTTAGTGTTAGTGTTAGTGTTAGTGCTAGTGTTAGTGTTAGTGCTAGTGTTAGTGCTAGTGTTAGTGTTAGTGTTAGTGCTAGTGTTAGTGTTAGTGTTAGTGTTAGTGCTAGTGCTAGTGTTAGTGCTAGTGCTAGTGCTAGTGTTAGTGTTAGTGTTAGTGCTAGTGTTAGTGTTAGTGCTAGTGCTAGTGTTAGTGCTAGTGTTAGTGCTAGTGCTAGTGCTGGTGCTGGTGCTAGTGCTAGTGTTAGTGTTAGTGCTAGTGTTAGTGTTAGTGCTAGTGCTAGTGTTAGTGCTAGTGCTAGTGCTAGTGTTGGTGCTAGTGCTAGTGTTAGTGCTAGTGTTGGTGCTGGTGCTAGTGCTAGTGTTAGTGCTAGTGCTGGTGCTAGTGCTAGTGCTGGTGTTAGTGCTAGTGCTAGTGCTGGTGCTGGTGCTGGTGTTGGTGCTGGTGCTAGTGTTAGTGCTAGTGTTAGTGCTGGTGCTAGTGCTAGTGTTAGTGTTGGTGCTGGTGCTGGTACTGGTGCTAGTGCTAGTGCTAGTGCTAGTGTTAGTGCTAGTGCTAGTGATAGTGTTAGTGCTAGTGTTAGTGCTAGTGCTAGTGATAGTGTTAGTGCTAGTGTTAGTGTTAGTGCTAGTGTTAGTGCTAGTGTTAGTGCTGGTGCTGGTGCTGGTGCTAGTGCTAGTGCTAGTGCTAGTGCTAGTGCTAGTGCTAGTGCTGGTGCTAGTGCTAGTGTTAGTGCTAGTGCTAGTGCTAGTGCTAGCTTTGATAGCCTCTGGAGCACTTCTGCATTCGATTGCACCTGCTGCGCTGTCATTTCGAGTGGTAGCTTCTTCATTAGCATTGCCAGATTTTATTTTATTTTATGAAGAAGTGGTAAATTGTTTTTATAGCTCTTTTTGCCATTATGAGCAGGTTGGCTAGTTGTAGCTTGTTGAGCACTGAGCAGTACAGGATTATGAATATATATATATTTTTAAAGGTAGCCTAGTTTAAGTAATAAATACACTTTTAAAATTAATGATGATCTAACACAAACTGGTACAAACCACAATTATGTATTTAATAATTGTGTTAATAAGTTAAAAAAAAGGAGTGTTTTTTGGTTTTGTTTTGTTTTTTTTAAGAATCTGAGCAGAGTTGGGCTGTCCAATCAGGGGGGGCACTTGCCCCCCCTGCCCCCCCTATAAAATCGCCAATGCTCTCAGATGCTCAAAGAAAGGCTAGCCTCATTCTATAGACTGAAAGAAGGTATCACTCCTCTACCACAGTTTACTAATCTCTGCACTACTACCCCAATTCCAAGGCAGAAACCCAGGATAGAGTGGCTGGGTGAATGTGGTCTGGACTCTGTGGAGGAGGGTCAGTGTGTCAGAGACATTGTAGAAGGACAGAGAACCTGCCTTGTTATCCAGATACACTCCTATTTTAGAGGATCGAGTGCCTGATACTTTAGTCTCAACTTTATCATGGTAGAAACTGTAACCGTCACCAGAGCACCGCAACATCCAAGACTTGTTATTTCCACCAAAATAGGTTTTGTCTTTTCTATTGATGATTTTATACGAGACTGCAATGTCAACAGTGTGACCACTCCATTCCACCTCCCAGTAACAGCGTCCAGACAGACCCTCTCTGCACAGAACCTGGGTGTAGCCAGGTTTAACTGATTCCGATCTTGCGCTATGCCTCGATCTCGCGGTAGGTGACGTCTGTGGATTCCGGCTCAGCTTCCTTCCTTAAAAAGCTAGCCGCAACAACAAGACAGGCTCGTGCGAAGCATTTGTTTGGGATCTCAACAATGACACGCTATTGTGCTGTTGCCAATTGTGGCAAAATCCGTAAACACAGTGTTTCCTGTGGAACTGATATCTTGGTGTGCATATTTTAATCAGATGTATTGTACAGTAGGTTACCATTATAACAGCAGCTGTTATAATGGTAACAGCTGATGTTATCTGTTATTTTGATTGGCATTTTTTATGGTTGGTCAGAGGTGGAGGGCTGGTCAGAGGTTGAGGTCTAGTCAGAGGTGGAGGTGGAGGTCTGGTCAGAGGTGGAGGTCTGGTCAGAGGTGGAGGTGGAGGTCTGGTCAGAGGTGGAGCGCTGGTCAGAGGTGGAGCGCTGGTCAGAGGTGGAGGTCTGGTCAGAGGTGGAGCGCTGGTCAGAGGTGGAGGTCTGGTCAGAGGTGGAGGTCAGAGGTTGAGGTCTAGTCAGAGGTGGAGCGCTGGTCAGAGGTGGAGGTCTGGTCAGAGGTGGAGGTCAGAGGTTGAGGTCTAGTCAGAGGTGGAGGTGGAGGTCTGGTCAGAGGTGGAGGTCTGGTCAGAGGTGGAGGTCTGGTTGGAGGTGGAGGTCTGGTCAGAGGTGGAGCGCTGGTCAGAGGTGGAGGTCAGAGGTGGAGGTCTGGTCAGAGGTGGAGGTGGAGGTCTGGTCAGAGGTCAGAGGTGGAGGTCTGGTCAGAGGTGGAGCGCTGGTCAGAGGTGGAGGTCAGAGGTGGAGGTCTGGTCAGAGGTGGAGGTCAGAGGTGGAGGTCTGGTCAGAGGTGGAGGTCTGGTCAGAGGGGGAGGTCTGGTCAGAGGTGGAGGGCTGAGGCTTCCCAGCCCCTAAGTCTGAAGTGCTAACAGTAACTATAGTAACAGTACTCCTATATGCTAACATGGATATCTTAATAACACTATAGCTTACAATGAGAGTCAGAATCAGTTTTTATGATTAAAATCGTTTTTTATTTTATTTTTTATTTGCCACCACCACCGCCTCCTCCTCCGAGCCAGGGAAGAGGAGAGAGAGAGAAGAGGACATCTCCCTTTCTCTCCCTGACTCTCTCTCAGTGGTCCAGAGAGAGAGAGAGAGGAGAAGGAGATACCACCTTGACATCTCCCCTCCCCCCCTCTCTGGCTCACTGAGAGAGACTCAGCGAAAGAGAGGAGGAATCTCTCACTGAATCTCTCTCAGTGAGACAGAGAAGGGGGGGGAGGAGATGTCGAGATGATACCTCCTTCTCCTCTCTCTCTCTCTTTAGCCCACGAGAGAGAGTCAGGGAAAGAGAGGAAGACGTCCCCCTCTCTCTCTCTCTGGCTGCTGTTCCTCTGTCGCTCTCTGGCTGCTCTTCCTCTGTCGCTCTCTGGCTGCTCTTCCTCTGTCGCTCTCTGGCTTTTATACTCCTCCTGGCCCACGTCACAAGGGCGCTCTGTGACGTCACGGTTTGCGAGGCTCTTTTGACAAAACTACTTTCTAAAATCACTGTAAATCACTTGATTGGCACTTTCAGACAGGTGTGATGAAGGTGCTATTGCAAATTAAACCATGATCGGAACAACAAGACTGAGCTGGGGAGCCCACCCACGCGCACAGCGGCATATCTCAATAAAGGTTTTGTTGCCTAAATTAGCTGTCTTATTCTAGCAGCCGAGCAGCGTTCCGTTCAACGGACCTGCAAACTTGTCACCTTTTGGCTACAGTCACCTTTTTTATGTTAACCATGGTAGTTTCAGTGAATCTAGAGGGTTTTAGTTTTGTATGTCGTCACCTTTTTCATTACTCCAGGTCTGGTTCATAACAACGCAGGCGCCTTCACGATCCTGGATTTGGCGTTAGTATAATAATATTCTCTCGTTCAAAATAAAGCAACTGCCAAAAGTTAAAAAGTCTTTATTGAGATATGCCGCTAGGGCGTGGGTATAGCTCCCCAGAACTCCCTTTTCTTTTTTAAATAATATTCTCTATTCAATAATCTAATTCTGTCAAAATGTTCCAATATACAGTCCTTATTATCAATTTGTTTTAAGTCCTTCATCCATTCCCGCACGTTATAGCTCCCATATTATGACGAGACTTGAATATGACACTTAAGAATGGGTTTATGTCAACAATCCTTACGCAGAAGTTCTTGTTTGTGATATTCGGGTGTGTAGATGTTTTTATGAATACGCCAACGAATACAAATAGCCTAGGCTATGTTACAGTTTAATAGTTCTGAAATCGGAATCGGAATTAGTCTGTTCGTGTGAGTCAATGATCAAACAAAAATCTAAACAGGAATTGGATATGGAGTTTGGATTACTGGAAAGGAACTTTACGTTTGAAAGATCCGTGGTGAACCGAGTAATACGGCAGCAAAGTTAGATTATTGATTTGCCGAATCATCATGTTTGTAGCTATAATTATCGAATCACATGAAACCCATCCATGGACCCCATACAAGACCTCGATACAGGCACATATAGCTGGATTATATAGGCCATGACGCACGGGGCCTTGGATATGCCGGGACTTGGCACAGATGTTCTAATATGTGCTTGGCTATCCCGCAACATCCATTAGAACACGCAGCTTCTATATGCCTACAGAATGTTTTGAGAAAGTATGTGAAATGCATGATATCCCGGAAAATACACAAATTGGCTGCTGTAAAGAACCCTGATGAGATGAGGAGGGAGGGAGTGAGGGAGGGAGAGAAGTATAGAGGGAGGAGAAGGATGGAGAAGAGGAGGGGGGGGGGGGGTGAAGGGGGAAAAGAGCTAATTAATTAACAAATATCACAAATGTCCATGCAGTATAAATAATGATCCATGCATTTAATTTTCTTGTGTTTATTTTACTGTTTAGGTAAATAACAACCACTTAAGATGTAAAAGTAGGGGAGAGAAAACCACTAACAGATCACTTAAACAACAACAGTCAAACACTTCCATCTCAATAGTGAGTAACATAAATGTCACCAAACATTTGAACAAGTAACTATTTCCTCAGCAGCATGTCGGGAGTTTGGCAGTGATTCTATAGTCCAGTAGAGTCATCATGTTTATATAGGTTTATTAAGCAGCATTTAGACTATCCTGTGCTAAACTAGACTCTCAGACATAGGCGATTTTACCCTCTGAGAGTAGGGGGGGCAACATTTTGACGTGAGAAAAAAAAAAAAACTGTTCTGCCGTCTCGTCCCATCTATTTACAAAGAATACCAGTTGTGAACAGTATGCTAATGAGAAATCCGTATGACAATTCAATATGTACAACACATCAAACTTCATCTAGACACCACGAGCATGTCAATATGACTTTATGACTGAGCACTAGGCCATACCCAACATCACAACATCAAACTGACACTGTCTGCTGGTGCTAGCTTCCTCGCCCAAGGTGATGCTAGTGTTAGTGCTAGTGCTAGTGCTGGTGATGTTGCTAGTGCTAGTGCTAGTGCTAGTGCTAGTGTTAGTGTTAGTGTTAGTGCTAGTGCTAGTGCTAGTGCTGGTGCTGGTGCTAGTGCTAGTGCTGGTGATGTTGCTAGTGCTAGTGCTAGTGTTAGTGCTAGTGCTAGTGTTAGTGCTGGTGCTGGTGCTGGTGCTAGTGTTAGTGCTAGTGCTAGTGCTAGTGTTAGTGTAAGTGCTAGTGCTGGTGCTGGTGCTGGTGCTAGTGCTAGTGCTAGTGCTGGTGATGTTGCTAGTGCTAGTGCTAGTGTTAGTGTTAGTGTTAGTGCTAGTGCTAGTGTTAGTGCTAGTGCTGGTGATGTTGCTAGTGCTAGTGCTAGTGCTAGTGCTAGTGCTAGCTCCGATAGCCTCTGGAGCACTTCTGCATTTGATTGCACCTGCTGCGCTGTCATTTCGAGTGGTAGCTTCTTCATTAGCATTGCCAGATTTTATTTTATTTTATGAAGAAGTGGTAAATTGTTTTTATAGCTCTTTTTGCCATTATGAGCAGGTTGGCTAGTTGTAGCTTGTTGAGCACTGAGCAGTACAGGATTATGAATATATATATATTTTTAAAGGTAGCCTAGTTTAAGTAATAAATACACTTTTAAAATTAATGATGATCTAACACAAACTGGTACAAACCACAATTATGTATTTAATAATTGTGTTAATTAGTAAAAAAAAAAAAAGTGTTTTTTTGTTTTGTTTTGTTTTTTTTAAGAATCTGAGCAGAGTTGGGCTGTCCAATCAGGGGGGGCACTTGCCCCCCCTGCCCCCCCTATAAAATCGCCAATGTATATACTACACTACCGGATCCAACAGATTCTATATATATATACTACACTACCGGATCCAACAGATTCTATATATATATACTACACTACCGGATCCAACAGATTCTATATATATATATACTACACTACCGGATCCAACAGATTCTATATATATATACTACACTACCGGATCCAACAGATTCTATATATATATATATATATACTACACTACCGGATCCAACAGATTCTATATATATATACTACACTACCGGATCCAACAGATTATATATATATATATATACTACACTACCGGATCCAACAGATTATATATATATATATATACTACACTACCGGATCCAACAGATTCTATATATATATATACTACACTACCGGATCCAACAGATTATATATATATATATACTACACTACCGGATCCAACAGATTCTATATATATATATATATATATATATATATATATATACTACACTACCGGATCCAACAGATTGTATATATATATATATACTACACTACCGGATCCAACAGATTCTATATATATATATACTACACTACCGGATCCAACAGATTCTATATATATATATATACTACACTACCGGATCCAACAGATTCTATATATATATATATATATACTACACTACCGGATCCAACAGATTCTATATATATATATATATACTACACTACCGGATCCAACAGATTATATATATATATATACTACACTACCGGATCCAACAGATTATATATATATATATATACTACACTACCGGATCCAACAGATTCTATATATATATATACTACACTACCAGATCCAACAGATTATATATATATATACTACACTACCGGATCCAACAGATTCTATATATATATACTACACTACCGGATCCAACAGATTCTATATATATATATATACTACACTACCGGATCCAACAGATTCTATATATATATACTACACTACCGGATCCAACAGATTCTATATATATATACTACACTACCGGATCCAACAGATTCTATATATATATATATACTACACTACCGGATCCAACAGATTATATATATATATACTACACTACCGGATCCAACAGATTATATATATATATACTACACTACCGGATCCAACAGATTATATATATATATACTACACTACCGGATCCAACAGATTATATATATATATATACTATACTACCGGATCTAACAGATTATATATATATATATACTACACTACCGGATCCAACAGATTATATATATATATACTACACTACCGGATCCAACAGATTATATATATATATACTACACTACCGGATCCAACAGATTCTATATATATATATATACTACACTACCGGATCCAACAGATTATATATATATATACTACACTACCGGATCCAACAGATTCTATATATATATACTACACTACCGGATCCAACAGATTCTATATATATATACTACACTACCGGATCCAACAGATTCTATATATATATATACTACACTACCGGATCCAACAGATTCTATATATATATACTACACTACCGGATCCAACAGATTCTCTATATATATATATACTACACTACCGGATCCAACAGATTATATATATATATACTACACTACCGGATCCAACAGATTATATATATATATACTACACTACCGGATCCAACAGATTATATATATATATACTACACTACCGGATCCAACAGATTCTATATATATATATACTATACTACCGGATCTAACAGATTATATATATATATATACTACACTACCGGATCCAACAGATTATATATATATATACTACACTACCGGATCCAACAGATTCTATATATATATATACTACACTACCGGATCCAACAGATTCTATATATATATATATATATACTACACTACCGGATCCAACAGATTCTATATATATATATACTACACTACCGGATCCAACAGATTCTATATATATATATATATATATACTACACTACCGGATCCAACAGATTCTATATATATATATATATATATATACTACACTACCGGATCCAACAGATTCTATATATATATACTACACTACCGGATCCAACAGATTCTATATATATATACTACACTACCGGATCCAACAGATTCTATATATATATATATATATATACTACACTACCGGATCCAACAGATTCTATATATATATATATATACTACACTACCGGATCCAACAGATTCTATATATATATACTACACTACCGGATCCAACAGATTCTATATATATATATATATACTACACTACCGGATCCAACAGATTCTATATATATATACTACACTACCGGATCCAACAGATTCTATATATATATATATATATATACTACACTACCGGATCCAACAGATTCTATATATATATATACTACACTACCGGATCCAACAGATTCTATATATATATACTACACTACCGGATCCAACAGATTCTATATATATATATACTACACTACCGGATCCAACAGATTCTATATATATATACTACACTACCGGATCCAACAGATTCTATATATATATACTACACTACCAGATCCAACAGATTCTATATATATATATATATACTACACTACCGGATCCAACAGATTCTATATATATATATATATATATATACTACACTACCGGATCCAACAGATTCTATATATATATATATATACTACACTACCTGATCCAACAGATTCTATATATATATATACTACACTACCGGATCCAACAGATTATATATATATATATACTAAACTACCGGATCCAACAGATTATATATATATATATATATATATATATATATATATATATATATATATATATATATATATATATATATATATACACACTATTCCAACGGATCTAGCAGATTATATATATATATATATACATATATATACTATACTATCAGATCTAACAGATAATATATATATATATACTATACTACCGGATCTAACAGATTCTATATATATATACTACCGGATCGAACAGCCGCAGGGGGAGTTAGTTGAAGGGTTAGTCAAGTTTATTTACATACTGTAGCACATACAAGCAAATGTTCATACAAGCAAATGTTGACAACTGTACTTTACAGAACAAGAAAAGATGATCAAAAACACGGTTCCTAGTAAATGGTCCACAGTATAAGACGATACGTGGCTATCCAGCGCCATAAGGGGTTATTGGGTTGACTCTTGACTCTGCTGAATGAATGTTACCTTGGGCTCCAGCACTGTATTCTTCAAGTATGTTTGAAGCCCATCCTACTACCTCCAACATACTAGGCTTTTAAGGAGCCTTTTTGGCTGGAGGAAGAAACTGCTGCTGACCTGTGCCTCTCTCTCTCTCTCTCTCTCTCTCTCTCCGCAGGCGGAGGAGGAGGAGGAGAAGGAGGAGCGGGGGGTCCATACCACGGCCGAGGCCCGGCCCAGCCACTACCTCCCTCAGGGGGAGGCCCTGCCGCTGCCCCAGCCCTACGGAGCCCTGGCTCCCTTCAAACCCACCGAGCCCGGGACCAACATCAGGCACATCCGCAAGCCCCAGCCCAAACCCATCGAGATCTAGACCAGCACACACACACACACACACGCACACACGCACGCACACACACACACACACCAGCTCTGAGACGGGGTGTTTGTAGGAGTGTGGGTGAATGAGTGATTCACTGTAGGGCAACATACCTCTCGATTCTCAGCACAGCTCATTAAATCCAACTCTATTCATTTTAGCCTCTCATCCCTCCTTCCCCTCACTGAAATCTCCTACCAGATACCGAGTGTGTGTGTGTGTGTTTGTGTGTGTGTGAGAGAGAAAGAGAGAGAGAGAGAGTGAAAGAGTCCACACGTGTGTGTGTGTGTGTGTGTGTGTGTGTGTGTGTGTGTGTGTGTGTGTGTTCAGCCAGACTTCAGAGTGTGCCATGCATCTGGATTTGATTGTGCTCTCCTCCAGATGCTGGTCTGTTTCACTTTCTGCAAAATAGTTTCATTTATGGTCAAATGGAAAAGAGCACAGACGAACAATGGATTTTGAGGAGTCCCTGATAGATGCTCTACAGTATCAATAAATATTCCTCTCACTACGCACCAGCCATAACCCACCAGCCATAACCCACCAGCCATAACCCACCAGCCATAACCCACCAGCCATAACGCTAACCTGAAGCAGATGCTGCTTATCAACAGGGTTGCATGTGTTCTGTCGAGAGCCTCATATCCTGTCCTCCTGTACACCGGGGCTGGGCTGGTTCCCCCTCGAAAAGGATGTGTCCCCTTGTCTGTCTGTCTGTCTCTCTGTCTCTCTGTCTGCATGATTGTCCATCTGCACACCTGTCCGTCCGTCTGTGTGTCTGTCTGTCTGTCTGTCTGTCTGACTGTCTGTCTGTCTGACTGTCTGACTGTCTGTCTGGCTGTCTGTGTGTGTCTGTCTATCTGTCTGTCTGTCTGTCTGACTGTCTGTCTGGCTGTCTGTGTGTGTCTGTCTATCTGTCTGTATGTCCGGCTGTCTGTCTGTCTGTGTGTGTCTGTCTATCTGTCTGGCTGTCTGTCTGTCTGTCTGTCTGGCTGTCTGTCTGGCTGTCTGGCTGGCTGTCTGTCTGTATGTCCGGCTGTCTGGCTGTCTGTCTGTCTGGCTGTCTGGCTGTCTGTCTGGCTGTCTGTCTACTGCACAATGTCACATTCCCTACTGGCTCCAGTGTACAGAAAAAGATATAGGCCATGTGTTGCAAACGTTTTTTTATTTACAATACAATACAATTACAAAACAATGATTTAAAAAAGATTCCCCCCAAATAAATCTCTACTGTAAACATAGCATCCCTTTGAGTATGATTCCATTTGATCACAGCATTTAGAACAAAAACACCCAGGGTCATTCAGGGTCATCCAGGGTCATTCAGGGTCATTCACACAGAGCTATTCTGGACTCAACAACTTTGATGTTGAACATGTGCAGTTAATGTGTCAGATTGTGAAACGTGCCAGAGAACTTCTCACTGGAAGCTCTCATACACATTGCCCTGTGGCAGCAAGTGTGTGTGTGTGTGTGTGTGTGTGTGTATGGATGTATTGAGCAACGTGAGGAGAGAGAAGGGGAAATACCAGTGAAAACTAGTTTTCCAGTGAAACCATCATGGCTATGGACACCACACCATGCTCATTAACCTCACGCCTGTGTGTGTGTGTGTGTGTGTGTGTGTGTGTGTGTGTGTGTGTGGTGTGTGTCTGCGTGTGGTGTGTGTCTGTGTGCGTATGCGTGTCTGTGTGTGTGCGTGTGTGTGTGTGTGCGTGAGTTTGTGTGTGTGTGTGAGTTTGTGTGTGTGTGTGTGTGTGTGTGTGTGTGTGTGTGTGGTGTGTGTGTGTGTGTGTCCATCCCTCACTTGTTCTCGAAGCCCAGCAGGATGAGTGTCTGCTTGAGAGCACTCTCCTCCACAAACCGGGCGTCCACATTCTCCTGCTCCTCAAATGGGTTCAGGGCTGCAGCACACACACACACACACACACACACACACACACTTTATATTGGACACACACAACACAAGCACACTATCACGACACTCAACAGAAAGAGCAGGTCAGAACACGGAGACCTGCGGGTGACTCTACCTTGCTCCTCCAGACCAGCCAGGGTCCTGGCCAGGTAGCAGAGAGGCAGGAAGCCAGACACGTCTCTCTCTCTGAAGGAAGAACCCTGAGGACCACAGAGAGACACGCAGCTCTCAGCCTGGGCTGAGACCTCCTCCTCCACCACGCCACCCCCGACAGACGTAGAGAGTGAAATCAAGCTCACCCCTCAGCTAAGTCAAGCGCCCCTCCCCGCCCCTACCTTGGCCGTGGCGAGGCGTTTCCTGAGCAGGGCGTCGACGTAGGTCCTGGAGATGACAGCAGAGCTGATTGGGTGGTCCCACAGTTGGCAGATCCTCTGATGCAGTGGCTGGAAACAACAGCGACAAGACAGTCAAGAGTGATGCTCTACTAAACTGACAGCCTGTTATAACCTCCTGGTGGGAAACATCAATAGTGTTTGTCATCTGGCCCTCTCTCCTCCCTGGGTCCTCTCTCTCCTCCCTGGGTCCTCTCTCCTCCTCTCTCTCCTCCCTGGGTCCTCTCTCTCCTCCCTGGGTCCTCTCTCTCCTCCCTGGGTCCTCTCTCTCCTCCCTGGGTCCTCTCTCTCCTCCCTGGGTCCTCTCTCTCCTCTCTCTCCTCCCTGGGTCCCCTCTCTTCTCCTCTCTCTCCTCCCCTCTCTTCTCCTCCCTGGATCCTCTCTCTCTCTCCTCCTCTCTCTCCTCCCTGGGTCCTCTCTCCTCCCCTGTCTTCTCCCTGGGACCTCTCTCTCCTCCCCTCTCTTCTCCTCTCTCTCCTCCTCTCTCTCCTCCCTATGTCCTCTCTCTCTCCTCCCTGGGACCTCTCTCTCTCCTCCCCTCTCTTCTCCTCTCTCTCCTCCTCTCTCTCCTCCCTATGTCCTCTCTCTCTCCTCCCTGGGTCCTCTCTCTCTCTCTCTCCTCCCCTCTCTTCTCCTCTCTCTCCTCCTCTCTCTCCTCCCTGGGTCCTCTCTCTCCTCCCTGGGTCCTCTCTCTCCTCCCTGGGTCCTCTCTCTCCTCCCTGGGTCCTCTCTCTCCTCTCTCTCCTCCCTGGGTCCCCTCTCTTCTCCTCTCTCTCCTCCCCTCTCTTCTCCTCCCTGGATCCTCTCTCTCTCTCCTCCTCTCTCTCCTCCCTGGGTCCTCTCTCCTCCCCTGTCTTCTCCCTGGGACCTCTCTCTCCTCCCCTCTCTTCTCCTCTCTCTCCTCCTCTCTCTCCTCCCTATGTCCTCTCTCTCTCCTCCCTGGGACCTCTCTCTCTCCTCCCCTCTCTTCTCCTCTCTCTCCTCCTCTCTCTCTCCTCCCCGGGTCCTTGTCACGTGAGGAAGATGTCTAAAGGGCACAACTCGGCTCACTTTTTGGTTTTCCATTGGGCAAAGTGAGGCGGGTCCAGTCGGGTTGAGTCGTGCCTTTTTTCGTATCACCTCCTTCGAGATTCCGAGCGAGCTGAGGCGAGCCAAAAGATATCTTTGTGATTGTTTTTAGATATTGGTGGTTTCCAGTTACTTATTTCAACGTAATAATAATTTTATCAATCCGACGCTCGGATTTCTCAAGTAGGCTCGTTTCTGAGTGGAGAATGGACACTGCTAGCTAATGGTAGCGCGTTGGTTACGGAGACGCTGCTAACAGCACTGGCTACGCTGGTGGCGTCGTACTGGGACAAGATCAGAAACAGGACGCCACGGTCACCGCGGTCCTGTGCCATCTCTGCTTTAAACCTGCTTACCGGAGGTCTCGTTCCCAGCTGGACCCTTTGACCCCTACAGCGTGCTGCTATCTCCATAAAACGTATAGCGTGTAAAGGCCGTTTCAGACTGGGAGCGATATTCCGCCTGCTTTTTCGCTCGGATCAGCGGGGGACGCATGCGTCCTGCGCGCAGCGGGGAAAGCTGACTACAATTCAGCTCTTGTCGTGGGCGGGCGTGTGCACGTGACAATTTCACGGGGTCGCGCCCGCTTGCCGCTCCGCCCCAGATTGTCCGCGGCTCCCAAATTGTCCGCTCGCCTCTCTCATTGAAAATGAATTACAATGCGTAGATATCGCTCCTCGTCTGAAACGGCCTTAAAACAGAACCAAGTAGTTGACCCGGTACAGCGCTCGTTAGTAATGAGCAGAGGCTGGAGCAGGAATGCGTCTCCTGCTGCTCTTCCTCTCCTCTGGAACCCACACACACAGACACACACACACCCCTGATTGGCCAACAGCCACACACACCCCTGATTGGCCAACAGCAACCATCAGGGAGACACAAAAACATCCACATTCCACAGTCCAACCTCACACAGCTGGACACCCAAGTACTAACACCTACTGTGGGGCTGTGGCACACGCCGAAAGGCCACCGACACCCCATCTCTCACACAGAGGCGCTCCCCAGGCACAGCCCTGTACAGCCCGTCTGGGAGCGTTCAGTGTAGAGTCTAGCGCCATGGATCTGGACCAGCACCGGCCCCGTTTGGGTCAGCGCCATCAGTGTGAAGGAAGGTGAAAGTGTGACGATCGACAGACGCGGGGTTACCTCAGGTAGTCTCTTCAGAACACTGAACTTCAGCTCCTCGTTGGAACTACTGTTGTCTAGATCTAGAGAGGGAGAGGAGGGGGAGAGAGGAAGAGGAGGGGGAGAGAGGGAGAGGAGGGGGAGAGAGGGAGAGGAGGGGAGAGAGGAAGATTGAACTAACAATGGAACATCTTCCCTAACAACGATACCAAACTCTTTGAGGAGACTACAGAGAAATCCGCTATCACTTCTCCTACGCATGTCTTACTGACTTCAAGGGACCGCAGACATACTGTATCACAAGCCCCTACCTGAAAACAATCATATTGTGTACTTTGGACCAGCTTTCATCTGCAGTACAAAGATAGCTCTGTTTGTCTCTAAGGAAGAGGTTTGTAAACAGTTGAACCGAAAACAACTCGCCCAGAGAGAGAAAGAGTGAGAGAGAGAGAGAGAGAAAGAGTGAGAGAGTGAGTGAGTGAGAAAGAGAGTGATTGAGAGAGAGTGAAAGAGTGAGTGAGAGTGATTGAGAGAGAAAGTGAGTGAGTGAGTGAGTAAGAGAGAGAAAGAGAGAAAGAATGAGAGTGAGTAAGAGTGAATGAGTGAGTGAGAGAGAGAGTGAATGAGAGAGTGAGTGAGGGAGTGTGAGTGAGTGAGTGAGTGAGTGAGAGTGAATGAGAGAGTGAGTGAGGGAGTGTGAGTGAGTGAGAGAGAGTGAAAGAGTGAATGAGTGAGGGAGTGTGAGTGAGTGAGAGAGAGTGAGAGAGAGAGTGAGTGAGGGAGTGAGTGAGGGAGTGTGAGTGAGTGAGTGAGTGAGTGAGAGAGAGTGAATGAGAGAGTGAGTGAGGGAGTGTGAGTGAGTGAGAGAGTGAAAGAGTGAATGAGAGAGAGTGAGTGAGGGAGTGTGAGTGAGAGAGAGAGTGAGAGAGAGAGAATGAGAGAGAGTGAGTGAGGGAGTGAGAGAGAGTGAATGAGTGAGTGAGAGAGAGTGAATGAGAGTGAGTGAGGGAGTGTGAGTGAGTGAGTGAGTGAGTGAGAGTGAGAGAGAGAGAGTGAATGAGAGAGTGAGGGAGTGTGAGTGAGTGAGTGAGTGAGTGAGTGAGTGAGAGAGAGTGAATGAGTGAGTGAGAGAGAGAGAGTGAATGAGAGAGTGAGTGAGGGAGTGTGAGGGAGTGAGAGAGAGAGAGTGAGTGAGTGAGTGAGTGAGTGAGTGAGTGAGTGAGTGAGTGAGTGAGTGAGTGAGAGAGAGTGAGTGAGAGAGTGAATGAGAGAGAGAGGGAGTGTGAGTGAGTGAGTGAGAGAGAAAAAGAGTGAGTGTGTGAGAGAGAAAGAGTGAGGGAGTGTGAGTGAGTGCGAGAGAAAAAGAGTGAGAGAGAGGGAGAAAGAGTGAGTGAGTATTTGGGTTGTTTAAACCCCTCCTTGCATGCACACCAGGTAAACAGGTGTGTTAATATCAAACTAGCTGTATTAAATCAAGATTCAATTGAATCCTCACTCTGTGTTTTACAATCAATACATGTATTAAGGTATTAGAAACAATTTATCTAACAGTCATCTCTAAGTCATTGTGAGTGCTCATTAGAACTCAGTTCAAAGCTGAGATAACTCATTTAGTCAAAGCTTGTGTGCAGCTGATATTAAACACTAGCGGTGTGGGTGGTTGACTATTATGATGATGACATTCTGCAGGTATCCACTCTGTCATATCATTGTAAACATGACTGAACTGCATAAAAGCCCACGACGATCCCTTGCTGCTCCTACAGCCGGACAGTATAAACAGGATGTCCTGCTGTCCTGGAGAACATTAGATCAATGAGGGACATGTTCTTACTCCCATTCACTGTGCAGGAACCCGGGGCATCGTCTTCAAACCCAGCGTCTTTATCCAAGACATGTCATTAGTCAGGTGAGGTCCACTTTCTGCCTGTGTGTGTGTGTACTGTCAGTGTGTGTGTGTGTGTGTGCCAAGTAGCTACTGTAAATGACAGCAGATCACTATCGATGCCATGCTGGTTTTAAACATGGACGAGGTGTGTGTGTGTTGTGTTGTGTGGGTGTGTGTGTGAACCCTACCTGTCATGAGGTGTGACACAAAGGTCTCAGTGAGCTGCAGGAGGCCGTGGTCCACGTACTGCAGGAAGCTGTGGTGAGGAAGACAACGCACCCCCAACACCGCCAACAGAGTGTGGTACCCTGCGCACACACACACACGCACCCACACACACGCACCCACACGCACCCACACACACACACAGCACACACACACTTATTAAATTAATATAGAGCGGAAATCTGTATTGTCTGTCACTCAATCCCACATGTGTATCTTCTCTAACTCCCCGCTGGCGCGCGCAGTGACGTAAAACAAGCGCCCCTAACTCCTAAACGCTTAAAGAAATATTGACCGTTACAACTACAGTCAGCCTACTAACATCAGACCCCGCCCTGAGTCAGGTCCTCTTACTGGGGCGTAGGGTGTGTGTGTGTGTGTGTGTGTGTGTGTGTGTGTGTGTGTGTGTGTGTGTGTCTTACCAGGAGGGAGAGGAAGACAGAGACCCTTGGTAGCCTCCAGGATCCGACACATCACGTGAAACACTGCCCACTCTGCTGGACTGCCCTGCTGATTACTGGAGCACACACACACACACACACACAGGACATTAATAGGAGGGTCATACTGTACACGTGAACACACACACACACACAATCAGAGAAGGATTATGTATTTGCACGTGGACAGACACACACAGGTTGTCATCACATAAGGAGTTACACATGTGAACACTCTCTCACACACACACACACACACACACACACAGCATGTCTATAGTATGAGTGTGGTACTCACAAGCACATCACACGAGGGCCCAACTTGTACTTCAGCCACACCGACTCCAGCATGTGTCTGATCAGCTCCAGCTACACACACACACACACACACACACACACACACATAAATACTCACTTCCTCCAATATCCGACAATAACAGGAAGTGTATCTGCCTAATACATATCCTCCTCATACCGTCAGTGGAAAACCCTTTCACACACACACACTCAGACACACACACACATACCCACACACACCCTCACTCACACACTCACACACATACACACACCTAGACACACACACTCAGACACACACACGCAGGCACACACACTCACTCACACACACACACACCCTCACATACACACCTACACACACCCCCTCACACACACACTCATACACACATACTCCCTCACATACACACCCTCACACACTCACACACACCCTCACATACATGCCCGCACACACACGCACACACACACACACACACACACACACACACTCTCACTGGAAAGACCTTGCGTGTGCAGACCCCTCACCGGAGTCATGTTCTCTTATTTTCCTGTGTTAATCTGTGATGGAGGTTCAACAAAGCCACCTGTCATCAGTGTCATCAACAGAGCCATGCATCAGGACAGCTGCGTCAATGAGGTGACCACATTCATGTTAAACGCTTTTCTATTGGAACTTTTCAAGCAAGCCACTAAAGTAGACTAAGGATAGACAGATAGTCTAGTAAATCGCTAGTTTGGGAACTTTTAAATGTCTAGTTGAGTACCTAGGACTGGAATGAGGAAGTGATTAGCAGTGATAAGATGCTGTAAGGACACGCGATGACAAGAATTCCAGTTGCTGCGAGAGCGACAGAAATGGGTATATAAGAAGCGAAACCTTCGAACTGGAGATATTGTGATAGTTGTTGACTCAAGCCCACCTCGTGGGTCTTGGATGCTGGTACGAGTAGCTGAAACCACGCCAATCGCAAAAGGGCTCGTCCGTTCAGTAAAGATCAAGACAAAGACGTGTTCTCGAACGACCTATTACGAAAATCTGTCTGCTGCTCGAAGACTCTGGTCAATGCAGTTCAGTGAGCCAGGCACTGTGAAGGGAAGCGCTAACCTGTCATTTCCCATGATGCACGTGGGCAGGATGGACCGTTGATGAGCATGCAAGTGGAGTGGGCATTTCTAATATAAGGAATTCTGGTTCTAATGTGTTTGATGTAGGAGAAGTCCAGTCACAGGCCCGGAGACCTTGCTGTGAGGCAGGTAGGGGCGTAGGTGGGACTGCACCACCCTGCCGCACGTGAGCGAGTTGGGGGGGTTCAGTGTTTTGCTCAAGGACACTTCGGCCCAGTCCGGGACCTAGGGTCCAACCAGGGACCAAAGTCCAGGTGACTTTCCAGATCCACAGAGGTCAGAGCTGAGGTGTTGAGTGGCTCTTTTGGAGGCTATTCTTAGACCCTGCAGAACGCTGCTGTATGAGCAGACCCACTAGTTCCACTACATGGACAGACCAGGGAAGCCACACCAAATGAACAGTACATTATCATACTCTCTTATTGCATGGCCTGTTTTCAATGTTTTTTTCTTTTTTAAACATCGTCAGTTCTTTTACTGTTAACCATTTTAATCACTGACATTTTAATTTACTACTAACTTTCGGATAAATACATAAAAAATGATGGGCCTATATGGCCTATAGATTAACTAGAAAAGCCCGGTCCACTTACACATTCAACACCTGGACATGCTGACCACATGCATCATGGGAACGACCGGTCCACTGTGCTCTCGTTATAGAAACGTCTTGATGAAGTCAATTGAGTCGACGCAACTGTCAAGATACGCCTCTGATCATCCTGTGTTCGTTGGTGAGAGAATCACCTGCTCACCAGCTACGCCACCTGGTTTACCACCAGAGAATCACCTGCTCACCAGCTACGCCACCTGGTTTACCACCAGAGAATCACCTGCTCACCAGCTACGCCACCTGGTTTACCACCAGAGAATCACCTGCTCACCAGCTACGCCACCTGGTTTACCACCAGAGAATCACCTGCTCACCAGCTACGCCACCTGGTTTACCACCAGAGAATGACCTGCTCACCAGCTACGCCACCTGGTTCACCACCAGAGAATCACCTGCTCACCAGCTACGCCACCTGGTTTACCACCAGAGAATCACCTGCTCACCAGCTACGCCACCTGGTTTACCACCAGAGAATCACCTGCTCACCAGCTACGCCACCTGATTCACCACCAGAGAATCACCTGCTCACCAGCTACGCCACCTGGTTTACCACCAGAGAATCACCTGCTCACCAGCTACGCCACCTGATTCACCACCAGAGAATCACCTGCTCACCAGCTACGCCACCTGGTTCACCACCAGAGAATGACCTGCTCACCAGCTACGCCACCTGGTTCACCACCAGAGAATCACCTGCTCACCAGCTACGCCACCTGGTTCACCACCAGAGAATCACCTGCTCACCTGGTTCACCACCAGAGAATCACCTGCTCACCAGCTACGCCACCTGGTTCACCACCAGAGAATCACCAGCTACGCCACCTGGTTCACCACCAGAGAATCACCTGCTCACCAGCTTAGCCACGTAGTTCACCACCAGAGAATCAATCTTCTTCTTCCCCAGTCGAGGCAGGTGCCTGATCAGATGTTCTCGCAGCTTGTCCACCATCTACACACATGGACACACACACACACACACACACACATGAATAATTCAAGCGCTTGTATAGAGCTAGTGTAGCTTGTGTAGAGGAGGAACCAGGCCTGAGGAGCAGTCACATGTTCATCTTACTGTCATTTTACCTCCGCTATTCCCAAGTGACCTGTTAAGACGAGGAGAGGGGAGGAGGGGAGAGGAGAGGAACAGGAACAGGAACAGGAGGGGAGAGAGAGAAACAGGAGAGAGGAGAGAGGGAGGACAGGAGAGGAGGAGAGAGGGAGGGCAAGAGAGGAGGAGAGGGAGGAGAGGAGAGGAGGAGAGAGGGAGGACAGGAGAGGGGAGGAGA
>NC_140246.1:1142869-1145369 GCF_949987555.1 Borostomias antarcticus | reverse complement strand
AGGACAGGACAGGTAAGGACAGGTCAGGAGGACAGGTAAGGAGGACAGGTCAGGACAGGTCAGGACAGGTAAGGACAGGTCAGGACAGGACAGGACAGGACAGGACAGGACAGGTAAGGTCAGGAGGACAGGACAGGTCAGGACAGGTAAGGACAGGTCAGGACAGGACAGGACAGGACAGGTAAGGTAAGGTCAGGAGGACAGGACAGGTCAGGACAGGTAAGGACAGGTCAGGACAGGTCAGGACAGGTAAGGACAGGTAAGGACAGGTCAGGACAGGTAAGGACAGGTCAGGACAGGTAAGGACAGGTCAGGACAGGTCAGGACAGGTCAGGACAGGTCAGGACAGGACAGGTCAGGACAGGTGTCAGACGGAGACGTTCCACTGAAACCAAGCACACATGTATTTAACAGTCCCCCCGGTCCTCATAAAGGGCTGTTCAACTGGACAGTCGACCAACTCTGGATCAAGGATCAGGGGTGGAGGAGAATTTAACTTTATTCGTTTGTAAATGTCAATCAGCATCAAGGATCATAAATCTGACCAGATTACCGGGGATTGAATCAGATCTCCTTTATCAAATCAAGGGTATTTCTGATTAAGACACAACAGGTTATTTGATTGGGAAGACCTCCTCCTCCAGTAACATGATTTTAGGGTTCTACTGGTGAGTCTGGATTACCGACCCTCTGAGAGTGACATGATGTGGTGTGTGAAGTTGGATTGGGACTAGGATTAGGCTACTGGGTTGGGATTGGGACTAGGATTAGGCTACTGGGTTGGGATTGGGACTAGGATTAGGCTACTCGGTTGGGATTGGGACTAGGATTAGGCTACTGGGTTGGGATTGGGACTAGGATTAGGCTACTGGATTGGGATTGGGACTAGGATTAGGCTACTGGGTTGGGATTGGGACTAGGATTAGGCTACTCGGTTGGGATTGGGACTAGGATTAGGCTACTGGGTTGGGATTGGGACTAGGATTAGGCTACTGGGTTGGGATTGGGACTAGGATTAGGCTACTCGGTTGGGATTGGGACTAGGATTAGGCTACTGGGTTGGGATTGGGACTAGGATTAGGCTACTGGATTGGGATTGGGACTAGGATTAGGCTACTGGGTTGGGATTGGGACTAGGATTAGGCTACTCGGTTGGGATTGGGACTAGGATTAGGCTACTGGGTTGGGATTGGGACTAGGATTAGGCTACTGGGTTGGGATTGGGACTAGGATTAGGCTACTGGATTGGGATTGGGACTAGGATTAGGCTACTGGGTTGGGATTGGGACTAGGATTAGGCTACTGGGTTGGGATTGGGACTAGGATTAGGCTACTCGGTTGGGATTGGGACTAGGATTAGGCTACTGGGTTGGGATTGGGACTAGGATTAGGCTACTGGATTGGGATTGGGACTAGGATTAGGCTACTGGGTTGGGATTGGGACTAGGATTAGGCTACTGGGTTGGGATTGGGACTAGGATTAGGCTACTGGGTTGGGATTGGGACTAGGATTAGGCTACTCGGTTGGGATTGGGACTAGGATTAGGCTACTGGGTTGGGATTGGGACTAGGATTAGGCTACTGGATTGGGATTGGGACTAGGATTAGGCTACTGGGTTGGGATTGGGACTAGGATTAGGCTACTCGGTTGGGATTGGGACTAGGATTAGGCTACTGGGTTGGGATTGGGACTAGGATTAGGCTACTGGGTTGGGATTGGGACTAGGATTAGGCTACTGGATTGGGATTGGGACTAGGATTAGGCTACTGGGTTGGGATTGGGACTAGGATTAGGCTACTGGGTTGGGATTGGGACTAGGATTAGGCTACTGGGTTGGGATTGGGACTAGGATTAGGCTACTGGGTTGGGATTGGGACTAGCATTAGGCTACTGGGTTGGGACTGGGACTGTGTATTGATCAGTGAGTGTCGCTGTTGTGTATACAGACATAAAGTCAATACATTATAGATGTAGGCGGACATAGATTCTACATCATTTCCAGCTACTTACTCTCTGTTTGGAATTGACGTCCCCCATGACAAACAATGAGAATACAATACCAACAATAATACCAATTATATCAGAGAACACATCTCATGTGAAGAGGAATATATTTGACAGGACAGCAGCTGCTCAGACCCAAACCTGCCTGTCTTGTTGGTGAACACGACCATCCTGATTGGCTCATCCTGCTCTGGCTCCTCCTCCTGGTGGTGGTCAAAGCCCAGATTTACAAACCTGCAATGGTCAAAGTTCAGGTTTAGAGTGTGTTCATGGAACTTGACCTGAGGTTCTGTGTGTGTGTGTGTGTGTGTGTGTGTGTGTGTGTGTGTGTGTGTGTGTTTTACCTCCGAGAGGTGAATGGGTTTGGGGGCAGGTCCAGAGCCAGCTCAAACTGGTGGACAAAGAAGTCAACAACAGCAACGTAAACATTTTGTACTGTAAACAAAAGTGTGTTCTCATGCAAATCAACACGGGTCTGGTATGAACTGGGTTGAA
>NC_140246.1:1135369-1137869 GCF_949987555.1 Borostomias antarcticus | reverse complement strand
GGCTGAGGTTCTTCCTGAACGCTGGCCCCTATTGGCTGAGTCTGTGTGCGTTTCTCACCCAGCAGAGTCTCCTCCTGGTTCAGGGAGCAGCTGCTCACACACACCTGCCTGTCGAATGTGTAGAGAAGCTGTGAAGAGATGGAGATGATGATGATGCTGGTCACTCTCTCTCTCTCTCTCTCTCACACACACACACTCACACACACACAAACACACTCACACAGACGCACGCACACACACACACACACACACTCACACAGATGGCGCGCACACACACTCACACACGCACACTCACAGACACTCACACACACTCACACGCTAACTCAACGTCTCTCTTCTCAATCTCTCGTTCAGTCTCACTTCAGGCCACAGTAGCCTACCTTATTCTGTTTGGTAGTGGGATCATATTTGCCGATCCTGGTCGTCCCTGTTGCTCCCTAAAGGAAGAAGAGAGAGAGAGAGAGACAGACAGACAGACGGAGAGAGAGAGATTTTTTTTTGTCTCAGAGGGTTATGTGTTTGGATCACCGCCCATGCATTAGGACCAGAGGGGATGTGATCTCAACTGCCTGTAGGTATAGGCTAGGCTAACCCGAACCCGAACCCAAACCCTTATCGACAGAGGACAAGCAATGGTGCGACCGTAACACAACTCTGACACACTGTAAAACTCTCAGCCATTAACCCCCTCTACAATAGCAGATGGCTGGTCGGCGGTACTGGTGGCCTTTTGTGTAATGTGTAGTGTGTAATGTGTAGTGTGTAATGTGTAGTGTGTAATGTGTAGTGTCCCCATCAGAGCTCGCGCATTAGGCTCCAGTCTGTCGCCTACTTTCCCACCGGTCACGCTTGACCTGTTCATTTAACGGGAAAGAAACACCGCTTACTTTCCACGAGTAGAGGACTCCTCCATCCCTTTCTATGTTGATGATCCGGGTATCAACTGCACCCGAGTACCCTGCAAGAAGCAGAGAGGAGTTATTAACCCAGACTAAACTGTCACAAGAAGCAGAGAGGAGTTATTAACCCAGACTAAACTGTCACAAGAAGCAGAGAGGAGTTATTAACCCAGACGAAACTGTCACATTCCCAAATGACCGGGATATGAACCCTCTATAGATCATGTGAACTTTAGGCTATATTGTGAAATTCACAGGATCTACAGTGGGTCTAAAATAAAGGTGACAGTCACCATGGCATACAGACGTATCAATGTACCTTTGGTTAGTCCTGTAGAAGTTTCTTTTCTGGAAATACTTGATAAAACATCCTTCTGCAAATCGAAAGTTGCGCTTAGCTGAAGCATGAGTGCAGCTGGCGCGCGCACTTCCTTATTTTAAACACTTAATGTTCTTATAAATAGAAGCTGCTCTTTGAAATCTTCACTCTTTGTGTGAGCATTGCGATCCCTTCAGTTGTAAAAACACACGGCGGTCCCTTAAATGACAACTGCTGTCACACTTCTCAGTCCGGGTGACATGTGATTGTCAGTCGTAAACCGAG
Organism: Borostomias antarcticus; assembly: GCF_949987555.1. Lineage (NCBI taxonomy): Eukaryota > Metazoa > Chordata > Actinopteri > Stomiiformes > Stomiidae > Borostomias > Borostomias antarcticus. Next base: position 1,136,366 of record NC_140246.1, on the reverse strand, counting down.
GATATTCACGCCTTGCTAATAGTCAACACCGAACCAAAGCCAGTGGACTTGAGCTGTTGTCCCTCTTCTATTCGACCCGGCCACTGGAGACACCTCTCTCTTCTAGCTTCGACCCACCCTCCAGGGTCGCGGGGCGGGGCGGGGACAGCGATCATTACCCTAGCCTATATCACCTGATCCAAAGGAATGTGAAGTAGGCTACGAAGGTGCGCTCACACAAACCAAACAAGCTGCACACAAACAAACAAACAAACAAACAAAAAGTGAGATGTAATAATATTTTTTATTTGGGGTACTTAATGATAACATTGTTTGGGGTATTGAATGAACGTATATGAAAAAACGTATATGGGTGGAGCATAGTCTTATAATCTTACCTCGTGTCCTCATTTCATTTATATTTCTTAAAGTGGGATTATCAATAGTTTGTTGCCAATGTAGCTGCAAATCCGAAATCTCACTCCGGTCAGAAGTTTCTATTCATGTGAGTTACTTTAACAGTAGAGGGCGCTGTGGTATAGGAAATTAACTTGATATTGTGATTGTCTGGAGATCACGGCTCAGATTGGTAATATACTCACAACTTCCATCTGTGATTTTATTACCCAGGGTTCATAGAGACCGTAAAGAGAAAGGCATGTGACTGCTGGTCCATAGCCTGACACCAGCTGACCTCCAGAGAACCAGATGGGAGCTCCTGAAACTGGTTTGTCTGGGGAAACATGGTGGCATAAACTATTATATCGCCCTCTGTTTTTCTCACTCACTCACTCACTCACTCACTCACTCACTCACCCACTCACTCACTCACTCACTCACTCACTCACTCATTCACTCACTCACTCACTCACTCACTCACACACTCACTCACACACTCACTCACACACTCACTCACTCACTCACTCACTCACTCACTCACTCACTCACTCACTCAAAGGGGAAGTTTCCATGTTAGCTCATATAGTGGAGGAAAGTGGAGGAGGAGAGGAGGAGGGTA
>NC_140246.1:1132217-1135169 GCF_949987555.1 Borostomias antarcticus | reverse complement strand
GTCTGGCTCCAGGCGCTGGAGCCCACTTCCTGTTTAGAAAGAAGGGGATCTGTGACATAATTCTCCCATAATGCTTTTAGAGCCTGAGAATCGGCAGCCATCTGGGAAAGGAGGAACACAGTAGAAACACACACACACACACACACTCACACTCACACACACACACACACAGACAATGTTTTTCATAGCCAATCGACCAAGCAGGCCAGTATAATCTCTAACAGGAACAAGGGTCTCGTTGACAACAGCAACAAAAGGTTGCATGAATCATGTGATCCTGAAGATCTACATTAGATTTCCCATCATGCTCTCTGTCTGCGTCTTCCTCAGGACGAAGCAGCCCAGAGAAGCCCGGCCACCAATCAGACGAGGAGAGATGGGACACTCCGCCCCCCAAGCCGCCGCGCGTACGCAGGTACAAACCGCTAACCTATTCCATGGTTGTCAAGGAGGCGCGTGTGTGTGTGTGTGCGTGCGTGTGTGCGTGCGTGTGTGCGTGCGTGTGTGTGTGCGAGTGTGTGTGCGTGTGTGTGTGTGCGCGTGTGTGTGCGCGTGTGGTGTGCGCGTGTGTGTGCGCGCGTGTATGTGCAGTGCGTGTGCGCGTGTGTGTGCGCGTGTGTGTGCGTGTGTGTGTGCGCGTGTGTGCGTGCGTGCGTGTGTGCGTGCGCGTGTGCGTGCGGCTGTGTGTGCGCGTGTGTGTGCGCGTGTGTGTGTGTCAAACTTGTTTTCTTGAACAGGGTTTGTTCTCTGAGTGAGTCTGGAGCTCTGGGTGCGTTTAGCTCGTTTCTACTTTAGTCTGCAGTCTATTTGAAGAACTGAACTGAGATCATAGCCCTACTGTAGCTCTCTCCTCTCCTCTCCTCTCCTCTCCTCTCCTCTCCTCTCCTCTCCTCTCCTCTCCTCTCCTCTCCTCTCCTCTCCTCTCCTCTCCTCTCCTCTCCTCTCCTCTCCTCTCCTCTCCTCTCCTCTCCTCTCCTCTCCTCTCCTCCTCTCTCTTCCTCTCCTCCCTCTCATCTCTCTTCTAACACTCACTAACACATTAACACACTAACACATTAACACACTCTGCACCAGTGACAACCCTGTAACACACACTAACACATTAACACACACTAACACATTAACACACACCACTAACACATTAACACACACTAACACATTAACACACACTAACACATTAACACACACTAACACATTAACACACACTAGCACATTAACACATTAGCACATTAACACATTAGCACATTAACACACACTAGCACATTAACACACACTAACACATGAACACACTCTGCGGATGGCAGCACATCACACCAAGCCATGCACACACACACTACAACAGCACAACTTGGCAAGGCCGTAACACAAGGTCACAGACAGTGAGTCATGGCTGCCACACCCACACACACACACACCAGCACACACACACACACACACACACACACACGCGCACACACACACCCAGCGAGGAGGCTCAACACCCCCAGTGTCCATGTCTTCCTCCTCACTGGTCATGTTGGGTCCAGTTCACTAGATACAACCTCATGTTCTCCACTAGATACAACCTCATGTTCTCCACTAGATACAACCTCATGTTCTCCACTAGATACAACCTCATGTTCTCCACTAGATACAACCTCATGTTCTCCACTAGATACAACCTCATGTTCTCCACTAGATACAACCTCATGTTCTCCACTAGATACAGCCTCATGTTCTCCACTAGATACAGCCTCATGTTCTCCACTAGATACAGCCTCATGTTCTCCACTAGATACAGCCTCATGTTCTCCACTAGATACAACCTCATGTTCTCCACTAGATACAACCTCATGTTCTCCACTAGATACAACCTCATGTTCTCCACTAGATACAACCTCCTGTTCTCCACTAGATACAGCCTCATGTTCTCCACTAGATACAGCCTCATGTTCTCCACTAGATACAGCCTCATGTTCTCCACTAGATACAACCTCATGTTCTCCACTAGATACAGCCTCATGTTCTCCACTAGATACAACCTCATGTTCTCCACTAGATACAGCCTCATGTTCTCCACTAGATACAGCCTCATGTTCTCCACTAGATACAGCCTCCTGTTCTCCACTAGATACAACCTCAAGTATCTCATGTAGTCTCATGTAGTCTCATGTAGTCTCATGTAGTCTCATGTAGGCAGGGTGCCTTTGAATGGCGATTCCCCTCAGAAATGCAGTGTCTTCGATAGGTATGGGCAGGGCTGGGCTAGGCTATCGGACTAGGTCTAGGCTATAGGGCTAGGGAATTGGGCTGGTCTACACTGGACTAGGCTATAGGGCTAGGGAATTGGGCTGGTATCCACTGGACTAGGCTATAGGGCTAGGGAATTGGGCTGGTCTACTCTGGACTAGGCTATAGGGCTAGGGAATTGGGCTGGTCTACTCTGGACTAGGCTATAGGGCTAGGGAATTGGGCTGGTCTACACTGGACTAGGCTATAGGGCTAGGGAATTGGGCTGGACTACTCTGGACTAGGCTATAGGGCTATGGAATTGGGCCGGTCTACTCTGGACTAGGCTATAGGGCTAGGGAATTGGGCTGGACTACTCTGGACTAGGCTATAGTATGGTGTGTATAAGTGATGGTGGTGCCTCTATCAACAGTAGCCGTGCTGGTAGCCACTAGCCAGTATTAGCAACAACAGTAGCATTAGCAGTGTTCGCTTCACTGGAGTCATTTTCTTTCTGATCAGTGAACAGCAGCAGCTGTGACCCCTGAGCTCTGACCTCCCTAGGCGACCCCTGAGCTCTGACCTCTAGGTGACCCCCACACACAGCAGACTTCAGTGGAATAGTAAACAGCTAGAGTATACAGCTCCGTAGCAAAGTCCTATTATCTACCGTCTCATCCTGATGAATGACTCACTCATTTCTAGAAGGCATTAGACCCGTGTGTGTGAGTGTGTGTGAGTGTG
>NC_140246.1:1099717-1127217 GCF_949987555.1 Borostomias antarcticus | reverse complement strand
ATCAGCAGATCTTGGGCATTAGGTCTCACCAACCTTGGGTTTTGGGATTTTGGTGAAATTGTATTAAAAAGGTTACAGACAGGAAATCCCCATAGAACGGCTGATTTGTTGACATCTATGGAATATCATGAATGTGTGAATGAGCAAACATTTTATTCATCCTTTATTTTAACAAAGTTTAGTCTATTGAGACCTTGGTCTCTTTTAAAAAGACACCCTGTTAACAAGGAATTAAAAAAAACATAGAGACAAACAAACAAATAATAAAAAAGCAATAAAACCTCATTAAAATCAACACCACAACCTGTAACTAGAAAAAAGTTCCGGTGTGTGTTTGTGTGTGCGCGTCCGTGTGTGTGTCCGTGTGTGTGTCCCCGTGTGTGTCCGTGTGTGTGTGTGACGAGGTACACAGCATGCGGTGGGTGTGGGTGTGTTCCACCAATCACGTGCATGTCCTGTGAGGGGGTGTGAGGCTGACAGCATCACCATGCTACGCTCCGTTAGCCCAAACTCACACAGCTGAGACCCTGTGGGGGGGTCCTGCCGCCCCCTGCCGCCCCCTGCTGCCCCCTGCTGCCCCCTGCTGCCCCCTGCTGCTGGGAACGGATCACACCATCGGATGATCTCAAAATCACCACATCGGAAGGGATTATTCGATCACCTGTGATCAGAGCTGGGATGGAATGATCTGGATGTGGACGGCTTGGCTTGTGGCACTTCGGTTTGGGGCTGTGGTGGATCATTATGAGTGCTTATTCTAACTGGTTATGACTGGATAATTATGAGTGCTTATTATAACTGGTTATGACTGGATAATTATGAGTGCTTATTATAACTGGTTATGACTGGATAATTATGAGTGCTTATTATAACTGGTTATGACTGGCTATGAAGTTTGACTCTGGGCTGCGCTGGGCTGCACCTTATATGCTGGTCTTGGATCAGTTGACAGACCTCCACCCCATGGTTGAAATCAGGATCTGGGGAGGCCAGCTGATCCTAGAGCAGCACAGAGGGGCAGCTCTCTGTTTTGGGAAGGCTGCTGGTTCTGACCCTACTGAGCTTGTGTCAGCGTCTCACTCGCCGTCCTCTCAACGTCGTCCCCCCCCCTCAGTAACGCTGTTGTCTGTCTGTCCAGACAGAGACGAGGACTCCCCTCCCCCCCTCCCTGAGAGAACCCCCGAGTCCTTCCTACTGGCCACAGGTGCGTCCCCCCCCCCCCCCCCCCCCCCCCCTCCAGACAGGTCTGGTCTGGGTTGGTCTGGTCTGGGTTAGCCTGGCTCCGCCCGGTCTAGTCAGGCCAGCACCGCGTGTGGTCTGGTCTGGGTTAGGCCGGATTCATAGTCGACGCAAACTACATAAGCGCAAGCAACGCAAGCTTCGCAAGACCACGCAAGATCTCGTTGCGTCCTTGCGTGTGTCATGCCGAAATGTGTCACTTGACGCAAGCAATAGTGCAATTCCTTATGTTTCCACAAAACAAAACACAGAACGCAAGCCGGACTGGAGTCATGTTGGAGCTCGCGTTCACAACGTAGCTTGCGTTGTTTACGTCTACTATGAATCAGGCCTTAGCCTGGCTCCGCCCGGTCTAGTCAGGCCAGCCCCGCGTTTGGTCTGGTCTGGGTTAGCCTGGTCTGGTCTGGTCTGGTCTGGTCTGGGTTAGCCTGGTCTGGTCTGGTCTGGTCTGGTCTGGTTTGGTTTGGTTTGGTTTGGTTTGGTCTGGTCTGGTCTGGTGTGGTCTGGTCACTCACACAGATCCCCCAGCAGTGGTCACAGCAGATAAGGGCCATTCCTGTCTGTCTCACTGGTGCAATGCTATGGTCTGCCACAAGAGGGCGTCAGAAACATCTTCTCAGAGCTCCATTGACCCTGAAGCATTTAGGGGAGCCTGTAGCCATATCATCCCTGATACCCCCTCCACCCCTGAACTACCTCCACCCCTGAACTACCTCCACCCCTGAACTACCTCTACCCCTGAACTACCTCTACCCCTGAACTACCTCCACCCCTGAACTACCTCCACCCCTGAACTACCTCCACCCCTGAACTACCTCTACCCCTGAACTACCTCCACCCCTGAACTACCTCTACCCCTGAACTACCTCCACCCCTGAACTACCTCCACCCTTGAACTACCTTCTACCCCTGAACTACCTCCACCCCTGATCTACCTCCACCCCTGAACTACCTCCACCCCTGAACTACCTCCACCCCTGAACTACCTCCACCCCTGAACTACCTTCTACCCCTGAACTACCTCCACCCTTGAACTACCTCCACCCTTGAACTACCTCCACCCCTGAACTACCTCCACCCCTGAACTACCTCCACCCCTGAACTACCTCTACCCCTGAACTACCTCCACCCCTGAACTACCTCCACCCCTGAACTACCTCCACCCCTGAACTACCTTCTACCCCTGAACTACCTCTACCCCTGAACTACCTCCACCCTTGAACTACCTCCACCCCTGAACTACCTCCACCCCTGAACTACCTTCTACACCACATCTGCTTTTGTTGTTGTTAGTACATTTTCTTTGGGATGTGGCTCGTCTAGTGTTAGGCCCAGTCCCAATACCCCCCCCTTAGCCCTAGCTCCTAGTTTTGGAGTGCCCTCGACTGGGTAGTGGCCCTTCAGAACGGGGGATAGGGGTTGAAATCTTTACCTAAGAAATGGGACACCACTCGCTACGTCTTCAATCAGAATTGTATTAGTTGCCTGATTTTCTGTGGAGTCCCTGGGATGTTACAGTATGATTACTATTATTATAGTGACATATCTGACCAAAGATCAGGACAGAACAAGACAGATTAATCAATTGTACATCCAGGAAGCATGTTTACACATTGGCTGTTAACGTTAGTCCTGCCCATAGAAATGCACTGATATGAGATGAGCAGAGAAGTGCAGAAAAAATGCTACTGGATTATTTGTCGGACTTCGTGAACGGGACATAGAATCAACTGTCATTCAAAAATAGTTGTTTACACAAAGTTCTATTGATTAGATTCAACTAACATCAAAATGCTGTTACGCTTACAGTGAAAAGCAGTTGACATTGTGATTTATTTATTTTTTTAAATGAAATGCGTGTCATAACAATCCAATGACATGTTCCTTTGCATCTACATTAAACTATGTTATTCCACGGATTTTAAAATTTATGAATGATTATTTGTGAAGATATCAGGCTTCTTTTCCATGTTTTTTCACGGCACCGGTAGCCATGTTTCATATCACTGCCTCGGGCCGCAAAGCACTGTGTGAGTTTCCATCTACCCCCTCGGTTTCAGGTCAGCATCTGAAAACCCTCGTTTTGGAGGGCTGTTTGAACGTCCACTAGCCCTCGATATGCCTCCTAGCCCTCGAAGCTAAAAGGAACAGGACACACTACCCTACGCGTGAACGCGCTAAATGTAGGGGTGGGGCCCAGGGCTAGGGCTAAGGGGGGTATTGGGATTGGGCCTTAATGTCCTGAATTAGTTGTCGGTGGTCACTTTAATTAAATGAGGACCTGAATAGCGGTCAGGCAGGAGGGAGGTGGAGAACGCAGTCTGAGGAGAACAAGGGATCAGGATTGTGTTGAACGTTCTGCCTGATCTTGCTTTGTTTTTTTGTTCATGTGTGTCTTTCTTTCTTTCTCTCTTTCTCTCTTTCTTTCTTTCTTTCTCTCTCTCTCTCTCTCTCTCTCTCTCTCTCTCTCTCTCTTTCTCTCTTTCTCTCTCTCTCTCTCTCTCTTTCTCTCTCTCTCTCCTTTACTGATTGTGTGGTTCTGTCCATCTGCAGACCCGTTGGAGGTGAAGCCCGGAGGAGCTGAGTGGGGCGGAGCAGGCGAGCCAGCTGGTCCAGGGCTGGGGGCCCCTCTCAGGACCCAGAGAGGTGAGTAACAGGCTGGTCCAGGGCTGGGGGCCCCTCTCAGGACCCAGAGAGGTGGGGAACAGGCTGGTCCAGGGCTGGGGGCCCCTCTCAGGACCCAGAGAGGTGAGGAACAGGCTGGTCCAGGGCTGGGGGCCCCTCTCAGGACCCAGAGAGGTGAGTAACAGGCTGGCCCAGGGCTGGGGGCCCCTCTCAGGACCCAGAGAGGTGAGGAACAGGCTGGTCCAGGGCTGGGGGCCCCTCTCAGGACCCAGAGAGGTGAGGAACAGGCTGGTCCAGGGCTGGGGGCCCCTCTCAGGACCCAGAGAGGTGGGGAACAGGCTGGTCCAGGGCTGGGGGCCCCTCTCATGACCCAGAGAGGTGAGGAACAGGCTGGTCCAGGGCTGGGGGCCCCTCTCAGGACCCAGAGAGGTGAGGAACAGGCTGGTCCAGGGCTGGGGGCCCCTGCCCCTCTCAGGACCCAGAGAGGTGAGGAACAGGCTGGTCCAGGGCTGGGGGCCCCCTCTCAGGACCCAGAGAGGTGGGGGAACAGGCTGGTCCAGGGCTGGGGGCCCCCTCTCAGGACCCAGAGAGGTGAGGAACAGGCTGGTCCAGGGCTGGGGGCCCCTCTCAGGACCCAGAGAGGTGGGGAGCAGTAGGGAGCAGCAGCTACATGACTGGGATGTGTCTATGTACTGGGATGTGTCTATGTACTGGGATGTGTCTATGTACTGGGATGTGTCTATGTACTGGGACGTGTCTATGTACTGGGACGTGTCTATGTACTGGGACGTGTCTATGTACTGGGACGTGTCTATGTACTGGGATGTGTCTATGTACTGGATGTGTCTATGTACTGGGACGTGTCTATGTACTGGGACGTGTCCTATGTACTGGGATGTGTCTATGTACTGGGACGTGTCTATGTACTGGGACGTGCCCCCCCCCCCGGCACTTTGTGTCCCGGCTTTTGGATTTCACCCTGGTGTGTGTGTATTAGTGTGTGTATTAGTGTGTGTATTAGTGTGTGTACTGTATATAAGTGTGTGTGTCAGTGTTGATGATGATGTTGTTGATGACATGACGCTAGCCGACCACGTGCGCTTCGTCTAACGTGCGCTTCGTCTAACGTGCGCTTGTTTCCCAGCAGCGCCCGGCGAGAGGGAGAGGAGTAAGAGAGTCTCGGACAGCGCCGGGATGGAAGCTGCAGCCGCCAGCGTGACCTCCGGGGTCGCGGGAGCAGGAGACAGGAAGACGGCGGCCGACATGGGTGGGTGAGTGAGGAGAGGGGGATGACGGGGATGACGGGGGATGACAGGGCGGCTGTGGCTCAGTGGTAGAGCGGGTCGTCCAACGATCGTAGGTTCGGTGGTTCGAATCCCGGCTCCTCCTGACAACGTGTCCTTGGGCAAAGACACTGAACCCCAGATTGCTCTCAATGAACAGGCTAGCACCTTGCATGGCAGCTCTGTGTGTGTGTGTGTGTGTGTGTGTGTGTGTGTGTGTGTGTGTGTGTGTGTGTGTGTGTGTGTGTGTGTGTGTGTGTGTGTGTGTGTGGCTGAATGAGATATATAAGAGCACTCTCATTTCCCATGAGGTCTGGCAGGATCTGACGGGATGGAAAGTGTGTGATGGACAGTGGAACATGGGCGGAGCTGTGGGCGGAGCTGTGGGTGGAACTGTGGGCGGAGCTGTGGGCGGAGCTATGCCCGCTGCCAGACGCCCCCAGGACTGAATTAGCAACATACAGTACTAGAATAGAACTGACTCCATAGATGTGTTCGGAATCGCTCCCTCGTTCCCTCACTCCCTATTCCCTATATAGGGTTCACCATGTAGTGAACTACCTAGGGAACGGAGAAAATGTAGGGTACATGCACTGTTCCTGCAAATCAAGGTGAATTGTGGGTAATAAATAGTAGACTATATAGGGAACGAAAATTCCGTGGAGAATTTGGACACTACAAAACAAAATGGCTGACGCCCTATATAGTGCACTATATAGTGAATAGTTAGCGATTCCGAACACAGCACATGTTTGAATGAACCTATTCTATTAATACATCCATGGAATGAACGTAGCCGAACCACGGACCATATTAACCCTCTGCTCTCTCCTCCACCCTCCCAGGGTTCGGTAGCCGCTGCACACAACCCAAAGGCCCAAGGGACCCCCCCCTCGGAGTGGACATGATGACCTCCCCTGACCATCCTCCATCCCCACTCTCCTCCAATGCCAAAACCTCACTGCCCCCCCCCCCCCCCCCCCCCCCACCATCCTCTCCTTAAAGTGCCACTGATGACCAAGGTCCCATCCTCCCATGATTCAGCCTCTTCCTCCTCTGACTAATCTAATACAATCTGCAAAGCAGCGTAGATAATCTACCCAGGATGCAACAGTACACCCCCTCTGCTGTAGTCGTGCTGCTGTTGTTCTTATCGCTGTAGAGACGGAGCTCCAGGAGCTAACTGCTCCCGTTAATGCATCACACGACCATGTCGGCCATGTTGGATGTTCCTGCCAAGTCCCTCTTGGTCGCTCCAGGAGTTATTTCTGTGTTTCTCTCCTCCTTCGCTGGGACCATGTACCTGCCTTATTCCTCTAGGGAGAGAGAGAAGGAGAGAGAGAAGGAGAGAGAGAGAAGGAGAGAGAGAGAAGGAGAGAGAGAAGGAGAGAGAGGAGAGAGAGAGGAGGGAGAGAGGAGGGAGAGAGAAGGAGAGGGAGAGAGAGGAGGGAGAGAGAGAAGGAGGGAGAGAGAGAGAGTGGCGAGAGAAGGAGGGAGAGGGAGAGAGAGGAGGGAGAGAGAGAGGAGGGAGAGGAGAGAGAGGAGGGAGAGGAGAGAGAGGAGGGAGAGAGGGAGAGGAGAGAGAGGAGGGAGAGAGAGAGAGAGGAGGGGGAGAGAGAGAGAAGGAGGGAGAGAGAGAGAAGGAGGGAGAGGGAGAGAGAAGGAGGGAGAGGGAGAGAGAGAGGAGAGAGAGAAGGAGGAAGAGGAGAGAGAAGGAGGGAGAGAGAGAGGAGATGGCATCTTTCTTGCCTATTCCAGAAATACAGACTTTTGTATGTTCTACTGTTCTTCTGCTCTTCTGTACTTTTGAGACGTGTTTTATCACAATACAGCAGAACACGTCTGGCTAGGGACACAGGACTACTGTTGGATTTTGTTTTGTTACGTTCCGTTTTCTCTTCGCTAACTTCTGAATAGCTACAGTTATATTATGCATTATTTTATAAGTGTACAGGGCGACAAGGTATATAATATTTCAAATTTGCTCTCTGAATATTCTTATTAACAGAAGATGTAAGAAGTTTGTGCATGATTTTCTCCCCACGACGTTCCTCAAACTGTAAATTATTTTGCCCTCTTTTGTTTTAGCAAATACAATACTTCAGGGTTTTCATTGTGTCTTGTTTTATGTCTCTATGTGTTTCAAATCGACTGGTCAAACCACCAGTCCCCCTATGATGGAAAATGGGCTCAAGATAAGATTGTAATAATAATACTGCTCTTTTTTGTAAATTGTATTGTAAAGGTTATTTTTGTACACACTGTTGGTTCATCACACTGCCATGCCCTGTTCTGTCCTCGAGCATCAGCCTCGTTTCCAGAGCCTGTCTGTGCCTTCCAGAGAGCACCCTTCTTCCTCCTCCTCCTCCAATCAACATCAGCAGCTGGAGCACGTGCAATGTGTGTGTGCTCTGCGCCACCTCTGGGACTCTCACTCAGCTACCCCCCCCTCACACACACACACACACACACACACCTGTTTGTATGTTGCTGAAATCAATCGACCTGTCAGTAAAAGAGAAAGACATCAAGTAAAGCCCCGATTGTCTTGTTTTCCGTCACTGTGTGTGCGTGTGCGTGTGTGTGTGTGTGCGCGTGTGCGTGCGGGCGCGCTCAGGGACTGGACAGGAAGTGATCTCAGCAGGGCTTCTCAGGGTTTCCTCTTAGGAGATTGTTTTGCAATCAATTACTGTCCTCACTGCAGAGGGTGTGTGGACGGTCACCACATAGTTATTTCAACTCATTCAGCTGATGGTTTCATGGCAGCGTAGTGACCCCCCCTATCCCCTGAAGACCAGAATATTCCATAAGCGTCACTACGAACCCCCAAGTAACGTATTAACTCACCCCTTTATGATCCCAGTACCTCTGGAAAATCCACAGAGCTGAAGACCTTAATAACCATATTTCTTGTTTCCATGCAACACCAGTGGAGAACCAATACTACCAGAATTCAATTCAATATGCGATGGACCTTTACTGACCTCTAGTGGTATATAGAAGTATAAGTACTGGTAGGGGAGGTGAGGAGGAGATCGTTTCTGAGACTGTACATCAAATTAAATACTTGTATCTCGTTTTCTAAGGCGACACTCCAGGACGGTGGTAAGGTCATCAGAAAGAAGAGAAACAAGTTAAGTGTCACATGTCTGCCATTTTTATTACTTAATTCATTATTTCATTCATTTTATCTCCAAAACAGTAGAGAAATACACAAAGTCCTCCCGTTTTCCCGGTACTGTCTCAGTGTAGTGAGTCCGTCTGTCTCTTCCTCCCAACGTTGTCATTCCGGAACGCAGTGACTGATCCATGTGAGGTAGGGAGGGTTGCCCTGCTCTATGGGCAGGCTGATGACCTCGGCCACTTCATACGGGTGCTTTGACCTGGCAGGAATACACAGCTACATAGTCAAACACACATATGAGTCATTCGAATATAGATGCACACACACACTGATGTCATCAGCAGTCCTGGTTTGATTAAGCGGGGCGCTCACCTGACATACTCTGCCAGAGCAGCCACCTTGGAACTCCTGGTCTTGATCATCTGCAGCCGGGAAGACACACAAGACACACACTGCCATGTACCGCACCAGAGAGAGAGGGAGAGGGAGGGAGAGAGAGAGAGAGAGAGAGAGAGAGACTCACCAGCAGAACTTCACTGTCTTCCTCTATCTTCCCCTGCCACTCATACCTGGGAGGAGCACAAACCCCTCATCATGTATGTAAACTTCCACCAAGCGTGTTGTATCTGTCACATGTACAAGACACCGGTCCCACGTGTACAACAACGTGCTCGGTAACACTTCTGCTATGTACTCCGGATCCTATACCACTTACACCATAGGGTTAGGATCCTATACCACTTACACCATAGGTTTAGGATCCTATACCACTTACACCATAGGTTTAGGATCCTATACCACTTACACCATAGGTTTAGGATCCTATACCACTTACACCATAGGTGTAGGATCCTATACCACTTACACCATAGGTGTAGGATCCTATACCACTTACACCATAGGTTTAGGATCCTATACCACTTACACCATAGGTTTAGGATCCTATACCACTTACACCATAGGTTTAGGATCCTATACCACTTACACCGAGGTTACTGTGGGAATGATGTTGACGCACGCAGCCAGCTTCTTCTCCACGATCCCTCTGCAGAAAGAACAGACCAGAGTGCGATAGAACCGTAGTGTGGTGTCCTATGGCTTTAGAACCGTAGTGTGGTGTAGTATGGCTTTAGAACCGTAGTGTGGTGTCCTATGGCTTTAGAACCGTAGTGTGGTGTAGTATAGCTTTAGAACCGTAGTGTGGTGTGCTATGGCTTTAGAACCGTAGTGTGGTGTGCTATGGCTTTAGAACCGTAGTGTGGTGTACTATGGCTTTAGAACCGTAGTGTGGTGTGCTATGGCTTTAGAACCGTAGTGTGGTGTGCTATGGCTTTAGAACCGTAGTGTGGTGTACTATGGCTTTAGAACCGTAGTGTGGTGTGCTATGGCTTTAGAACCGTAGTGTGGTGTGCTATGGCTTTAATATTGGGTATGCAGAAGACAGGTGGGTCGGGTGTCTCAGGTAGTTAGTTTAGGTAGGTGCTGTAGGCAGGTGGCTGGGGTTCTCAGGTAGGAAGGAAGGAAGGCCTCACCTGGCCAGATCTTTGGCCACAGCGTCGTTGGGACACGTGACGAAGGCTGCGGAGTGCGTGCCCGACGTGTAGGTTTCAGTCGCCATGGAGAATGCTCGCAATCCCACAGTCCTTAGCAGCGGGAGCATCAGCACACTCAGCAACGCGCTCTGTGATTGTCATGGAAACAGACGCGAGACTGGTGAGTTGTCATGATGATGATTTAAGCTAGACAGGATAATGCTGGTTGTGTTCATGTACAGGCAATAACAAGCTGGCAAGACACGTTAGCTAACCTGTTACAGGGTTGAAACCACAAAGGACCCTGATTGGTTAAGAGAAGTAGAGACCAACAAGAGGGCAGACTGTTTACTGGTTATGATGAGGTCGAGAAAACTGGATGCTCAATCACAAACATTTCTAACTCGGAATGATGTATGTATATACACACACACACACACACACACACACACATACACACATACATACACACACACACACACACACATACACACACACACATACATACACACACACACACACACACACACTAAACAACAGGCTAGTGCTACAACATTTGTGACAAGGATGTTTTAAACGTGCATAGGCTATCGACAATTAATTGGAACAAGGAAAGAGACTAGAAACCAACAACTAGAGGTTGTTTGCTGTGGGTAACGTTAAATTAAGGCAAGACAGCAAAATACGCCAAACATTAGCTAACGTACATGCAAACACTAAGTTCTGGTGTGGAAGCGTGACGTTTTCAAACTTATAGACGCTGGGTACCTTTTGACAGCTGTAGCCTGCTTGCTGCGGCTAGCGTAAAGCTGTGCAGATTGCCGTAAAACAGCTGCTATGTTTACCAAATGGTCGTAAATACAGCTGGACTAGCACTAGCACTTCTGTTGTTTGATATGGGGGCGCAATGCGGCGCATGCATTCGGTATGAACGGGACAGGCTACTGATCAAATAAAATCTATTTGGCGGATAAATTATTACTAAGAAGTCATTCAAATCTGAGGGCTCCTATTAGCCCTAGCTGCTTGGCGTGCTCGTTTTTTTTTTCTAGCCAGCAGAGTGCACTATTGCTCCATGAAACACTGCATCATCTGCAGGGGGCTACATGTGATCATTTTAATTGATAAAACTAGTGCACAGTGCCCGTTGATCCGTCGTGGTCTGTCTGTCTGTCTGTCTGTCTGTCTGTCTGTCTGTCTGTCTGTCTGTCTGTCTGTCTGTCTGTCTGTCTGTCTATAGAGCCCTCACCTTCCCCTCCCTACGTAGCCCTAACCTACTACACTAAACTGAAGGGCTGGTCCCTTATTTCCCTGCAGCAATTCTGTCCCAATAGTGTTCACTACATGATCCTCTCCAGAATTCGCCCTCGTGGGGGGGGGGGGGGTTGATAAGCTGGGCGCAACGGCTCTGAGAAGTCGGAGCCTTGGTGGAAGAGTCCTTAAGCAGGGCTGTGATAGCTCTGTTGTGGTGGAGGAGAGGATACTGAGGGGGGGGGGGGGATAGGAGACGGCCTCGGCGCGGAGGGCTCAAGTCCCGTTAGGCAGGCTTCACCTGGTCCACTGAGATGAACGCAGACGTTCACGTGGTCAAACTTCCTCTCGGCCACCAAGAAGTGCTACAAAGGAGCCTTTGTATGGCGGTGTACCTTGGCGCTTTGGCATGTACATAGGTGTCAACCCAGTCCCTCACATCCTTTTTGAGCCCATGCCGAACTTTGCCGTCACCAGCCGGATGGATGGTTTTCTGCCGAGGTGGGAAATCGAACATGCAGCATCTCCAGCTGGCGGGGACGATGGGATGGAGCTGATCCGCGTAGAGGTCACGTCCATGGAGAGTGTAGTGCCTGGGTCGCAGACGCCTACGGCTTCCAGATGCAGCCCTGTGTCCACCATTTTGAGGGCCTGTGATTTGGTCCGCTGCCATATGGTAGTCGAGACCCAGCCCAGATAGCAAGCGGATGTGTAATGATTCTGGGCCATATATGGGCCGGAACTAAGCCACAAGGGCCAGATCTGGTCTGTATATGGCCCAGATCCGCTTGCTATCTGGGAGCTGGACCCTCCCAACGACAGCCCTGTAGAGGCAGTCTGCGACAAGGCTGGATTTACCAGCAACATGTTGTAGGTCCGTAGTAAACTCGGAGATGTAGTAGAGCTGGCATTGCTTGCGGGTGGGCCATTGTTTGGCCACTTTGGACGTGGAGAACGTGAGGGGTTTGTGGTCCACAAATGCTCACTTGCGGCCCTCCAGTAAGAACCGGGAGTGTCCACTGAGGCTGAAGACGGCATGTGGCCCCCAGGCGCCCGTAACCACTGCTCGTGCACCGCGCCAACTGATCACTGCCGTTTTGGGGATGTCCGGGGGGTGCACAGGCAACTAGTGATATCCACACGCTAGGTCCACCTTAGAGAAGACAGGTGTGCTGGAAAATCCTTGATGTGTAGGACTGGCTAGCGATCGTGTGGTCACAACATGGGTTGGACCGCCACCAAGTTTAGAGGGGGTTCCTATGTCATAGGAACAACTCTACGAAGAGGAAATTGGGCACTTCCTTAGCCAGTAGGTTTAGCATCCATGAGCTCCGAGAGTTTGCTGTCCCCCATGCCTCATCGGGCTCTCAGAAGCGGACATCTTGAAGGTCTTGACAAGGACGTCTTTCAGTGCCTTGAATTTGCCTTTGGGCGGAGAGTCTGTGAGGTGAGCTACCACCCCCTAGTGCTGCCATGACGTAGCAGTATCGTGTCTCATCATCGACTATCTTCCAAAGAGCAAACTGTGCCTCTGCCTGTGCCTTTGAGAACTAATGATGCCTCCCAAAACTCCAGCAACTCCAGAGGAACGGTGTTGGTAGCAAGTTGATAGCATGTTCAAGGTGGTCCAAAGAGGCTTCTAAAGACAGGCAGAGTGAAAAGTTGGCTAACAGCAGCACAACCTTTTATTCAAACGCAGACACTACAACACCAAACTGAAGGGCTGGTCTCTTATATCCCTGCCGCAACTCTACCCACTCTAACCCTACCCCTATCTCGCACTAGGCCTACTCTCAGTCTCAGTCTCTCACTGTCAGAGTCTCTCTCAGCTGTTGTGGGCCCGGCTCCTACTTCGGCTCCGGTCCAGGAGTTGAGTCGCTCTGGGCGTAGCAGGCCGCCGTCACTCTCTGCCACCGTCCGGCCACCCTGGCCACACGTCATCCCCACCAGCCTACTCAAGCCTCTCCCCTCTAGGTCCTCGCACAACACCACCTCTTACTGATACTCATACACACACACACGCTGCATCCACACACCCCTCTGGTTTCCACATCCCATTTCCTGTACCACACACACGGATCCATTCATTCCCCCCGCTAGTTAGCACTTCCCTGTTTAGCTGCGGCACTCGGTTCCTCTGTTTTTGCTTCCCTTGTGGTTTCTTTATATTAAACGTCCGAGTGTCAAACGTGTCCCGCCTCTCTGTCTCGGTCGGGGGTTCTCACTGCACGGGTCCAGGGTCGGGGGTTCTCACTGCACGGGTCGGGGGTTCTCACTGCACGGGTCCAGGGTCGGGTGTTCTCACTGCACGGGTCCAGGGTCGGGGGTTCTCACTGCACGGGTCGGGGGTTCTCACTGCACGGGTCCAGGGTCCGGGTTCAGAGACCCGCCTCTCTGTCTCTGTCGGGGGTTCTCACTGCACGGGTCCAGGGTCCGGGTTCAGAGACCAGCAAGAGCTCTACACTGAAGCGTGTCAACCCTGGGGGCAGAACACGGGGTAGATATGCTAACTAATAAGCAGCCAGACTAGTCAGACCGGATGATTTGTCATCCAACACCTTCCCTGGACGTTTGCCAGGCATTATTACAATAATATGTAATTGGTTTGGGGAGCCTGCTAAACAAAGACACTTTATAGTGCTTAGCCTTGGTGAAGGGCGTAAGTGAGTCTCTCGCTAACCTGTTAGGAACCACTCAGTCTGCTCATCAGTATCTACAGATATGCTGCATTCCATTTGTATCAGAAACCTCGGAATTCCTCGGTTCAACATCAAACTCGTCATCAAACATGTCACCCGAACTCGGGATTTCTGCCATTTTACTTTGGATAAAAAATCGACCCCGACTTCATCAACATCAGCTGCTGACGCCAATAAAGATGGCTACTCCGTGCATCAACAATAAGTGAAAGCTGTATTAAGACTCTGTATTATTTGTGGCTCATTAAATCAGCGAACAATGTTGCTATGAAGTTAGTATGCGCAAAATAGTATAGTTTGTTGTTATCACCTGGGATTGCTAACAATGGCTAACAATAGCTAATTTTATGGAGTCAAAATGAGGCCAGTAAGCATTGTAAACGTAAGTGAAGTATTGTAAACAAAAACATATGAATTTTAAACGTAAGTGAAGTATTGTAAACGTAAGTGAAGTATTGTAAATGTAAGTGAAGTATTGTAAACGTAAGTGAAGTATTGTAAATGTAAGTGAAGTATTGTAAACAAAAAATATATAAATTTTTACTTAATTATTAAAAAATAAAATAAAAATTGCATTTACAATACTTTTTTGCGTTTACAAAACCTTTTCTGCATTTACAAAACTTTTCTGCCTTTACAATACTTTTTCTGCATTTACAAAACATTTCTTGCGCTGCAAAACATTCTGGCCTCTCTTTGACGTGGGGGCGTGGTTAGATGAGTGGCGTGTCCAGAGAGGAAGAGGCGGAGTTTCGGGATGCCCACCGCCCATGGATGTATTAATATAACGCCACCGCCATATGAGCGCTGCTCAACGTTTTTTGGACTTCTTCTATGGTTTTGATTTATATATGGCGGTGGGCATCCCGAAACCCCGCCTCTTCCTCTCTGGACACGCCACTCATCTAACCCCGCCCCCACGTCAAAGAGAGGCCAGAATGTTTTGCAGCGCAAGAAAGTTTTGTAAACGCAGAAAAAGTATTGTAAAGGCAGAAAAGTGTTGTAAACGCAGAAAAGGTTTTGTAAACGCAAAAAAGTATCGTAAATGCAATTTTTATTTTATTTTTTAATAATTAAGTGATTATTTATATATTTTTTGTTTACAATACTTCACTTACGTTTACAATACTTCCCTTACGTTTACAATACTTCACTTACGTTTACAATTCATATGTTTTTGTTTACAATACTTCACTTACGTTTACAATGCTTTCTGGCCTCATTTTGACTCCATATAATTTGCCTAGAACTACAAAGATGGGGCGAAAAGACAGTTTTTAAACAATTAAAGCATTTTCACTGAGTTGGCTTGACTTCCAGCCCTCCATCTTTTATATAAAAAAAACTCTTTTTCGCACTTAAGTAGCACATGTCCACCAGCCTTGGGCGAGTTCAATCTGAAAACAGGGCGATAGCGAGAAATCCACAAATCACCCTGGACCAGAGCAAGTGCTTAAAGGTACCCAACGAAACGTGAATCAAAACAATCCGTTCTTTGTTTATTTTCGAAATTCCTCGATTATATGGTTCCTTGTAGTCTAATAAACATGTTGAATCACTTGAATGTCTTTCCTACCTTGTAATTTCTTCGCAAAATGATATTAAGGTAATGTTTTGAAAACAACAAAGATGTGTGAAACGTCACTATTATGTGCTCCGTGTATTGACGCAATGACGTAGTACGCGATTTTCGGGGACCACCTTCTCAAATTTGCTCTAGAGCGCATACTAGTGGTCAAAAACTACAGTAGCAGTATTTTAAAGTAAATTATTTGACAGACAGGAAGCCAGTGTAAAGACCTTAGAACTGGTGGTAGTAGTAGTAGTAGTAGTATTACCTCCGCCGCAGCGATAGCACAGGGTGAAAGGTCATATTTTTGGTGGTATGTCCATCTGTCCGTCCGTCCATACATACAGTAGCCTTTCAGCAGGATTATGCAAAAACTACTGGAACGATTTTCATGAAACTCGGTGGAAGGATGAAGCATGGGCAAACCTACAACTCATTACATTTTGGAATGGATCTGAATTACAGGGTGGGTCCATGAGCCGCCCAAACATGGCAGGCCATTCACCACCATTCATTTTTTGGACTAGGATTACGCAAAATCTACCGGACCAATTTTCATGAAAGTCGGTGGAGGGGTGTAGCATGGCCCAATTTAGAACCCATTAAATTCTGGAGAGGATCCGAATCACAGGGCGGGTCCACAAGCCGTCCACACACGGCCGGCTATTCATTTTTGAGACCAGGTTTACGCTAAAACTACCAGACTGATTTTCATGAAACTCGGTGGAGGGGTGTAGCATGGTCAACTAACAACCCATTAAATTCTGAAGTGGATCCCAATCACAGGGTGGGTCCATGACTCGGCCCAAACATGGCCGGGTCGGCGATTCACCTCAATTTATTTATTTATGACTAGATCACACATAAATTACCGGAGTGCTTTTCATAAAACTCGCTGGAGAGGTGTAGCAAGCGCCAATTTAGAACCTATTCAATTTTGGCACACACAGAGCCACGGAATGCATTCATGGCGGAGGTCTGTGCTCTCTGAACACCATTTCAAGTTATTATTCTTATTCTTATTCTTATAATCATTATTATAACAGCTTGTTTAGGGGCGTTTGTGTGAAATAGTGCGAATGTTACCCTATTGGGATAAAAAACAAAATGGAAACATGATTAATCTCATCCACGTCACAAATGGAAACACCTGATATGACTGATCCTGTTCTGCAGTGTTTCTCTCCTCTCCTGCGACATGCCCGGAGGCACCGTTAAAGCTACGTAGGCTACCAGACTCCACCTCTCCATGTAGGCTACCAGACTCCACCTCTCCATGTAGGCTACCAGACTCCACCTCTCCATCGTTACGCGCGAACTCGCCCCCTCCCCGCCTTGCACACAAACAGCAGTAGCGCTGGAGACCAGAGTACATAGATAGAGATCCCCAAGATGGCGGAGTCACTAGGCTTCGCTCACTTTGGTGCAGCGACTAAGAGCCCGCTCGCTAAACCGAAAGAACCCCAAAAACCTTCCGAGACCCGACCGCAGTCTTCCCGAGACCACCACCCGCCACCGCCTAAAAAAGTCCGACACGAGGAGAAGAGCCTTAAACCGAAAAAACTCAATGGCGAAGGAGTAACCGGAGTGGGAGTGAGCGAGGAGAAGCAGCAGCAGCCCCAGAGCAGGCAGAGCCTCCAGAGCAGGCAGAGCCTCGGCAGCCCGAGTCCCGGGAAGGCGAGCAGTCCCTCGGCTGCGCTCCAGCAGCCTCCCGTCCACAAAGTCTTCCTTTCCTCACATTCCAATCCCCAAAAATACAAGGACAAAAGGGAGAAAGAGAAGGATAGGGAAAAGAAGAAACATAAACGTACACCTCCAATACCCGGGAATAATAATAACAACCTTAATAACGCTAACGTTATATCCCCGGGACCGAAGAGGGAAAACGGAGAGGTGAAGTTGTTGCAAAAAGGTAGGTTTGGGCGCGCCTTTACGCATAGTCTGATGTGGGCTGTGTTGGGTGTGTTTATACATTCATAGAAAGTTTAGCTTGTTTATTATTGTCGCCGTAACAAAGTAGAAAGCCCCACTGTCCTATAGGCTACTTGCTCTGGACACGATAGCATGCGAGGCCCGTAGCGAGCAATATGTCAATGTTATTGGGTCCGTTATCTCTTCTTAAACATAAACCTCAGGTTATACAGAAATAACACACACACTAAGTATCATTGTTTTACGGTCGAATAAGGATTAATCTGTGCTTTTTATATACAATTTAGTGTGTGTGTGTGTGTGTGTTGGTAACGTAGCCCGCTCGCTATCATATCGTAGCGTTTCATTTGTATTCAAACTGGAAACATTGTAGCTCGTTCTTACACGTTGGCACGCAGTAGCCTAACGGTGTTCAGATCGAAAAACAAAACAGCTCAAGTAGCACCGTTGTAAATATTATGATCTCACCACATTGGTCTTGTCTAATGAACGAGGGCAACACATTGTGGGTCAACCGTAGATAGTAGGCTCGTTGGATGCGTCGCGTGTGTTAGAAGACGTAATTACATGGTGTCATTACGCCGTTATAAACTCGCCCGCCGTGCCGTTTATCTGGAACACCACGCCCCCCTGATGACACAAACAGCTGCTTGCCAGGAACATGCCGAGTAGTAATGTAGACGTTTTACCGAATAGATGTGTGGGCTAAGCTGTCATAACAAAAAATATGTCCTTAGTTTTTGTCTAAGTGAAGAGCATAGATATACTCTGGCAGATATACAATCACCATGAGTCACATATTTCAGTAGCCTAATTAATCAAGTCCCTGGACATAGTGGGAACATCACCCAGGACTGTGTCAGTAATTCAGCCATCCAGCCAGCCACTTAGCCATCCAATCAGCCACTTAGCCATCCAATCAGCCACTTAGCCATCCAATCAGCCACTTAGCCATCCAATCAGCCACTTAGCCATCCAATCAGCCACTTAGCCATCCAATCAGCCATCCAATCAGCCACTTAGCCATCCAATCAGCCATCCAATCAGCCACTTAGCCATCCAATCAGCCATCCAGCCAGCCACTTAGCCATCCAATCAGCCACTTAGCCATCCAATCAGCCACTTAGCCATCCAATCAGCCATCCAATCAGCCACTTAGCCATCCAATCAGCCATCCAATCAGCCACTTAGCCATCCTATCAGCCACTTAGCCATCCAATCAGCCACTTAGCCATCCAATCAGCCATCCAATCAGCCACTTAGCCATCCAATCAGCCATCCAATCAGCCACTTAGCCATCCAATCAGCCATCCAATCAGCCACTTAGCCATCCAATCAGCCATCCAGCCAGCCACTTAGCCATCCAATCAGCCATCCAATCAGCCACTTAGCCATCCAATCAGCCATCCAATCAGCCACTTAGCCATCCAATCAGCCATCCAATCAGCCATCCAGCCAGCCACTTAGCCATCCAATCAGCCATCCAATCAGCCATCCAGCCAGCCACTTAGCCATCCAATCAGCCATCCAATCAGCCATCCAGCCAGCCACTTAGCCATCCAATCAGCCAGCCACTTAGCCATCCAATCAGCCTGCTAGCCACTTAGCCATCCAATCAGCCAGCCAGCCACTAAGCCATCCAATCAGCCCGCTAGCCACTTAGCCATCCAATCAGCCAGCCTGCAGTCAGTCCAGTGACATCATGGCCTGTAATGGAGGACTGTGTGTAACAGACAGTGTGATGTCATTTGCCCTCTAGTGAGTTCAGGCTGGTGCTGCTCAGTAGTTCAGAACCCAGCATAACTCAACGTGTTGTACTCTGATCAGTGCAGCTAGTATCTGCTACCCCCCCCCCCCACACACACACACACACGCACATGATAACTAAATGTGTGGTATGAGATATGCTGTGTCTTCTGTTAATTGGTGTGCTTTATGCTACTATTTTATCCAGGGGTCAAGAGAAAAACAGATACAGATACACACACAGTACTGTTCAAAAGTCTTAGGATGCCACCAAATAAAATGTTTAATGCTATTCATCTGGGCAGTAAGTACATTTGCTTATAAAAAAAATCTTAATCAAATCAAATAAACTGTTATTTATATAGCACCTTTCTTACACAAAAGCAATACAAAGTGCTTTGACAATAGAAAAAAATAAACAAACAAGGTACAATATTAAAATTAACACAATAATACAACAAAACTACAAAAAAAGAAAAGAGTAATGAATAAAGAGTATAAAACAAAATGACAAACAAAATGAATTAAGAATAAAAAACAGTAGCTGTCCATGGTGTAGGCTGGCAGTCTGAGGAGAAGCTGAGGCACTCTGTGAATAAAAAAAAAAAACTCAAGCAAATTATTGAATCATGGACCAAAATATTAATTTCATGCTTTTAAAATAAGTTGGTATCTTGTGTGGCCTCCCTTAGAACACAAAATTATCTTTGGTACACCGCTGTCATTTTAGTAGTCCTGTGGTAAATGATTCCCAAGCTGCTTGCAGGATTACAAATATTATTATTATTATTATTATTATTATTATTATTTAATAATAATAATAATTTTAATAATAATAAAAATAATGTTTTTGTATTGACTAATGTTATATAGTGTTTTTACGAGCAAATTAACACTTAATGTTCAGATAAATAGCTTTAAACAATTTTCTTAGGGGGCCTAAGACTTTTGCACAGTACTGTATATTATTATCTGTATTTATAGCTCATACATAATCCATCCATTCTGCTCATCTTTATATTGTATAGATCTGTTAGTTCTGTGTAATTTGTAAACTGTGTATTTGTAATTATTGGTAATGTTTAGAGCACATCATGCAGCTGCCAGTGTTTCACTGTATATCGAACACGTGACAAATCCACCAGAATCTCTCTCTCTCTCCTCATTCAGACCACAACAACAAGGACAAAACAGAGGAGAGAGAGAAGGAGAAGGAGAAGAAAAAGGACAAAGAAAAGGTCAAGGAGAAAGAGAGAGAGAAGAAGAAACACAAAGTGATGAATGAGATCAAGAGAGAGAACGGGGAGGTCAAGCTTCTGCAGAAAGGTATGTGCTGTCACCTCCAACTGCCACACACACACACACACACACACACACACACACACACACACACACACACACACACACACACACACACGTCAGATACAGCCCTGCTAGCAGTCTCTGAGGAGACAGATGGTACCTCGTCATAGTTCTGGTCCCACCTCTGACAAGCCAAGCTTCATTACTGCAAACTATGATGTGTGTGTGTGTGTGTGTGTGTGTGTGTGAGAGTTGGCAGGGGGAGACACCGTTGAAAAGGTCAGGCCTTTAAAAAAACACCAGCTGACAATCAACAGTGTTCACTTCCGCACCATGGCTCCAAACGGCCTGGCTCAAATTTCCCTACACACACACACACACACACACACACACACACACGCATTCACACACCCACGCACGCACACACACACACACACACAGACACACACACACACACACACACACACACACACACACACACACACACACACAAACACACAATCGGACCACTGAGCTAATCTGACCAGAGCATGGCCAGTCCACTGGCTTCATTGTTGGCACAGTTCACAGGCTCAACGCTGCAAATTATTCAGCGTGTTGTTAGACAATCAACTGGTTCTGTCTTCCACAACAGTTCACACACTCCTCTGCTCGGCTACTACACACACTATTCCTAAAAGCTCTGTTTCTACTACACACACCTCACTCCTCTCTGCTCTACTACTACACACACTATTCCTAAAAGCTGTTTCTACTATACACACCTCACTCCTCTCTGCTCTACTACTACACACACTATTCATAAAAGCTGTTTCTACTATACACACCTCACTCCTCTGCTCTGCTACTACACACACTATTCCTAAAACAGTCCCTCCAGAAAAACGTGATTATGCGATCGCATAATTCATTGCATAATCAGGCAAAAGGCGCAGATTATGCAAGAGTCACATAATTTTAGAAAGAGCGCACTTTCACCGCGATAATCACTGAACTCCACGCAAAAAACGTGGAATATGCGGGGCTCGCTTGATTTCATACTTCCCGCATTTTTCTGCTTTAAGTTTTAATGTTTTTCACCTCGTTTGTAGGGTTGCCACCTTCAACGGGGAAAAATAAGGGACACCTTGCCAGCAGTCCCATTCTCACGGAACACAAATCAAGCAGGGGTCTGGTGGTCCTCCCCCATGAGATTATGAGTGTCAGACATCTCATTTCCTGCATTCTAGTGAATTGCACCAATTTATGTTTAATGCATCAAGTTCAAAGTCCTCTGCTATTCTCATCATGAATGAAGGAAATAAATAGCCAATAAGAGTAGGCTAAAGCATAGCTGCATCGATTATATGAAGATCAAATCAATAAACATCAGATCATAGACATGGGCAAAATGTTTGGTCTGATAAACTTGGAAATAGCAAATGACCTGGACGACCACAGAGACCAGACATTGGCATAATGGTTGTTTATAAGTTTCATCATCCCTGTAAGTTTTAAGGCTGCCTTCAATCATGACGCCGGTCTATTACCGTACCTGGTCTAGGCGCTCTCGCATAGTTAGAGTGTGTGGGTGTGTACGGAAATACAGGACAGGTTCTTGCATTTTTCGCAAGTTCCCGCAACTTCAGAAAATCCCCGCATTTTCAATGCATAAAATCACATAAAACCCCCGCATATTCCATTGCATAATCAAGGATTTTTGCCTGCATAATCAAGGATTTTTTCCCGCGTTTTTCTGGAGGGACTGCTAAAAGCTCTGTTTCTACTACACACACCTCACTATTCCTTAGAGCTCTCTGTTTCTTTCAGTCTTTGTCTCTCTCTCTGTTACTTTGGGCGGCTGTAGCTCAGTTGGTAGAGCGGGTCGTTCAACGATCGAAGGGTCAGCGGTTCGAATCCCAGCTCCGACTGTCCACATGTCGAAGTGTCCTCGAGCAAGACACCTAACCCCAAATTGCTCCCAATGAGCAGGTTAGCACCTTGCATGGCAGCTACCGCCATTGGTGTGTGAATGTGTGTGTGAATGGGTGAATGAGAGGCCATTGTAAAGCGCTTTGAGTGCCGCTTTGGTGGAAAAGCGCTATATAAGTGCAGTCCATTTACCATTTACTTTCTCTCTCTCGCACTCTCTTGCAATCGCTTTCACTCTCTCTGCGAGTATGTATGCATATGTTTAGGCCTATATCTCTGAGGAGCTACACACACACTGTTCTACAGACATGTCCTACAACTGTGTGTGAGTGTGCGCGTACGTGTCTGAGTGTGTGCGCACGTGTGTGTGTGAGCGCGTACGTGTGAGTGTGTGCGTACGTGTGTGAGTGTGTGTATGCGTGCTTGTATCTGTGTGCACCCTTGTGGGAAAAATCCTGAGCTTTCAAGTGAACTATTCAATCTCTGAATTAGTGGTTTCAGAGCTCACTATGAGTTCTTCCACTCTTCACTTCCTCTCTCTCCCTCTTTCTCTCCCTCTTTCTCTCCCTCTCTCTCCCTCTTTCTCTCCCTCTTTCTCTCCCTCTCTCTCCCTCTTTCTCTCTCTCTCTCTCTCCCTCTTTCTCTCCCTCTCCACCATGTTGCTCTGTCCTCATTTAATTAATCTCTCTTTCCCTTTTGTCCCTCTATCCTAGTGGCCTATCTATTGATCAAAATCTTCGTTTACTTGCTCTCTCTCTCTCTCTCTCTCTCCCTCCCTTCCTAATACCGGCATGTTTCTCATAACATCAAAGGATTGTCCTCTCAGAGTAGTGAGCTCATGTTTGCATCAATGCATAGAGGACTAAACGTTCACACATCATGCATTCACAGCTGTTATTTGCTAGAGCCCAGTATGTTTTTCTGGTCCAGGATTAGTCTTCAAATGACATCCAGGACAGGTGCTAACCCTTAACCTTTAACCCTAATGACCCCGTTTGCTACAAGCTAGTAGCGTAAATTCAGTCTGCTTCACCGTCAGGTGTGGCCACGCCTCTATGGGAGGAGGCACTCTTAGCTCCAAGCTTTAATTAATTATTATTACTATTATTTTTAACTTTTTTATTTATTTAAGAAAGGCAAAAATCAAAACAAAAATCAAAATAAACATACATAAGTCATAATGGGTCGTACAGTCAGTGTCAAATCACAATTTACACATTACACATGTCCCAATGTATAATACAACATTATCAGATCATCTATGGGCATTATATCAGTGGTGTACATACATAATTAATTTTTTAAGCTCTTATAATTATAATAATTGCTGTAGCAGAGCCAAACATTGGTCTACAAAGATGAGGTTTTCACAGAGGACCTCAATCATTCCTCTTGATTTATAATAGCATCAGTTGTGATTGCTCCTATAAGGTAAGCCTGGCATACCCATACCAAATACAAATACAACTTGATTTTTGCACCTTCTATCAGTGAAAGAAGGCAGAAAAACGACTTCCAGACTGTTTTTGACTTAAATGCATCTCATATTCTGCCATATCGCTTCATTTTCGTCTGTGTTTACTGTTTTGGTATAGTGCTCCGTCGCCCCCTACAGGCCTCGTGAAAATACAGTCCAGGTTACGGTCCGTTGACAGCTGTCTTACTAGCTCGTCATTCACTTAACATTGTAGGCCAGGTAAAAGGCTTCTGACTTATTAAGTCTTCTTAATTATTAAGTCCAAATGAAAAATCAACCAATCAGTTTAGCCCACAAATACAAAACCACAAAAAAATTCTCCATCAGTCGAAATGTAAGCTAATCTGTCATTTGTCAAAATGCTTAAAAGTGGGCGTAGGCTGTGCCTGCTCCCAGTGGCTTCCACTGGAATTACCAATAACATTTTATTCTGAATCTGAATCTGTCAACCAAGTCTGAATCTAAATGTTTTGGGGGGTTATTATCGTTATGTTATGTATCTCGCCCGAAAGCAAATTCATAGTACGTTGTAAAACTGTATGGCCATCAACAGATTATGAATCTGAAAAAAATGTTTCCTAGACGAATGTCTTAATCTTATTGCTACTTATAAACGGGGTTGGAAAGAAAAGTTTATGCGCCGTAAATAAATATAGAAATCAATTTCCAATAGCGTTAGTTTTGACCAGGCACAGCCAGCATTACTTCTTTGTGATGCTTCGATGCATGTTTTACAAGTCAACGTATTAACAAGTCAACGTATTAACAAGTCAACGTATTAACAAGTCAACGTATTAACAAGTCAACGTATTAACAAGTCAACGTATTAACAAGTCAACGTATTAACAAGTCAACGTATTTACGTAGTCAGTAGTACCCTAACCTGACGCATCACTGCAGCCCTATTGGACGGAAAATCGCCTATTAAATGTTTAAAATCTTACGAATCTTACATATTGCAGCTTTAAATGACTGGCTGTGTCTGTCCTGCTGTCCTTCTTGTCCATGCTTGCGTGTGTGTGCGTGTGTGTGTGTGTGCGTGTGTGTGTGTGCGTGGTGTGCGTGCATGTGTGCGTGTGTGTGTGCCCTGCTGTGTGTATATAGTAGGGGGAGGGGTGGCCTGGCCGGATTAGTAGCCAGTGCAGAATACAGTACCAGCTCTCTCCTCTCTCTCCTCCTCTCTCTCCTCTCTCTCTCTCCTCTCTCTCCTCTCTCTCCTCCTCTCTCTCCTCTCTCTCCTCCTCTCTCCTCCTCTCTCTCTCTCTCCTCTCTCCTCTCTTTTTCTCCTCTCTCTCTCCTCTCTCTCTCTCTCCTCTCTCCTCTCTCTTTCCTCTCTCTCCTCTCTCCACTCTCCTCTCTCTCTCCTCTCTCCTCTCTCCTCTCTCCTCTCTCCTCTCTCCTCTCTCCTCTCCCTCTCCCTCTCCTCTCTCTCTCTCCTCTCCCTCTCCTGCTTTTCCCATCTATCTACATCTTTCAACCTAAATCCCATCTTGTGGTGAACATGTGTAAGGTACTGAAGCAGGTGTGTGTGTGTGTGTGTGTGAGTGTGTGTGTGTGTTAGGGCTGTACAATATATCGTTTACACATCATCATTGCGATGTGCGCTTGCGCAATAGTCACATCGCACTGCCTGCACATTTTCTCCCTTCTATGCCTACTGAGATATAGCTCCAGAACAGTAGGAGGCGCTAATGCACCAATGAACATCCAGCCTGGCGACAGCACAGGAAGCAATTAGCAAGATTAGAGAAGATGACGAGAACTAATCAGGGGCTCCCACGCCTTGTTTTACATATCGCAATATATATCACAAACAAGTATATTGCTGCAATGTACGTTTTTGGCAGTATCGTGCAGCCATTGTGTGTGTGTGTGTGTGTGTGTGTGTGTTTGTGTGCTGGGGCTGTACTGACGCTGCAGAGGTTTGAATCAGTAGGCCGCCACCACCACACACACACACACACACACACACACATTCTGCAAACACTCCTGTTCTCACAGTCCTGTGCGCTGATATGATCTGGTGCATAACACACACGACACGCCCAGACATAGAAGTCGTCCTGTAACAGACATACTCAAATAAACACCGCCAGTCGGCTAAAAGGCCAGTTTAAACAGTCATCCAGCCAGCCAGACATTAGAATTAACACTGCAAATCTATATGATGTGCTCATAGCCCACACACACACACACACACACACACACATACACAAGCTATAATGAGATTATGAAGCTCCCGTTAGTGTAGATTATTGCCCAGTCACAATCTGGTTACTGGTCAGGTGCAGGCAGATAAAAGCTCATTATTTGGCAGAACGCCTTCTAGCAACATGAGACGATAACCGTCTGTGGTCAGGATGAGAAGCTGAACAGCCCCACCTCTCTTTTCCTGTTTCTCTCTCTCTCTCTCTCTCTCTCTCTCTATGTCTATAAAAGATGTGTTGATTGCTCTGTTGAGCTCACTTGCAATACACTGCTGAGCGATAAAAGACTTCTCTCTCTCTCTCTCTCTCTCTCTCTCTCACCTTTCTTCCACTTGCTTTCAAACCCTCCTTCCCTCTCTCCCTCTGTGCCTGTAACCCCCCCCCCCCAGCCTCTGTAAGCCCCCCCCCGGCCCCCCCCCGGCCTCAGCTCTGAGCCAGCTGTGCCTACACCCTGTGGCTCCTGTAATCCACTCTGCTCCCCAGATATCACAGTCCAGTGAGAATGAACAGTGGAGCATGATGAGTGTTCTGAGAGATCAGGTATCAAAACATCGCTGCTCCTCTGGTTAACACCCTGTTGTCTCGCTCCCTCTCTCTCTTTCTCTCTTTCTCTCACTCTTTCTCTCTCTCGCTCCCTCTCTTTTTCTCTCTCTTTCTCTGTCTCTCTCTCGCTCCCTCTCTCTCTCTCTCTCTTTCTCTGTCTCTCTCTCGCTCCCTCTCTCTTTCTCTCTCTTTCTCTCTGTCTTTCTCTCACTCTCTTTCTCTCTCTCTCGCTCTTTCTCTCTCTCTCTCGCTCCCTCTCTCTTTCTCTCACTCTTTCTCTGTCTTTCTCTCACTCTTTCTCTCTCTCGCGCCCTCTCTCTTTCTCTCTCTCTCTCCCTCTCTCTCTCATTCTCTCTTTTTCTCTGCTTCCCTCCTCCCTCTGTTCTAGGCGATAAGGAGAAGCCTAAAATGAATTTCGAGGAACTGCAGATCAAAAAGGTGAAGAAGAAAAAGAAAAAGAAACACAAAGAGGGAGAGAGATGCAAGCGCCCTAAGATGTACCACCGGTCCAGCCAGACCCTCTGCGCTGGCCTCCTCCCCCCCCCCAAACACCGCTCCCCCCCCCACTCAGGGGACTTCAAACCTCCTCTTCCAGTCCTCCAGAACTACCCCGCCTTCATGTCCTCCCCCAAACCGCTCTGTACCACCCCCACCTCCCCCGAAGACCCGGGCCCGACGCACCCCCCGGCCCAACCCCAGCCCTCCAAGCCCCAGCCTCCGCTCTCCTACCCTGGGCTGGAGGGGCTAGAGTTCAGCCGGCTGGTCCATGTGGAGGAGCAGCCCAACGGAGGAGCCCTGGTGGCCCACGCCTACTGCAAGGAGCTGGAGGCGCTGTCTCCCGAAGAGAGGCAGAGGTTCGCCCAGGAGTTTGTCACCCTGGCCTTCAGCGAGGACCAGGCCCAGGCCGCCCACTACGTGATGGGCATCGTCCACGGAGCCGCCTCCTACCTCCCGGACTTCCTGGACTACTTCTCCTGCAAGTTCTCCTCCTCGCCCGTCAAGGTGGAGATCCTGGGCCAGAAGGACATCGAGACCACCACCATGGCCAACTTCTACACT
>NC_140246.1:1074687-1092187 GCF_949987555.1 Borostomias antarcticus | reverse complement strand
TTTCTACCTGGTAAACAACCCTGTTTCTACCTGGGGCCTCATTTATCATTGAGGTACGCCTTCTTTTACACGGTCTTTTTCGCGAGTTCAGGCGTACGCCATTTGCCCCCCCCACATTGCGATTTATCAAGCCGTAAGGGCGAAAATTTAGTCGCCTTTCTCCGCGCTTTTGTAGGACACCTCTCCAGTTGGCGTACCGATTTACACGGTGTTCTACGCCCTTCTTGAACACAGGGGGAACTGGCGACGCAGGTGGTGCGTCGGTGAATTACTATGTTTGACGGAGAGAATAAGAGCGACAGTTCATGAACGCACAATCATGTAGGCTACTAGGCCAATTCAGCACAAACATATATCGCAATGCAAGATTAGACGTGTCCTCTAACCGGCTCATTCATGGTTCGATATGGATTTGTTCCCCAAACTGTACCTATGCGCTGTCCCAAACCCTTCCGCGCTATATGTCACACACTTAATGCAGGCACTCCATCAAACGCAAATCATTGACCAATTAGATTGTCATTAATATGTGATCATGTGGACCTGTTTGCTGTTTGGTAAGCATATAAATGACAGTCCTCCTGTGCGTAATGCGAGCCTAAATGAATCCGGCGCTACAGAACTCCAAAGAGGTGACGGCGATGGCGACTGCACCCACATAAGGGCACCATCAGTGAATGAATACGTCTATGTGAATCGCAAAAATGTGCACACTATAAATACCCAAATCATATGTGACGCCGACATGCTCATCACAAGTGTAGTGGCACGGTGGCCTGGCTCCACGCATGACTCATTCATCCTGGCGCACAGCAGGGTAGGGCTAGACTGGAGGCAGGCGCTGCGCGTGACGGCTGGCTTGGTGTGTGCATAGCCAAGATACATATTCTTAGTCTTTTTTACTTTAATCTTTATTAGCATTTTCCATCCATACAACGACAATACCATAAAACATAAAAACTTACAATAACAGCTTATGGGTACTTCCATCCATGCAGCTTTTTTTTCTTACTCAAATATGACAATTGTAATACTAGTGGTATCATCACACTTCCTTCTATAATCCATCCATTTTTCCCATCTCCCTTCAAACTTTCCTTCCTGCATCCTCAATGCATAAATAAATCTCATAAATCTCCTCCACAACACCCACCACTGCTCCTTGGTTGGGGGTTCCACCTTATACCAAGCCCTCATTATTGTCTTTTTACTAGCAACCAATAGTAATTTCACTAGGTATCTGTCCCCTCCTTGTACATCATTCTGTTATGTTTGCCAAGATGTATATTCAAAGCTGATAAGAATGAGAACCAGTCAAGACCCCACCACAAAATGAGGACCCAAGCCCTCAGCCCCCTCCCCGTCATGAGGTTTACCAGCGGGGCCAAAGGGCCCACACTGAGGTCATGCGCCAGCTATGAAGACACAAACAAGTAAGGTTCACATTTCTACCATTTTATTGTCTGTTGGTGGGTGACTGTGTGAGGTGTGTGAGTGCGTTTGTGAGTGAATGTGTGAGGTCCGTGAGTGTGGTAGTGAGTGACTGTGTGAGGTCCTTGAGTGTGGTAGTGAGTGACTGTGTGAGGTCCGTGAGTGTGGTAGTGAGTGACAGTGTGAGGTCCGTGACAGCATGTGTGAGGGAATGAAGTGCAGTGAGGATGTCCTGTTGGCTCTGGTGGTGTAGTGTGGTGACCTCCACCAACTGCTGCACAACTGCCCCACAACTGCCCCAATCCCTTCTGCCATTTCCCTCTGGGCCTCTAGGGTCATGAGCCTCCAGCACAGCGTCTGATAGGAAGCCCAGCCCTCAGGGAACCTTGAGGCAGGGACGCTGGCAGCCGGAGGTGGAGGCGTGGGCGGTGGAGACGGAGACGGAGGCGCTGGAGATGGCACTGGAGGTGGAGGCCGGTGCGCTGGATGTAGAGGCTGCAACCGGCGGGGGCACGACCGTCAGGTCAAGGACCACTGCAGACTCCCCCTCCTCTGAGTCCCACCCCACGTCAGAGTCTGGAGAAACAATTTCAGTCATTTTCTTTGAGTTTGTCTGTTAACTTGATTATGCATTAAACATTTTATTGTGTAGCCATATTCAATTGATATGTTTTTCTGTTGGCAGCCAAATAAATGCTTAAGTGTGATTTACCGGGTGATTTAGATGAGAGTCTTAATAATGTGGTCTAACATTATGAAGTGGTCATCTGTGTTATCGTTCCCTGTTTTTGGTCCTGAATCGATCATAGCCTACCACAGAATGTGTGGAATGTTTGCTTTCCTCACTGCCACATAATACAGCATGTCCGTGTAGCCTACGCCACATACAGGATGCACGAAATACAGTACTAGACTACCTAAACTGTAGGAGCGATCAGACAAATGTAGGCTCGTACAAATAGCTTACCTTCCGAAGATGATTTTCTTTCCTCGCGTGGACCTCACCAACAAGCACATGCACCTCCGTCTCCGAAAGGTTTCTCTTCTTTCCGCGTTTTTCCATAAACGTATTTATCTGTCCCTATGCTCCACGCTATATTATGTCGGTTCCTTCCGGGGTATCCCCGTTGTGCCGTCATAGTTTTGACCATATATGGTTGGATTTGGGCGTGGAGAGGGCGGAACACGGGGCGCGTGCGCGTACGCTCTCTTCCCCGCCCGTCTCGGATTTCTCGTGCAGAAAAGGGCATACGACTTTTTTGATAGATCCGAAAAGCGTGTAAATATTCTCGTCGTACGCTACATTGTGCATTTTCCGCGTTTTCGTCGTACGCCCTCTTTTACACCTGAATTTACACGCTCTTTGATAAATGAAGCCCCTGGTAAACAACCCTGTTTCTACCTGGTAAACAATCCTGTTTCTACCTGGTAAACAATCCTGTTTCTACCTGGTAAACAATCCTGTTTCTACCTGGTAAACAATCCTGTTTCTACCTGGTAAACAACCCTGTTTCTACCTGGTAAACAATCCTGTTTCTCCCTGGTAAACAATCCTGTTTCTGCCTGGTAAACAACCCTGTTTCTCCCTGGTAAACAACCCTGTTTCTGCCTGGTAAACAACCCTGTTTCTCCCTGGTAAACAATCCTGTTTCTACCTGGTAAACAATCCTGTTTCTACCTGGTAAACAACCCTGTTTCTACCTGGTAAACAACCCTGTTTCTACCTGGTAAACAACCCTGTTTCTACCTGGTAAACAACCCTGCTTCTGCCTGGTAAACAACCCTGTTTCTGCCTGGTAAACAACCCTGTTTCTGCCTGGTAAACAACCCTGCTTCTGCCTGGTAAACAACCCTGCTTCTGCCTGGTAAACAACCCTGCTTCTGCCTGGTAAACAACCCTGCTTCTGCCTGGTAAACAACCCTGTTTCTGCCTGGTAAACAACCCTGTTTCTGCCTGGTAAACAACCCTGTTTCTGCCTGGTAAACAACCCTGCTTCTGCCTGGTAAACAACCCTGCTTCTGCCTGGTAAACAACCCTGCTTCTGCCTGGTAAACAACCCTGCTTCTGCCTGGTAAACAACCCTGTTTCTGCCTGGTAAACAACCCTGTTTCTGCCTGGTAAACAACCCTGCTTCTGCCTGGTAAACAACCCTGCTTCTGCCTGGTAAACAACCCTGCTTCTGCCTGGTAAACAACCCTGCTTCTGGCTGGTAAACAACCCTGCTTCTGCCTGGTAAACAACCCTGCTTCTGGCTGGTAAACAACCCTGCTTCTGCCTGGTAAACAACCCTGTTTCTGCCTGGTAAACAACCCTGCTTCTGCCTGGTAAACAACCCTGCTTCTGCCTGGTAAACAACCCTGCTTCTGGCTCGTAAACAACCCTGCTTCTGCCTGGTAAACAACCCTGCTTCTGCCTGGTAAACAACCCTGTTTCTGCCTGGTAAACAACCCTGTTTCTGCCTGGTAAACAACCCTCCGTTCAAGCCCTCTTCTGCCTAACTGTGTGTTCATGCATCTGTGAACCTCTCTAACAGCCTGTGCTGTTCTGGTTCAGCAATAAATCACACAAATGGACCCCTGGAGCATGAAATTCGATAAACTTTACAATGCGTGAAAGCAGACACTCCTAGCCCGGCTCATGTCTCTGTCTTGCACACACAACTGCTCATCTGTCTGGAAAACAACACAACCAAAGAACACAAAACACAGCCTCGTCTGGAACAGATTTACGACAGCGAGTCGGTGGTTGTAGCTAATTGTTCTATCATCCCTTAGGTGGGTGCTATACATTCAAAGGATGGCACAGTATATATCATGGTATGGTACTGTTTATGTCCTGATACAGTATATATCCTTGTATGGTGCGGTGCAGTCTATGTCCTGGTATGGTATAGTGTGGAGTACAGTACAGTTTTATGTCTGCAGTCAGTAACGCGTTCTGTAATGGCCTTAACACATGAGGAGCAGACTGGGATCTCCTTGACCAGCAATAAAGATATTTGCCTCAGGGAGTCAGGTGTGTGCGCGTGTGCGAAATGTGTTTGTGTGTGTTGGGCGGGTGTGTGCCTGCACAACACACACACACACACACACATGAATCTGCAGTCGCCAGTGGAAATTGTTCCCTGCATTTCACCCATCCAGGCTGTCTTCCTCCAGGGGCAGCCAGGAGAAGGGGGCAGCCATCGTTCATGGAAGCCGGGGACCAAATCCAATGTGCTCAGTCCAGGTCCTGGTCAGGGACAGGACTGAAGAACATCTGTTCTCCTACCATTTTTTCGTATTCAGTTCTTTGGGAGGAACCCTTGCGAACTCCCCTCAGAAAGGCCCGGAGACCTTCTTGCTGTGAGGTGACAGTACTAGGAACTGCGCCATTGTGCCGCACGTGAGCGAATTTGGGGTTCAGTGTCCTGCTCGAGGACACTTGAGCACATTGATGACGTGGGACCTTGTGATCCCCAGCCGGCCGCTCTACATCTCCAGCTACACGCTGTCAGCACAACACCTGCACCAGCAACACTGTACCAGCAACACCTGAACCAGCAACACTGTACCAGCAACACCTGAACTAGCAACACTGCACCAGCAACACTGTACCAGCAACACTGTACCAGCAACACCTGAACTAGCAACACTGCACCAGCAACACTGTACCAGCAACACTGTACCAGCAACACTGCACCAGCAACACCTGAACTAGCAACACTGCACCAGCAACACTGTACCAGCAACACTGCACCAGCAACACCTGAACCAGCAACACTGTACCAGCAACACCTGAACTAGCAACACTGCACCAGCAACACTGTACCAGCAACACTGTACCAGCAACACCTGAACTAGCAACACTGCACCAGCAACACTGTACCAGCAACACTGCACCAGCAACACTGTACCAGCAACACCTGCACCAGCAACACTGTACCAGCAAAACCTGAACCAGCAACACTGCACCAGCAACACCTGAACCAGCAACACCTGAACCAGCAACACCTGCACCAGCAACACTGTACCAGCAACACTGCACCAGCAACACTGTACCAGCAACACTGCACCAGCAACACTGCACCAGCAACACTGTACCAGCAACACTGTACCAGCAACACCTGCACACCCCTCACTCCTCCCCCTCCCCTCCCCTCTGCTTCCCCTTCACCCCACTAACAGCTACAGACCTCCCTCTCTCACCCCCTCACAGCTACAGACCTCCCTCTCTCACCCCCTCACAGCTACAGACCTCCCTCTCTCACCCCCTCACAGCTACAGACCTCCCTCTCTCACCCCCTCACAGCTACAGACCTCCCTCTCTCACCCCCTCACAGCTACAGACCTCCCTCTCTCACCCCCTCACAGCTACAGACCTCCCTCTCTCACCCCCTCACAGCTAGAGACCTCCCTCTCTCACCCCCTCACAGCTAGAGACCTCCCTCTCTCACCCCCTCACAGCTACAGACCTCCCTCTCTCACCCCCTCACAGCTACAGACCTCCCTCTCTCACCCCCTCACAGCTACAGACCTCCCTCTCTAACTCCTCCCCCTCACAGCTAGAGACCTCCCTCTCTAACTCCTCCCCTAACAGCTAAAGACCTCCCTCTCTAACTCCTCCCCCTCACAGCTAGAGACCTCCCTCTCTAACTCCTCCCCTCACAGCTAGAGACCTCCCTCTCTAACTCCTCCCCCTCACAGCTAGAGACCTCCCTCTCTAACTCCTCCCCTAACAGCTAAAGACCTCCCTCTCTAACTCCTCCCCCTCACAGCTAGAGACCTCCCTCTCTGACTCCTCCCCCTCACAGCTAGAGACCTCCCTCTCTAACTCCTCCCCTAACAGCTAAAGACCTCCCTCTCTAACTCCTCCCCCTCACAGCTAGAGACCTCCCTCTCTGACTCCTCCCCCTCACAGCTAGAGACCTCCCTCTCTAACTCCTCCCCCTCACAGCTAGAGACCTCCCT
This sequence comes from Borostomias antarcticus, assembly GCF_949987555.1. Taxonomy (NCBI): domain Eukaryota; kingdom Metazoa; phylum Chordata; class Actinopteri; order Stomiiformes; family Stomiidae; genus Borostomias; species Borostomias antarcticus. The sequence goes on along the minus strand of NC_140246.1, from coordinate 1,085,806 downwards.
CTCTGACTCCTCCCCCTCACAGCTAGAGACCTCCCTCTCTAACTCCTCCCCTAACAGCTAAAGACCTCCCTCTCTAACTCCTCCCCCTCACCCCTCCTCACTGTCCCAACCCCACTCTGGCCCCTCAGCTGTGGCCCACTGTCATAAATGGAAAGAGCAGCCAGGGTCCTGTCACACACACACGCACGCACGCACGCACGCACACACACACACACACACACACACACACACACACTTGAATAATTTATTTCTATCCACATAAATAGAAATACAAAGGACATAAAAACTAACAATGTCAGACATTAGGAGGTCAGTCAGTTACACATGTGCCTAGTTGGCCTCACATTGTTACATAGACAAGACGATGACAGTGATGGGTTGAAAGGTCACAGTAGCCCTAACCCAACTTAATGGCTATAGAAAACAGCGCCTCCTAGTGAAGGAAAAGGGCCAGTGATGTGTTTGTGTTGGAGAGCAGGTTAGTCAGTTAGCCTTAACGGCCCTTTAAGCAGCTGGTGTCGCGGGGTCAGCTGGATGGAGAGGAATCTCTGACCGTGTTACTGAAAGGTCGCGGGTTCACGCGGGAGTGTTTATGCATGCTAACATCCTGGCAGTGTCCAGAGCGCGCCGTTGTGTGGACTCTCCAGACCACAGTGTGATGAGTGGACTCTCCAGACCACAGCGTGATGAGGGGACTCTCCAGACCACAGCGTGATGAGTAGACTCTCCAGACCACAGCGTGATGAGTGGACTCTCCAGACCACAGCGTGATGAGTGGACTCTCCAGACCACAGTGTGATGAGTGGACTCTCCAGACCACAGCGTGATTAGGGGCTCTGGACAACTGGTGACTGGGCCTGTATCCGCGCATCTCCGTGTTGCTTCGACCTTTGACACTTGTCCACATGTCGAAGTGTCCTTGAGCAAGACACCTCACCCCAAATTGCTCCCAATGAGCAGGTTAGCACCTTGCATGGAAGCTACCGCCATTGGTGTGTGAATGTGTGTGTGAATGGGTGAATGAGAGGCCATTGTAAAGCGCTTTGAGTGCCGCTAAGGTGGAAGTCCATTTACCATTTGATCTCTACAGCCTCTCTGGTGTAGACAGAGAGACTTTACTACTATGCAGGTCTAGGTTGGGCTTGACCAACCTAACTCCTCCTCCTCACAGCTAGAGACCTCCCTCTCTAACTCCTCCCCCTCACAGCTAGAGACCTCCCTCTCTAACTCCTCCCCCTCACAGCTAGAGACCTCCCTCTCTAACTCCTCCCCCTCACAGCTAGAGACCTCCCTCTAACTCCTCCCCCTCACAGCTAGAGACCTCAAAACGGAAGTCTTGAGTTAAAACTTGGTTCAAACTGTGCAGCTGCTGCTAGTAAGCTGTCACCATGAACATATCATGAGAAAACCACTGTCTTATTGTCGTTGCCGGGGTGCAGAAGCTTCATCGGTGATGAGCAGCAGTTCTAAGCTGGATATCTTGTGGTTCTAGATGAAGAGGACCTCTGTGTGTAACACCCAGCGAGGCATGGTTCTAACATCTGTTCTTAGGTGTTCTGTCTGGTTCTACCCAGCGAGGCACGGTTCTAACATCTGTTCTTGGGTGTTCTGTCTGGTTCTAGGTGAAGAGGACGTACTCCCACGGAACGTACCGCGCGGGCGCCATGCGTCAGATCAGTCTGGTGGGGGCGGTGGACGAGGAGGTGGGAGACTACTTCCCAGAATTCCTCAGCATGCTGGGGGAGTCGCCCTTCCTGGAGGTGAGAGGTCAAAGCTAGGACTACAACGTCAGGACTGATAGGACTACAAAGCTAGGACTACAACATCAGGACTGATAGGACTACAAAGCTAGGACTACAACATCAGGACTGATAGGACTACAAAGCTAGGACTACAACTTCAGGACTGATAGGACTACAAAGCTAAGACTACAACATCAGGACTGATAGGACTACAATGCTAGGACTACAACGTCAGGACTGATGTGACTACAAAGCTAGGACTACAACGTCAGGACTGATAGGACTACAAAGCTAAGACTACAACATCAGGACTGATAGGACTACAAAGCTAGGACTACAACATCAGGACTGATAGGACTACAAAGCTAGGACTACAACTTCAGGACTGATAGGACTACAAAGCTAGGACTACAACTTCAGGACTGATAGGACTACAAAGCTAGGACTACAACTTTAGAACTGAGTTGTTTAGAAACGCCACCTTCCTCACCTCCACTCTGATCTCAGATGAATGGATGGGTGCAAAATGTGTGGTTCTCTTCACAGCTGCTACACATGCAGTCATGACAGATCAGTGATTTATCCAATGGAGGAAGGAAGGAAGAATACATTTTGGAGAAACTGAACAGGGCCATGGACTGACAGTAACTTTGAGTAATGGTAGATCTCTCATATTTATCTTTGGCCAGTAAACCACCCCAGGGCAGATGTGTTCCATTTCAGATTCAGTTCACTTTTTTTTTGGTTTCACTGAACTGGGAAAAGAAAACTAACCCCCACCCCTTCCCCCTCAGCGGACGTTGCCATGGGGAACGTTCTCCAGCCTGAGGCTGAAGAGTCCGACGGAGAGCGATGACGGTCCAATCATGTGGGTGCGTCCCGGAGAGCAGATGATCCCTGTGGCTGACGTGCCAAAGTCCCCTTTCAAGAGGAAAAGGTAGGCTTCCCAACTCCACACACACACACACACACACACACACACACACACACACAGGTTTGTTTTACTATACTTGTGGGGACAGCCTAAACCCTAATCCTAAACCCTAACCCTAGTCCTAAACTCAACTCTATATATAATATAATATAGTCCTAACCCATCCATCATCAAAGTCCAGACTCTGTCTCCGGACTCTGAGCAAATTATACTTTTCATAGTATTATTATTATTATTATTATTATTTCATATGATTATTTATTATTATTATTATTATTATTATTATTATTGTTAATATTATTATTATTATTATTATTTTCATAGTATTATTTCCGAGACATCGCCACGATATCAAACACACAAAGTCAAAATTCTCCGCTTTCTCCGCTGCAAGCACTTTGAATGCAGGTATGAATTCCCGGTATGGAATGAATCAGCCGATTTATTCGAGAAAAATCAACGAATGTCCTCTACTTTGAGGGGTTGGTTTGGGCAGTGTTGCTACATGTGGGCTACCATGGATAACATTAGGCGGTTGAGAAATTGTCAATCTGATCTGGCAACACTGGATTGAGTTGACGGCGCAGATGCGGAGTTGACAGCACAGCTGACTTTAGTTTCGTCTGCAGTTAGTTAGCGAGTAGCTAGCGAGTAGCTAGCTAGTAGCTCGCCTGGCGTTAGTTTTAGCCTGTTATTTCTAGTGTAGCTAAAATGGCATGTTCAAAGTCCACAGTAAAAATTATCAATTCAAAGATGAATGGATCGAAAAATATCCCTTCATCCTCAATCCAACGAACACCAAAAAGATGCGCTTAATATGCCAATAAACTGCACAGTAGCTCTTGTGAAGTGGTCATTTGAAACGCCGCTATGAAACAACATCATTTTGAAGCAACCTTTCCTCAGAATTCAGTGCTAAGAACCAGAAAAATCAATGGGATGAAATTGGACAGGAGGAGAGGATACAGGAGGTGAGGACATAAGGCAGGAGGTGAGGAGAGCAGACAGGAGGAGAGGACACAAGAGGAGAGGACACAGGAGGGTTAGTTTTACGAGTAGAGACAAGACTTGAAATTATTCAACTTGATTCACCTTTGTTTGGGGGTTAGGTGGTGAAAGGGAAATGGTATTTTGTATTATAATTGTTTTCCTAAAAAAAAAGACCTTTAGGATTTGTATTTGAGTACCCCTGTTCTAACCATAACCATATAGCCATATACAGTAACCATAACCATGCCCATACGATAACCTCCTCCCAAAAATCTTAATCTAACCCTAAACATAAGCTTTGACCTGTAACCCTAACCATAACCATAATTGTAACCTGAGCCCTAAACCCTAACCTTTGACCCTAAAATTAACCCTAAACTTGTGAGGACCTTCCAAACGTCCCTACAAGTGACAACGGTTCTAGTTTTACTATTCTTGTAAGGACATTTGGCTGCACACACACACACATGCACGCGCACACACACACACTCGTGCACGCACACATGCACACACACGAGGGACTGAGAGGGGCTAAGTCAGGACTTCAGCTCTGTAGTGGATGTGTTTATATTGGCTGCAGCTTAAGTGTCTGTTCTGCTTGAACGCTGATTTCACACGGCGCTGAATGTGATGAGATGAGATCCTCCAGCCTTCCTTCTCTTTTGTTATTCCCTCATTGTGCATGTGATTTTATCTAAAGAACATGTGATTTTATCTAAAGAGCATTTGATTTTATCTAAAGAGCATGTGATTTTATCTAAAGAGCATGTGATTTTATCTAAAGAACATGTGGTTTTATCTAAAGAGCATGTGATTTTATCTAAAGAGCACTTGGTTTTATCTAAAGAGCATGTGATTTTATCTAAAGCATGTGATTTTTCTAAAAACCATGTGATTCTATCTACAGACCATGTGATTTTATCTAAAGAGCATGTGATTTTTTTTAAAAACCATGTGATTTTATCTAAAGAGCATGTGATTTTTTCTAAAGAGCATGCGATTTTATCTAAAGAGCATGTGATTTTATCTAAAGAGCATGTGATTTTATCTAAAGAACATGTGATTTTATCTAAAGCATGTGATTTTTCTAAAAACCATGTGATTCTATCTACAAACCATGTGATTATATCTACAAACCATGTGATTTTATCTAAAGAGCATGTGATTTTTTCTAAAGAGCATGTGATTTTATCTAAAGAGCATGTGATTTTTTCTAAAGACCATGTGATTTTATCTAAAGAGCATGTGATTTTTTCTAAAGAGCATGTGATTTTATCTAAAGAACATGTGATTTTATCTAAAGAGCACGTGATTTTATCGACAGCATGCGATTTTATCTAAAGACCATGTGATTTTGTCTAAAGAACATGTGATTTTATCTAAAAACCACTTGATTTATCTAAAGAGCATGTGATTTTATCTAAAGAGCATGTGATTTTATCTAAAGAGCATGTGATTTTATCTAAAGAGCATGTGATTTATCTAAAGAGCACATGATTTTAGCACTCCATTCACATGCCGTGTCCCACACACACACACACACACACACACACACACACACACACACACACACACACACACACACACACACATACACACACTCTGAGTGATGCAGGATGAGGCAATTAGCACATCTTTGTGTTTATCATCATGTCACTGTCCCTGCTGCAACAGAGCAGCCAATTAATTCTGCCCTCAGTGTGTGTGTGCGTGTGTGTGCGTGTGTGTGTGTGTGTGTGCGCGCATGTGTGCGTGTGTGTGCGTGCGTATGTGTGTGTGTGTGTGTGCCAGCATGCGTGTAAGTGTGTGTGTCTCAGCCTCCCGCTTCCCTCTGAGATGAGATCATTGTGATGCTAATCAAAGCCATGACAGGAGTGGGAGAGCAGCCAGTCTACACACACACACACACACACACACACACACACACTCACACTCACACACACACACACATTCCTCCCAGTGATGCAGACGGGGACATTTTTAGGGACCTTTTCTGCTGATAATGGCCTTACAGTCTAGCGAGGCAGTATGATTTGGAGGCAGCGTTTTGTATGAAATGACCAGTAAAGGAGTCTGGATTGATGCCATGTCACTAAAATACCGAAAGTTGACGTCCGTCAGTTACAACTGCCACCTGTCGGTCAATCATCGCTAAAAAAAAATAATTCTGGAAAAAAGTTTGCTGTGCAACATTACATTACATTTAGCTGACACTTTTATCCAAAGTGACTTAAAATAATAGGCTCCGCCCAGCGACCGCTGGCAGAGGGTATATTTTGGGTCATGTGTGTTATTTCCTTCTTTCATTTAGTCACATAGCAGGATTATACAAAAACTACCGAGAGATTTTCATGAAACTCGGAAGTTTCAAGTAAGAACACATTACATTTAGCTGTGGATCAGAATCACAGGACGGATGCATGAATTAAAAGAAAACAACATTTTCCATACTTAGACCGGCTTCCTTCCCTTTATATTTACTTCTCCTGCCGGATTTCATATACCGCCGGTAGCCGAGCGGTAATGGACCAGTCTAGCAATGTGTCGGCCCGGGTTCGGCTTTTGATATCAACTTTTTTTTTTTGCTGTTTACGCCCAATATTGTCTTATGCTTCTATGCATGTAAAACAAAATCATATCTGACTCATGAAAAACAAATCAGATAAACACTGTATTAGGAAAAGTTACATTTTCTTATAGGGCTGCCCCCTTAAAGTCCACATGTCCAATCATCAGTCGGAGACTCTTAAGTCGACTCAGATTCTTGAAGTCGAGCAGACGTTTTTTTGCTCCACTGTCAAGATGCACTGGTGGGCTAAGACAACTCACCTGCCTTGTGATTTATATAAGACAGGCCAATCATTGCTTTTAGACCTAGGTTATTCATCCATCCATTCATCTTCATCCGCTTATCCGGGGTGGGGTCGCGGAGGCAGCAGTTCCAGCAGGGGGCCCCAGGCATCCCTTTCCCTGGCAGCATCAACCAGCTCTGCCTGAGTTATTACTGGAGATATTTGTTGTGCAGTAAAAGGAGACTTAAGACTGAGAAGACTGAGTCTCCCCTCCCCAGTGGGCCTAGCCTACTGTGCACCAGCAATCACATGCACAGAAAATCACTACATAAAACTGCTTTCCTAGATCAATCACCAAGATATCGTTGGATTTTTTTTTTTTCTTCCCATAGACAGATTGACCTCTAACATCCACGAAAATTCTTCAGTGACAAAACCTTTCCTTGTTGACTGCTGCCCAATGCATGAGCCTATTCACGCACACTTTCAAATGCGCAGTTGAGGAGATTATCGTCAAACCGCCCAACCCTGATGTAGGCTATGGGAAACACTGCATAAAAACATGGGGGCATCTGAAGTAGATGGACAATGTGGGCTAGATGATTCATGTTAAGCAAGAAAAACAGGCGTCTTTTATTGTGCTGCCTGCGAGTTTGAGTTAGTTTGACAGCTGTCCCGACTCCCGCGGTCTCCCCTCATCCTAACGGTAGACATATGGAGAAAAAATGAGGAACGAATCATCGAATCTCTGGTTTGAATAGGCGAATCTGATTCGACTCACAAAATTCAGTGTCGGGGACAGCCCTTTTTTCTTAGCCTGGATCCTGTGGTATTAGCCTACATATAAACCATAAGCTACCTGCACATCTGGGCTGAGGTTTTGCCCCTTGAGTGTCAGGTTTCACTAATTGTGTGTTCTTTTTCATTTGAGTGTTGAAGAAAACAATAAAAACAGTATTATCCCCCACATAGCAGGATTATACAAAAATTACCAGAGCGATCGGAACATCCCACAAACTATTTTCTACTAAGTCAGTGTACTACTACTTTCTAGAACTCACAAATGTATCTCCTTTCTAAAACAAGTGACTAAGAGCATAATCTAGTGCTGAAGGCAAAGTAAAAAATAGCAAACAAAAAATACAATAGGTGCTTAATTTACATAGTAAAACTAGTCACTTTACATAGCTAGATAGAGATATTGGCCCAAACTTGTTTATTTGTACCGAAACCGTCAGATCAGATTTACAGACCGGTGTTATTTGGATAAATTGACCACATATTGGGAATCTACATGGCTATTTGCATCCCTGAAAACATGCTAAAACCCTTAGAGAGATACCTGAGAGATACAGGTAGAGATACAGGTAGAGATACAGGTAGAGGCCATGCTGAAAGTCTGTGTGCAACGACACAATTAAACTCGATCTCAAAGCCTTTTCATAGCCAATGTTTTGTACACTAGCATGAGTCCCTCATGTCACTTCCTGGGTAGACAGGAAGCTGGTGGATAGATGGGCTGTTAGCACAACAGTGAGTAGGGGAGATGAGAGAGGAGGAGCCGCTGGTGATAAATCCTCCGTCCTCCAATCTGAACCGTCTCTTCCCTCTCAGTGTCTGGAGCTCCTCCTCCTCCTCCTCCTCCTCCTCCTCCTCGTCTCTTCCCTCTCACCGTCCTCCTCCTGAACCCACTCCTCTCTCCATACCCCCCCCCTCCCCTCTGAAAAGGCCCTCATGTAAAACATGTGATTTATGTGTTTGTCCTCCGGCCTACATGAGGAAAAACCCCTGTTGCTGCTCTGGGAGCAGGAAACACGCATGTGATCTGGACCATGTACATACATGTGAGAGAGAGACACAGAGAGAGAGAGACACAGAGAGAGAGAGAGAGAAGGAGAGACAGAGAGAGAGAGAGACAGACAGAGAGATACAGAGAGAGAGAGAGAGAAGGAGAGAGAGACAGAGAGAGAGAGAGACAGACAGAGAGATACAGAGAGATACAGAGAGAGATATACGGAGAGAGAGAGATACACAGAGAGAGAGACAGACAGAGAGAGAGAGACAGAGAGAGATACAGAGAGAGAGAGAGAGAGACAGAGAGACACAAAGAGAGAGAGACAAACAGAGACACACACACACAGAGAGAGACAGAAAGAGAGAGACAGAGGAGAGTTGGAAGAGCAGACGGGTGAGAGGCAGCGGTAGTGATGGAGATGTAGAGGGCTTAGTCTGCTAGTCTTCTGTTAGCTGCAGGCGTAGTTGTACGTTGTCCTTCTTATCTCATTGTTCCTCCCTCTCTCTCCAGGGTGCTGTGGTCTTTCTGTGGGTCCCAGCTTTGCATTCATTACTTTATCATGGCAGGCAGACTTCTCCTCTACTGCTGCATACTAAACAGCTCTCTCTCTCCCCCCCCCCTCTCTCTCTCCCCCCCCCCCCCTCTCTCTCTCTCTCTCTCTCTCTCCCGTTCTCTCTGTTCTTCCCTGAGTCGTGTCCTCGTCAGTGAGTGTTGTTAGGAGTGTAAAAGTCTACCCTTAACCCTGTTCTCCTGTCACTGTCGTCTTCATAATTTCTTTAAACCCCACGCTGGTCTTCGCACAGGGTTGTGGGAAATGTTGTTTCATGTAGGCTTAGTTAGTTAGTTAGCTAGTTAGCTAGATAGTTAGCCAAGTAAGTTTGCTTTTTAGTTAGTTGTCCCCCACCTGAGGAAATCAGAGGGAGGTCTATTCAATCCGTCACACAGGATGTACCAGAGCCCACCACTAGGGGGCTATCCCCAGGTCACAGTGCAGATGGACAATGACCTGAAGCATGCTGCGAAAGCAACCAAAGAGTCTTTCAAGGCAAAGAAGTGTAATGTTCTGCAATGGCCAAGTCAATGACCTGAGCATGCATTTCACCTGCTGAGGACAAAACTGAAGGGAAACCGCCCACAGATCAAGCAGGAAGTGAAGACAGGTGCAGTAGAGGCCTGGCAGAGCATCACCAGGGATGAAACCTGGCGTCTGGTGACATCTGTGGGCTCCAGACTTCAGGCTGCCACTGACTGCAAAGGATTTGCAACCAAATATTTAAAATTACCATTTGATTTATGATTATGTTAGTTTATCCAATTACTTTTGGTCCCTTATAAAGGGGGTTACCGCATATACAAAGTGTTGTAATTCTTACACCGTTCACCTGATTTGGATGTAAATATCCTCAAATTAAAGCTGAAAGTCTGCACTTAAAACACATATTGATTGTTTCATTTCAAATCCATTGGGGTGGTGTTCTGAGCCAGAATGATGAAAATTGTGTTACTGTCCAAATATTTATAGACCTAACTGTACATAACAGAAGAAATCTTTATTCGTCACACATTCGTCTATTTTTTTTATTTTTTTTACACACGTGAAATGGGCGACACTTGGGAACACACACACACACACACACACACACACACACACACACATGCATTTAGAGTCGCTGATTAAATGTTCTCTGCACTTAACCCATCCCGACGTCCTTCCCCCAAGGGCAGACAGTAGGCAGGGTGCATGCTGGGACGCGCCCCCCTCCCTGACGCACACAGCGTTAGCTGACTGTTATCCTGCATGGTTTTCATATTGGGGTCTTTTGGGAGGAACCCCTTGGGAGCACGGGGAGGACAGATTTTGGGGTTCAGGGTCAAAGTGCTCAAGAACACGTTGGTATGGCAGGGAGCTGGGTGGAAGTGCACACAGGTGCATCCACCTCGCCGGACTGCGTCTTATTCAGCAGGTATCAGGTATGCTGTACGGCGCTAAGCACGCCCCCTCAGAGTCCCATACCTGCGGCCTGGTGGCAGAGTGTTATAGTGGGTCTGGAGGGGTGGTCAGGTGATGTAGGCTAGTGTTCAGCCTGGAGTGTTGAGTATGGAGGGGTGGTCAGGTGATGTAGGCTAGTGTTCAGCCTGGAGTGTTGAGTATGGAGGGGTGGTCAGGTGATGTAGGCTAGTGTTCAGCCTGGAGTGTTGAGTATGGAGGGGTGGTCGGGTGAAGTGGAGATGAACCCGGCTTTGCGGAGCACACTAATGTAATGAGGACAGAGTTTGAGTAAGTAGACCGGTGAGTTTATGGGCAGTTTTTATAATCCGTTACAGTTTATTGCGTTGTTTGACACGGATTGAAAAAGCATATGTTGTTGTATGAGCAGTGGTTCCCCAGAGCTGTGTTACGGTCGGGGTTTGGGTTTGAGGAGGATCCAGAGATGTGTTACGGTAGGGGTTTGGGTTTGAGGAGGATCCAGAGATGTGTTACGGTAGGGGTTTGGGTTTGAGGAGGATCCAGAGATGTGTTACGGTCGGGGTTTGGGTTTGAGGAGGATCCAGAGCTGTGTTACGGTCGGGGTTTGGGTTTGAGGAGGACCCAGAGCTGTGTTACGGTAGGGGTTTGGGTTTGAGGAGGACCCAGAGATGTGTTACGGTAGGGGTTTGGGTTTGACAGGGAGGATCCAGAGCTGTGTTACGGTAGGGGTTTGGGTTTGAGGAGGATCCAGAGCTGTGTTACGGTAGGGGTTTGGGTTTGACAGGGAGGATCCAGAGATGTGTTACGGTCGGGGTTTGGGTTTGAGGAGGATCCAGAGATGTGTTACGGTAGGGGTTTGGGTTTGAGGAGGATCCAGAGATGTGTTACGGTAGGGGT